>NC_140587.1:920977710-921500210 GCF_964204655.1 Triturus cristatus | reverse complement strand
GAGGTAGTTGCCTCTCGTCAGCAGGGAGCAGGACAGTGTAAAGGGGTGCCGCGTGGACTGCCAAATGTAATTAAAAGCAGGTCAAGTACCTCTCCTGGCGCGCAGGTGCAGACTCAAGGCTCGTCAGCCCATTGGCTTAAGGAAGCCGTTTAAATTGAGGAAAAGTAGGTCGCACACCGCTCGTCACACCAGCAAGTTGCCCCAAAGGACTGTGGGAAATGTAGTGGCGACGGCGGGTACGCCTATGCCACAAAAAGTAAATAGAACAGTATGTGTATGCGTTAGCCATCCCTGGACACGTGTTTCGAGGTAGTTGCCTCTCGTCAGCAGGGAGCAGGACAGTGTAAAGGGGTGCCGCGTGGACTGCCAAATGTAATTAAAAGCAGGTCAAGTACCTCTCCTGGCGTGCAGGTGCAGACTCAAGGCTCGTCAGCCCGTTGGCTTAAGGAAGCCGTTTAAATTGAGGAAAAGTAGGTCGCACACCGCTCGTCACACCAGCAAGTTGCCCCAAAGGACTGTGGGAAATGTAGTGGCGACGGCGGGTACGCCTATGCCACAAAAAGTAAATAGAACAGTATGTGTATGCGTTAGCCATCCCTGGACACGTGTTTCGAGGTAGTTGCCTCTCGTCAGCAGGGAGCAGGACAGTGTAAAGGGGTGCCGCGTGGACTGCCAAATGTAATTAAAAGCAGGTCAAGTACCTCTCCTGGCGCGCAGGTGCAGACTCAAGGCTCGTCAGCCCGTTGGCTTAAGGAAGCCGTTTAAATTGAGGAAAAGTAGGTCGCACACCGCTCGTCACACCAGCAAGTTGCCCCAAAGGACTGTGGGAAATGTAGTGGCGACGGCGGGTACGCCTATGCCACAAAAAGTAAATAGAACAGTATGTGTATGCGTTAGCCATCCCTGGTCACGTGTTTCGAGGTAGTTGCCTCTCGTCACCAGGGAGCAGGACAGTGTAAAGGGGTGCCGCGTGGACTGCCAAATGCAATTAAAAGCAGGTCAAGTACCTCTCCTAGCGCGCAGGTGCAGACTCAAGGCTCGTCAACCCGTTGGCTTAAGGAAGCCGTTTAAATTGAGGAAAAGTAGGTCGCACACCGCTCGTCACACCAGCAAGTTGCCCCAAAGGACTGTGGGAAATGTAGTGGCGACGGCGGGTACGCCTATGCCACAAAAAGTAAATAGAACAGTATGTGTATGCGTTAGCCATCCCTGGACACGTGTTTCGAGGTAGTTGCCTCTCGTCAGCAGGGAGCAGGACAGTGTAAAGGGGTGCCGCGTGGACTGCCAAATGTAATTAAAAGCAGGTCAAGTACCTCTCCTGGCGCGCAGGTGCAGACTCAAGGCTCGTCAGCCCGTTGGCTTAAGGAAGCCTTTTAAATTGAGGAAAAGTAGGTCGCACACCGCTCGTCACACCAGCAAGTTGCCCCAAAGGACTGTGGGAAATGTAGTGGCGACGGCGGGTACGCCTATACCACAAAAAGTAAATAGAACAGTATGTGTATGCGTTAGCCATCTCTGGACACGTGTTTCGAGGTAGTTGCCTCTCGTCAGCAGGGAGCAGGACAGTGTAAAGGGGTGCCGCGTGGACTGCCAAATGTAATTAAAAGCAGGTCAAGTACCTCTCCTGGCGCGCAGGGGCAGACTCAAGGCTCGTCAGCCCGTTGGCTTAAGGACGCCGTTTAAATTGAGGAAAAGTAGGTCGCACACCGCTCGTCACACCAGCAAGTTGCCCCAAAGGACTGTGGGAAATGTAGTGGCGACGGCGGGTACGCCTATGCCACAAAAAGTAAATAGAACAGTATGTGTATGCGTTAGCCATCCCTGGACACGTGTTTTGAGGTAGTTGCCTCTCGTCAGCAGGGAGCAGGACAGTGTAAAGGGGTGCCGCGTGGACTGCCAAATGTAATTAAAAGCAGGTCAAGTACCTCTCCTGGCGCGCAGGTGCAGACTCAAGGCTCGTCAGCCCGTTGGCTTAAGGAAGCCGTTTAAATTGAGGAAAAGTAGGTCGCACACCGCTCGTCACACCAGCAAGTTGCCCCAAAGGACTGTGGGAAATGTAGTGGCGACGGCGGGTACGCCTATACCACAAAAAGTAAATAGAACAGTATGTGTATGCGTTAGCCATCTCTGGACACGTGTTTCGAGGTAGTTGCCTCTCGTCAGCAGGGAGCAGGACAGTGTAAAGGGGTGCCGCGTGGACTGCCAAATGTAATTAAAAGCAGGTCAAGTACCTCTCCTGGCGCGCAGGTGCAGACTCAAGGCTCGTCAGCCCGTTGGCTTAAGGAAGCCGTTTAAATTGAGGAAAAGTAGGTCGCACACCGCTCGTCACACCAGCAAGTTGCCCCAAAGGACTGTGGGAAATGTAGTGGCGACGGCGGGTACGCCTATGCCACAAAAAGTAAATAGAACAGTATGTGTATGCGTTAGCCATCCCTGGACACGTGTTTCGAGGTAGTTGCCTCTCGTCAGCAGGGAGCAGGACAGTGTAAAGGGGTGCCGCGTGGACTGCCAAATGTAATTAAAAGCAGGTCAAGTACCTCTCCTGGCGCGCAGGTGCAGACTCAAGGCTCGTCAGCCCGTTGGCTTAAGGAAGCCGTTTAAATTGAGGAAAAGTAGGTCGCACACCGCTCGTCACACCAGCAAGTTGCCCCAAAGGACTGTGGGAAATGTAGTGGCGACGGCGGGTACGCCTATGCCACAAAAAGTAAATAGAACAGTATGTGTATGCGTTAGCCATCCCTGGACACGTGTTTCGAGGTAGTTGCCTCTCGTCAGCAGGGAGCAGGACAGTGTAAAGGGGTGCCGCGTGGACTGCCAAATGTAATTAAAAGCAGGTCAAGTACCTCTCCTGGCGCGCAGGTGCAGACTCAAGGCTCGTCAGCCCGTTGGCTTAAGGAAGCCGTTTAAATTGAGGAAAAGTAGGTCGCACACCGCTCGTCACACCAGCAAGTTGCCCCAAAGGACTGTGGGAAATGTAGTGGCGACGGTGGGTACGCCTATGCCACAAAAAGTAAATAGAACAGTATGTGTATGCGTTAGCCATCCCTGGACACGTGTTTCGAGGTAGTTGCCTCTCGTCAGCAGGGAGCAGGACAGTGTAAAGGGGTGCCGCGTGGACTGCCAAATGTAATTAAAAGCAGGTCAAGTACCTCTCCTGGCGCGCAGGTGCAGACTCAAGGCTCGTCAGCCCGTTGGCTTAAGGAAGCCGTTTAAATTGAGGAAAAGTACGTCGCACACCGCTCGTCACACCAGCAAGTTGCCCCAAAGGACTGTGGGAAATGTAGTGGCGACGGCGGGTACGCCTATGCCACAAAAAGTAAATAGAACAGTATGTGTATGCGTTAGCCATCCCTGGACACGTGTTTCGAGGTAGTTGCCTCTCGTCAGCAGGGAGCAGGACAGTGTAAAGGGGTGCCGCGTGGACTGCCAAATGTAATTAAAAGCAGGTCAAGTACCTCTCCTGGCGCGCAGGTGCAGACTCAAGGCTCGTCAGCCCGTTGGCTTAAGGAAGCCGTTTAAATTGAGGAAAAGTAGGTCGCACACCGCTCGTCACACCAGCAAGTTGCCCCAAAGGACTGTGGGAAATGTAGTGGCGACGGCGGGTACGCCTATGCCACAAAAAGTAAATAGAACAGTATGTGTATGCGTTAGCCATCCCTGGACACATGTTTCGAGGTAGTTGCCTCTCGTCAGCAGGGAGCAGGACAGTGTAAAGGGGTGCCGCCTGGACTGCCAAATGTAATTAAAAGCAGGTCAAGTACCTCTCCTGGCGCGCAGGTGCAGACTCAAGGCTCGTCAGCCCGTTGGCTTAAGGAAGCCGTTTAAATTGAGGAAAAGTAGGCCGCACACCGCTCGTCACACCAGCAAGTTGCCCCAAAGGACTGTGGGAAATGTAGTGGCGACGGCGGGTACGCCTATGCCACAAAAAGTAAATAGAACAGTATGTGTATGCGTTAGCCATCCCTGGACACGTGTTTCGAGGTAGTTGCCTCTCGTCAGCAGGGAGCAGGACAGTGTAAAGGGGTGCCGCGTGGACTGCCAAATGTAATTAAAAGCAGGTCAAGTACCTCTCCTGGCGCGCAGGTGCAGACTCAAGGCTCGTCAGCCCGTTGACTTAAGGAAGCCGTTTAAATTGAGGAAAAGTAGGTCGCACACCGCTCGTCACACCAGCAAGTTGCCCCAAAGGACTGTGGGAAATGTATTGGCGACGGCGGGTACGCCTATGCCACGGCTTCCTTAAGCCAACGGGCTGACGAGCCTTGAGTCTGCACCTGCGCGCCAGGAGAGGTACTTGACCTGCTTTTAATTACATTTGGCAGTCCACGCGGCACCCCTTTACACTGTCCTGCTCCCTGCTGACGAGAGGCAACTACCTCGAAACACGTGTCCAGGGATGGCTAACGCATACACATACTGTTCTATTTACTTTTTGTGGCATAGGCGTACCCGCCGTCGCCACTACATTTCCCACAGTCCTTTGGGGCAACTTGCTGGTGTGACGAGCGGTGTGCGACCTACTTTTCCTCAATTTAAACGGCTTCCTTAAGCCAACGGGCTGACGAGCCTTGAGTCTGCACCTGCGCGCCAGGAGAGGTACTTGACCTGCTTTTAATTACATTTGGCAGTCCACGCGGCACCCCTTTACACTGTCCTGCTCCCTGCTGACGAGAGGCAACTACCTCGAAACACGTGTCCAGGGATGGCTAACGCATACACATACTGTTCTATTTACTTTTTGTGGCATAGGCGTACCCGCCGTCGCCACTACATTTCCCACAGTCCTTTGGGGCAACTTGCTGGTGTGACGAGCGGTGTGCGACCTACTTTTCCTCAATTTAAACGGCTTCCTTAAGCCAACGGGCTGATGAGCCTTGAGTCTGCACCTGCGCGCCAGGAGAGGTACTTGACCTGCTTTTAATTACATTTGGCAGTCCACGCGGCACCCCTTTACACTGTCCTGCTCCCTGCTGACGAGAGGCAACTACCTCGAAACACGTGTCCAGGGATGGCTAACGCATACACATACTGTTCTATTTACTTTTTGTGGCATAGGCGTACCCGCCGTCGCCACTACATTTCCCACAGTCCTTTGGGGCAACTTGCTGGTGTGACGAGCGGTGTGCGACCTACTTTTCCTCAATTTAAACGGCTTCCTTAAGCCAACGGGCTGACGAGCCTTGAGTCTGCACCTGCGCGCCAGGAGAGGTACTTGACCTGCTTTTAATTACATTTGGCAGTCCACGCGGCACCCCTTTACACTGTCCTGCTCCCTGCTGACGAGAGGCAACTACCTCGAAACACGTGTCCAGGGATGGCTAACGCATACACATACTGTTCTATTTACTTTTTGTGGCATAGGTGTACCCGCCGTCGCCACTACATTTCCCACAGTCCTTTGGGGCAACTTGCTGGTGTGACGAGCGGTGTGCGACCTACTTTTCCTCAATTTAAACGGCTTCCTTAAGCCAACGAGCTGACGAGCCTTGAGTCTGCACCTGCGCGCCAGGAGAGGTACTTGACCTGCTTTTAATTACATTTGGCAGTCCACGCGGCACCCCTTTACACTGTCCTGCTCCCTGCTGACGAGAGGCAACTACCTCGAAACACGTGTCCAGGGATGGCTAACGCATACACATACTGTTCTATTTACTTTTTGTGGCATAGGCGTACCCGCCGTCGCCACTACATTTCCCACAGTCCTTTGGGGCAACTTGCTGGTGTGACGAGCGGTGTGCGACCTACTTTTCCTCAATGCACACTTTACATGTTCTCCACCTAGGCTGGAGAACATGCCCTGGCTGCCACTGCCTGTGTGAGTGCTGAACTACTGCATTGCAGCGTTGTGATTGGCTTAAGGGAGCCTGGCTGCTTCCTGTTCCATTCCGGCCAGGCGAGACAACAGAGGGTTGACGGAGAAGAGACGTGGCGATGAGGTATGTTTTTTTCCTTTTTTAAACTCCCTTAGCCCCCCACCCCTGCCCGTCCACCCCCGAACCACTGTTCTCAAGTAGTGCCCCTCCCCCATCACATTGATATTGTTAGAACCGGCGGTCTCTAGTTGGCAGAGGTATACACTTCTGACAAATAGGGACCAACCAACTCTAGTCAGGGCAAGGGGATTACACACTCAGATAACCCCTGCTACCCCCTTGGTAGCTTGGCAGAGCAGACAGGCTTATCTCAGAGGCAGTGTGTTAAGCATTTATGACCACATACAGTAATAAAGTGGATACACTACAGATGGACACGACACAGAAGTTATTATAAAAATAGTATTTTTATATAAGGCTTAGCACAAGACCAACTAACGACAAAAATATACCACAGTCTTAATAAATACTCTTTGGAAGGAAAAATAATAGTTCAAGTAAGGTTTCTTCTTGGCAAATAGTTCTTTAGCAAAGTATTCTTCTGAGCACAGTTCTTTGGCAACAATGTAACCCCCACAGGAGTCACACGACGTCGAGTCTACAAGATTCCCAAGGTTCGGCGTCGACCGCGAGGAGCGCTACGTCGAGCCTGGAGTTGCAACAGACCCCACAAGTACAGTACCTTGAGAAACGAAGAAAACGATGATCCACGGCGTCGAGATGTCGGCGTCGAGGTCGGCGTCGATCGTGCCTCGGAGTCGGGTCAATCCGCAGCGGCGTCGAGGGATGTCGGGCCGGAGCAGCGCTCACGGCGTCGAGAAGGGCGTCGAGTCGATGCGATCAGCAGCGGCGTCGGGACGGGGTCGCTTGGAGGCAGAGCCGATACTCACTCCTCACTGGCGTCGATACCGGCGTCGAGACGGGGTCACTTGGAGCCGGGGCCGATACCCACTGCTCACTGGCGTTGCTGCTGGCGTCGAGACTGCAGATTTTCCCTTGTGTACTGGAAACAACACTTTCCAGCAATTCAGCAATTCCGTAGATGGTGAAGTCCTTTGGCCCTGTGACTTCAACAGGAGACTGGCACTCTTCCAGTCCTTGGAGATTTTCTAGCAAGTGTTCAGAGAGTACACACCAAGTTCCTCTCTCCTTGTTCCTTGGCAAAAATAAAGAAGCAGCTTTCCGGTTCCTCCACAGCAAAACAGCACTCTGGCAGAAAGGGGAGGCAAGTCCTTAGATCAGCAGGCTTCTTGTCCTTGGTACAGGTTTCCTTGTCAGAAGTGATCTGAGTTCTTGGTTCAGGGGTCCTTCTCTTATACCCCTTTTCTCCTTTGTTCCCTTTGTCCAAGCAGGGAAATTCCCCCCATCTCAGGTTCGCTGTGGGTGTTGCCAGGCAGAGGCACCTGGCCTATTCACTGAGCAGGGCAGAGTCCTCAGCCGCCCAGCAGGAGGCGGAGCCAGTATTGTCACTGGCAGGAGCAGGGCTATCAGTCGCCCAGCAGGAGGCGGAGCCAGAATTGTGTCAGGCAGGGCAGGCTACTCTTCCCTCACTCTACGTGTAAACGCCCCATTCACCCCACACTGACTCATTCAGACCTCTGGAGCCACCCAGCCCCTGACACACACACCAAACCAGCAGAGACCGGTGGATAGTTGGACAAGAAAATAGCCACCTTCTAAAAGGGCTATTTTCAAACGTAGAATTTAAAAACCATCCATCCTAAAGGGTGTGTTATTAAATTCTGAGTTCAGGGATACTAAACTCGACCTGCTACCATGCTCCCTGAGTCAGATAGATTATAATGGAGTTAATAATCCGTCTGCCCATCCTGGCCTATGGGAGGCAGGTAGCCCTTCAATAGTGAAGAACGAAAAGGGCTGTAATTCACTATTAGGTCATGCCACACACATCAGGGCATGACCTACCTTTTACCAACAATGCACCCTGCCCTAGGGCCTACCATAGAGGTGTCTGAAATGTGGCAAAGTGAAGGTTTAGAGACTGGCAAGTAGGTTTCCTTGCCAAGTCGACATGGCAGTCGGGGACTGCACGCAGGCGCCGCGGTGGCAGGCCTGAGACATATTTTACACGCTGCTTCCGTGGGTGGCACAACCAGTGCTGCAAGCCCACCAGCAGCAGTTAACTTACACGCCCTGGGCACACGCAGTGCACTAGACTAGGGTCTGAACAGTAAGTCAACCAAGCCAATCATGGTAACACCAATCAATGTAACAATTTAACATAGGGAGCACTTGCACTGTGGCACTGATCAGCAGTGGCACAGTGCCCAAAGCAATAAACCAGCAAAACATCGTAAACAGAGGAGGCAAACAGAAAAAAATGGAGGAGAGACTCATGCCAATGATGCCAGGTCTAACACGTGTCCCCTCCAGCTGAAATGTGGGGAGAACTACCCTTCACCCAGGGAGTCCTCATCACTAAGGCGGAAAAATCTGGACAGACCATCAGCATTGGCGTGATCTGTACCAGGGCGGTGTTCCACCGTAAAGTCCATCCCCTGTAGGGAAATGGACCACCTCAACAGCTTTGGGTTCTCACCCCTCATCTGCATTAACCATCTGAGGGGCCTGTGGTCTGTCTGAACCCGGAAGTGAGTCCCAAACAGGTAGGGTCTTAGCTTCTTCAGCGCCCAGACCACAGCAAATGCCTCACGCTCTATCGCACTCCACCTTTGTTCCCTGGGAAGTAACCTCCGGCTGATGAAGGCTACAGGTAAGTCTCGGCCCTCCTCATTCATCTGTGCTAGAACAGCCCCCACACCATGCTCTGAAGCGTCTGTCTGGACAATGAATTCTTTTGAAAAGTCGGGTGCCTGGAGGACCGGTGCTGTACACATTGCAGTTTTCAGGGTGTCAAAGGCGTTCTGACAGGCGTCAGTCCAGATCACAAGTCTCGGCTGCTTCCTGGAAGTCAGCGAGGTCAAGGGGTGCACAATGTTGCCATACCCCTTGACAAACCTCCTGTAGTAACCCGTGAGACCCAAGAAGGCTCTCACCTGAGTCTGGGTTTTGGGCGGTTCCCAAGCCAGGATGGTATCTATCTTGGGTTGCAGGGGGGCCACCTTGCCACTCCCTACTTGGTGCCCCAAGTACACCACTGAACCCTGCCCAATCTGGCACTTACTAGCCTTGATTGTGAGGCCTGCTCTGCGCAGGGCCAACAACACTTCCTGGAGGTGGCGCAAGTGTTCCTCCCAGCTGGCGCTGAACACTGCTATATCGTCCAGGTAGGCGGCGCTGAAATCTTCCAGCCCGGCCAATACCTGGTTAACCAACCTCTGGAATGTGGCAGGGGCATTCTTCATCCCAAAGGGCATCACACGGAACTGGTAGTGCCCATCTGGTGTGGAGAATGCAGACCTCTCTTTTGCCCCATCAGTCAAGGCGATCTGCCAGTACCCAGACGTTAGATCAAACGTACTAAGGTACCGGGCAGCCCCCAACCGATCGATGAGCTCATCAGCTCTGGGGATGGGGTGCGCGTCAGTCTTGGTGACCGAATTGAGTCCTCGGTAATCCACACAGAACCGGAGTTCTGGTGAAGCACCAGGCGCTGCAGCCTTTGGGACCAAGACCACTGGGCTGGCCCAAGGACTGCTAGAGGACTCAACCACCCCTAAGGCGAACATCTTGGAGACCTCCTCCTTGATGTATGCTCTGACCTTGTCAGTCACCCTGTAGGCCTTGTGCCTCACAGGAGTGCTGTCCCCAGTGTCCACATCATGGACACACCACTGAGTGACACCAGGGATCAAGGAGAACAGATCAGGGAATTGTACCAACAGATGGCGACAATCTTGCTGCTGCTCAGGGGTCAGTGTGTCAGAGAGGACAACACCATCCACTGACCCATCTTTTTCTTTTGCACACAGGAGGTCAGGAAGAGGCTCACTCTCCTCCTCCATCCCAGCATCTGTGGCAAGGAGCATGCCCACTTCGGACCTTTCTAAGTGGGGCTTTAACCGGTTGACATGCAGGACCCTTAAGGGGTTCCTGGGAGATTTCAAGTCCACCAAGTAGGTGACATCGCTCTTCTTCTCCACAACCTCAAACGGTCCAGTCCACCTGTCCTTGAGCGCACAAGGTTCCACAGGGGCCATGACCCAAACTTTCTGACCAGGTTGAAGCTCAACCAGAGTGGCATTCTGATCGTACCACCGCTTCATCTCTTCCTGGCTGGCCTCCAGATTTGCCTGAGCAAGATCTCTGAAGCGCCGAGTCTGGTTCCTAAAGGCCAGCATGTAACTATATACATCCTGGGGAGGTTTCCTGGGAGATTGCTCCCAGCCTTCTTTGACCAGACTCAAAGGTCCTCTTACCGGGTGACCATACAAAAGCTCAAAGGGGCTGAACCCTAGAGACTTCTGTGGCACCTCACGGTAAGCAAACAGCAGGCATGGCAAGAGGACGTCCCATTTACGCCTCATTGGTTCTTCAAGACCCATGATCATGCCTTTTAGGGTCCGGTTGAATCTCTCAACCAGCCCATTACCTTGAGGGTGGTAAGGAGTGGTAAACTTGTAGGTTACCCCACACTCCTTCCACAGAGACTTCATATAATTCGAAATGAAGTTGGTGCCCCGGTCTGACACCACCTCTCTGGGGAACCCCATGCGGGAGAAAACACCCATCAATGCCCGTCCCACCACGGGGGCCGTCACTGTTCGGAGAGGGATGGCTTCCGGGTACCGGGTGGCATGGTCCACCAAGACCAGGATAAACCTGTTGCCCATGGCTGTCTTGGGGTCCAGTGGCCCCACAATGTCAATTCCCACTCGCTCAAAGGGGGTACTGACGACGGGAAAAGGTTGGAGGGGAGCCTTCTGCTTCCGCCCACTTTTCCCACTTGCCTGGCAAGTTTGACAGGTCCTACAATGGATATCTGAATCCCTTCTCATCTGAGGCCAATAAAAATGGGTGACAAGCCTGTCATAGGTCTTGTCCTGCCCCAGATGTCCAGCTAACGGAACGTCATGAGCCAACCCCAGTAGGAAGGCTCTGAAGCGCTGGGGTACCACCAGCACACGGGCTGACCCAGGTTCAGCAGCCTTAGGCTCGCTATACAGGAGGTCGTTCTCCCAGTAGACCCAATGTGATCCTGACTGATCACCTGTCGTTTGGGCTGAGGCCTGCTGCCTCATACCCACAAGAGAAGGGCACACTTTCTGTTCAGCACAAAATTCCTCCCTGGAGGGACCACCATCCTGCTGCCAATGGGTCAGCTCGGGCAGGTCTCCCAGTTCGGCCACTTGTTCTCCTGTCGGTTCCAGGGCATCCCCCTCAGGGTCTGCTCCCTCCTGGACCGCGGGAACGATGGGGGACGGTTTCCCGCGCCCCCTGCCTCTTCTCTTCACGGTTGGGACCTGGGCCATACTTTCAGGCTCCGGGCCCCCATCAACACCCTTACTGACTGACATGGACCGGGTGGTCGCACACACCCACTCAGGCAGACCCAACATTTCCAGATGCGCTTTTCTCTCCACCTTAGCCCAAGGGGAGTCCTCCAAATCATTGCCCAGGAGACAATCAACAGGCATGGCGGGCCTCACAGCAACCTGAAGAGTACCTGAGACCCCCCCCCACTCAAAAGGAACTTGAGCTACCTCACACTGACTCTGTGAGTTGTCAGCAGCTACAACGGGGTAGAATGCATTAGGGACCACCTGCTCTCTGGACACCAAGTGACACTTGACAGCTGTCACACTCGCTCCGGTCTCTCTGAGAGCTTCCACCCTATGGCCATTAATGGTCACCCACTGCCTATATTTTTTAGTGTTACTAGGCAGAGGGGTTGGAGGGACCATTTCCACGTCTCCTAAAGAGACCAGGGACATTTCTGCGGGACCCCACCCACCGGGGGCACCCATCTCATCCCCTCCCAGGGCTACACTCGCTACCTGACGAGGGGGTGCACGCGGCGGTGCATTCGAATCCTTCATGGGACACTGGGGATCATAATAGCGGTGTCCCACCTGCTTACAGGCATAGCAGGTCATGGGGCCCCTGTGAACAGGTTTACCTGTCGGGGCCTCTGGCTTCTTTACAGGGGGAGGCTGGGAACCCTTCCCTTGGTTCCCTTGGGGACTACTTTGGGGCCCTTTCTGAAACTCCCTCTGTTTACCCCTGTCCCCCCCACTCTTCTGCTGGGGACCCTGCCCACCCTTGGCTGAGTCTCCCACTGGACCCTTGTGGACCCTGGTACTGACCCAGCGGTCCGCCTCCTCAGCAAGTTTTCTAGGGTTAGATAGCTTGCTGTCAACAAGGTGCTGGCGTAGCTCTGGAAAACAGTTATTAGACAAGTGCTCCCAAGCAAACAAGTCATAAAGAGCATCATAACTATCAACCTTGCTACCCTTTATCCAACCATCCATGGTTCTGCAGAAAAAAGACACATATTCAACCCACGTAGTACCAGGCAACTTCTTACATTCTCTAAAGGTTTGTCTGTACTTTTCTGGGGTTAAGCCATATCTCAGCATTAAAGCATCTTTCATATGAGTATAAGACATCTTATCCTCAGCAGGAAGGCTCAACAAGGTATCTCTCCCCTCGTTTGTAAAGCGGCTCCACAACCCCGTTCCCCAATCCTTCTCAGGGACCCGGTGGGCCAATAACGCTAACTCATACGCTTTAAACCATTGGCTAATATCTTCATTCTTACTGTAATCCTTGATCACATCTTTAGGAAAATAAAACCTACTTTCTGCAGGCACAGATGGAGTGCTGCCACCAGAGGGATTCAACTCTAAACTCTTAGTTTTAAGCTCCATCTCCCTCACCATCTTCTCACGTTCAAACGCTAATTTCTCTCTCTCAAAATCTAATCTTTTGCTCTCCATTTCAGCTTCTCTCTTGCTTCTTGCATTCTCTAATTCCAACTGCCCTCCTAATTTAAGTTTTGCCATTTCCAACTTGTACCCCCTCTCCTTCTCCCTGTCTTCTAATTCTTCGGGGGAAAGGCTCCTAGAGGACGCACTACTGCCTGGAGATGACACTGGCCCACCTGTGGGCTCTTCCTCTTCCTCTTCTTCTTCCTCTTCCGGTACCACCACCGGATCAGAGGGATTCCTGGCCTCTAACCAGGCCTTCAGCGCTTTGAGGAAGTCGTCTTTCCTTGTGAGACCTGTGGTAGGAACTTTAAACTGCTTGCAAAATCCTTTTAGATCCTTTAGCACGTAGGAATCTATCTTCTCCTTATCAAATTCCCCCACAACAATCTCCACAGGTGTAGCAGCTCTGGCATTCTCCATGGTCAAAACTGGCAGTGTTTAAGAAAATAAGCTCCAGGAAAGCGGAGAACAAAAATAGGATATCCTACCAAAACAGATTGTGGCTGCGTTATGGTCTGCTTTCACTATGTAGCGTACACTAATCACTGCACATGAGTCATAAATGCAAAGTTCAAATCCCCACCGCTGACCACCAATGTTAGAACCGGCGGTCTCTAGTTGGCAGAGGTATACACTTCTGACAAATAGGGACCAACCAACTCTAGTCAGGGCAAGGGGATTACACACTCAGATAACCCCTGCTACCCCCTTGGTAGCTTGGCAGAGCAGACATGCTTATCTCAGAGGCAGTGTGTTAAGCATTTATGACCACATACAGTAATAAAGTGGATACACTACAGATGGACACGACACAGAAGTTATTATAAAAATAGTATTTTTATATAAGGCTTAGCACAAGACCAACTAACGACAAAAATATACCACAGTCTTAATAAATACTCTTTGGAAGGAAAAATAATAGTTCAAGTAAGGTTTCTTCTTGGCAAATAGTTCTTTAGCAAAGTATTCTTCTGAGCACAGTTCTTTGGCAACAATGTAACCCCCACAGGAGTCACACGACGTCGAGTCTACAAGATTCCCAAGGTTCGGCGTCGACCGCGAGGAGCGCTACGTCGAGCCTGGAGTTGCAACAGACCCCACAAGTACAGTACCTTGAGAAACGAAGAAAACGATGATCCACGGCGTCGAGATGTCGGCGTCGAGGTCGGCGTCGATCGTGCCTCGGAGTCGGGTCAATCCGCAGCGGCGTCGAGGGATGTCGGGCCGGAGCAGCGCTCACGGCGTCGAGAAGGGCGTCGAGTCGATGCGATCAGCAGCGGCGTCGGGACGGGGTCGCTTGGAGGCAGAGCCGATACTCACTCCTCACTGGCGTCGATACCGGCGTCGAGACGGGGTCACTTGGAGCCGGGGCCGATACCCACTGCTCACTGGCGTTGCTGCTGGCGTCGAGACTGCAGATTTTCCCTTGTGTACTGGAAACAACACTTTCCAGCAATTCAGCAATTCCGTAGATGGTGAAGTCCTTTGGCCCTGTGACTTCAACAGGAGACTGGCACTCTTCCAGTCCTTGGAGATTTTCTAGCAAGTGTTCAGAGAGTACACACCAAGTTCCTCTCTCCTTGTTCCTTGGCAAAAATAAAGAAGCAGCTTTCCGGTTCCTCCACAGCAAAACAGCACTCTGGCAGAAAGGGGAGGCAAGTCCTTAGATCAGCAGGCTTCTTGTCCTTGGTACAGGTTTCCTTGTCAGAAGTGATCTGAGTTCTTGGTTCAGGGGTCCTTCTCTTATACCCCTTTTCTCCTTTGTTCCCTTTGTCCAAGCAGGGAAATTCCCCCCATCTCAGGTTCGCTGTGGGTGTTGCCAGGCAGAGGCACCTGGCCTATTCACTGAGCAGGGCAGAGTCCTCAGCCGCCCAGCAGGAGGCGGAGCCAGTATTGTCACTGGCAGGAGCAGGGCTATCAGTCGCCCAGCAGGAGGCGGAGCCAGAATTGTGTCAGGCAGGGCAGGCTACTCTTCCCTCACTCTACGTGTAAACGCCCCATTCACCCCACACTGACTCATTCAGACCTCTGGAGCCACCCAGCCCCTGACACACACACCAAACCAGCAGAGACCGGTGGATAGTTGGACAAGAAAATAGCCACCTTCTAAAAGGGCTATTTTCAAACGTAGAATTTAAAAACCATCCATCCTAAAGGGTGTGTTATTAAATTCTGAGTTCAGGGATACTAAACTCGACCTGCTACCATGCTCCCTGAGTCAGATAGATTATAATGGAGTTAATAATCCGTCTGCCCATCCTGGCCTATGGGAGGCAGGTAGCCCTTCAATAGTGAAGAACGAAAAGGGCTGTAATTCACTATTAGGTCATGCCACACACATCAGGGCATGACCTACCTTTTACCAACAATGCACCCTGCCCTAGGGCCTACCATAGAGGTGTCTGAAATGTGGCAAAGTGAAGGTTTAGAGACTGGCAAGTAGGTTTCCTTGCCAAGTCGACATGGCAGTCGGGGACTGCACGCAGGCGCCGCGGTGGCAGGCCTGAGACATATTTTACACGCTGCTTCCGTGGGTGGCACAACCAGTGCTGCAAGCCCACCAGCAGCAGTTAACTTACACGCCCTGGGCACACGCAGTGCACTAGACTAGGGTCTGAACAGTAAGTCAACCAAGCCAATCATGGTAACACCAATCAATGTAACAATTTAACATAGGGAGCACTTGCACTGTGGCACTGATCAGCAGTGGCACAGTGCCCAAAGCAATAAACCAGCAAAACATCGTAAACAGAGGAGGCAAACAGAAAAAAATGGAGGAGAGACTCATGCCAATGATGCCAGGTCTAACAGATATGAATGAGCCGTTTCCTCAAGACACAACTAACCGCAGTGGCCTCATCAGCAGCCAGAAGACCCAGAGTGGATAGGAGCACCTGAAATTAGCAAACTCTACAATGCACAATTATAACACACGATTTAACATACGGTTACACATCCCACAGTTCACAAGAAATAGGGAAAAATCACAATCCATAATTTCCCTGATAAGTTGTTGCTGCCCTCCTTCTCGGGCTACACAAAGAGGTTTACAGCTGCAAGGCCCTCTGAAAATGCCTCGTCCAGGATGGTGCATTACTACAAAGCCGTCCCAGGTGCATGAAACTCATTATGCAGTTGCAGTGAAATGAACAATTATAGCAGTTCTCATAGTGATCAAAACAACTGGAACTATTCATTATTCTGCAGTTCTGCGCCCTTCTCTGTTGTGGCCCACTTCTGTCTCAGACATAACCACTGAGAACAGATGTGGAGGGCTGAGCCTGTCATGCCTGGGGACCAGGCACAAGAGACCTTGTTCATCCTGATCAGATGTTGACATGCAGGGGCATAGCTTCAAGGGGGGATGTGCGGAGCTAAACTCCCCTAATAAATGTATTCTGTGGTAAATAGTTGGGTACAGGTGCCCTCAGTCAGGTATGGAGAGGTCTATGCCAGATTTCACCTGTATTTTTTTTAAATACACACAGTCTTCAGGAATGTTTTGTTTTCATGACGGTACCCCTAACGATCCACACTCCTCTCTCTCTCCACTGCCCCTTAAGCCCACCTAATGCCCTGCTTGTTGTATACTGTATTTTAAGTTCAAATATGTTTCTACTGGAATTCAAACTCAACAGCACAATTGGTGAAAACCCTTGTATATAAAGTAAATTTAAAAGAAAAAACTAACTTTTTCTTTCTCAGCCTCACATATTGAACGTTTTCCACTTATAGCCCTCCACCCTGCCACGCCTGCAGCATTCGTCTTAGTTCTCTTTATCGCCCCCCCCCCCCATTCCTGATGTTTCCACTTGTTGTGGATCAATAATTCATTTTGTTGCAACCGGATTGTGAAGTAGTAATCATATAACTTGGATTTGTCTAGGATCTTCAGTGGTCAAAGTCTACTGGGGCAAGTGAATTCTTTGTAATTGGTGCTGAAAAAGTCTAAATGGCGATCCCATCGCTTGGGCAACTCCATTTCTTCAACCCATGCTGTTTTAGAGAGCTTTTCCATACAAAGAAGCCACCACAATATTTCACCCATTACGGCTTCCAGGGGGTTTGTTGCCGCCAGAGTACAAGGATCGCTTTCTGGCTGCCAGTAGCTCATGGATTATAAATCGTTCCTGATTACCATATATGGGATCAATATCCGTGGCTGGACGCCCCAGCGCTATCACTTCAGGGCACCTGGCTAGATCTGATCCAGTGATTAGTTAAATTTCTATTACAACCACAGAGCAGACATTCTTCAGCTTAGGGCAAGACCAGATTAAATGCGCCAAAGTCCCCTCTTCCCTGCGGCCTCTGCATCATAATGGACTTCTCCCATCCCCATCTTTGTGAGGCGTGCCAGGGTGTACCACCACCTATATATGATCTTAAAAGCTTTTCCATAGTGCCTGCATTCGAGGCGAAGTTATTGGTTCGTGACAGTATATCCTCCCACTCAGGGCTTAATTTGTAAAAAAAAAAAGAAGTGCCAGGGCCCATGTCAGGAGGCCACTGCAGCTTGCACTACCCATTGCCTCTGCCAGAACTGCCAAAACCATTCCAACACAACTACTAACCATGATACTTCTGTAAGTAGGAAGATTCAGACTATTCCAAGCCACCCAAAGCTATGAGAATGACTTAGTGTGGCAGGTGTTAGTCATTTTTAATGTATATAGTATAATTAAACACCTGTTGTTGTTCCCATTCCAAAATTGGACAGACAGAGCCACTATGTAGCGGACTGCCATAAGTGCTGGTGCCAGCAATTAAGTGTTGGTGCCAAGCACCGGAAACCACTTGCTCAAATTAAGCACAGCACCCACTGCTCTTGGTTTCTGTCCCAGTGATCCCAGGAACACCGGAATGAAAGTTTGTGTTTCCCCCTTACCATTTAACATAGTGTAGGTTTTTGAAGTTGAATGTTTTTTTTATCCCCTGAGCAATGCAAGAGGAATTTTTCAAAGGGGGTGAGGGCTCTGGTGGGTTCCTGTTTAATCCTACGACTGAGCATCTAGTGGCACAGTTGCATGTAGTGAACGCGTTTCGATTCGGGGAGCACTTACTCGTCCTTCGATTGCCCATGAATCTTAATGGTATCATGCTTAAACATATCCCTAAGGGTTTTGCCCACCCCCTCCTCCCCCTCCCAAGCCATTTATGGTAGAGAGCTCTGTTCAGCCCCGGGGGAAAGTCCTGCTAACCCCAGAGCGGGGTGAAGGGAAATAGATGAGTCTGTGTCTAGCCGCCATTGTATTCCAAATGGGAAGAGTGGCCCTCGTAGTTGGGGATTTGTAGAATGTTTTATTTCAATGCACCTTGGACTGCCAAGGCACATTCCCAAGTGGCCCTGCCGCCATTGCGTGGGCTATCATTCACCATCCCTTCTCAGTCACCCTCAAGTGTCCAATGGATCAGAAATTGGAGTTGGGCTGCATCATGGTACTGAGGTAAGTCAGGGCTCCCCAGCCCTTCCTGGCATGCGTGCAATGGACATTGTCTCATAGTGGTCCTTTCTTTTTTCCTCAACTAAATGTAGGAGTAGCATTGTAGATGAAGCTCATAATATAATCTGTTGGAACATAGAGAGTTAATGTTTGCAAAATGTAGAGAATCTCAGGCAGAATAGAAATTTTATACTCTGCTATTCATAATGAGTGTGTTTTATACTCCCAGCTATTAAGTTTAGCCATCACCCCTCTTTTAAGTTGTTGGAGACTGATTTCCTTGGTTTTGGACAGAATGGGGGGTCAAAGCCAGAGGATGTGGTCTCACGGCTAGACTGCCGACGTTGGTGCTGGACACCAAGGTTCGAGCCTCGGGGTCGTATCCACATCCTGTGATTCTGGGCAAATCACTTAATCTCCCCATGCCTGAGTGTGTCCTTGTTTAATGTAACCAGTGATCATGTAATGTGCTCCAGTACCTTCGGGTCGAGTTTGTGCTATATAAATCTGCATCTGCATTACAAGGTAGGTGATATTTTCGACCGCCCATCATTGCGGGGTTAATTTCTGTAGATAATTTCTGTAGTCGATCAACTACTGTTTTGGGAGTCAAGATTGTGCGAAAGTGGCTCTGTATATACTGTTCCCAAATAGGTACAGTGTGTACAAAGTGCACAGTACCCAGAGGTCTGGCAGAGGTTAAAGTTAGATATAACCTTACTCTCTAAAGTGGTAGCTTGGTCAAGCAGTAAGGCAGTATCAGAGGACAGTGTAAAGCATTTTGATGTACACACTCAGTCAGCAAATGGTTCCACACACTCAATGACTGAACTCTAGGCCATTGGTTTATATATAAAAAAAATATATGCTTGTTTTATTTTAGAACCAACAATAGGTATTAAAATATACTTTCTCAGAATGAGATGCTTTAGGTAAATACTTTTTCAATATGCAATTGACTTTTGTAAATAATCACAAGTTGTTGCAATAGGCAACACAATTCTAAACACAATAATGCATTGAGCTCAATAGAAGTTTCAAGTTATTTGCTATAGATTACTTTTTGGATTACTTTTGGAATTCCAGGACTGGATCCTAGATTCAGTCCTGGGACCGTATTTAGAAACAGTTGATAAAAGTCGACTTAATTGCTTTGATGATTTTTAGACAATATGTTGCTATTTTAAAAGTTGACACTTAGAAAAAATTTCATAGAAAACAGTCAATGATTCTCTATGGCAGAAAATTCAAGTTGCAGGTATAGTATGTTCTCGTTACTTTTGTAATCCAGTACTGGGTGCCTAGACTCAGTACTGGGACCTTTATCCAAAACAGGTAAGTAATTACGTTTTCAGAAGTTATACGATGTTTAAAGAATATTTAAAGATTGCAGAAATTGACACTTGGAAGAAATTTCACAGAAAAACAGTCAATGGTTTCCTATGGGAGAAAATTGGGTTACTGGTAAGTACAGTTGTAAGTATTTTTCAGAGTCAGTGCTGGGCACCAAGATCCAGCACTGGGAGCTCACCTAAGAGCAGGTGAATATTTTCATTTTCGGTACTCGGCTGATTTTTGGTGAATATTTTAAGTTTTGAAAAGTCCACACTTGGAAGAAATTTCAGGAAAAAGACAGTCAATGTTACCCTATGGAGAAAATAGAGTTATCGCTTTAAAGGTAAGTACTCGACTGGCAGAGTTAAGGTTCTGGGCTTAGACTCAGGGGTCTCCCAGGGTCAGATAGGTACAGTTGGTTCACCCTCAGCAGCACAAGGGCGGCCGGGTGCAGAGAGAGTTAGGCCCAATGTTATCCTATGAGAGGTAGGGGGGCCTTGGTTGGTGGCTGCCAGGAGCGCAACACCCATTGGACTCACAGGGTTTCAGCCCCCCCGTCGTGTGTGGCAGCCTGGGATGAGACAGCTTCCCGGCGCACACACAGCCGCACCCGAGCACTTCACAGGTCTTTAAAAGACCATTTGCATGTTAATGAGGCCTCGCTGGTGTTTCACCCCTTCTAAGAGTCCCTGCAGCTCCACTCTGCCTATGGCTTAAAAGATTCAACCCCCCCCGAAATTTTTTCTTAGCCCCCCCCCCGAAATTTGTCTCTAGTTGCGCCTCTGGTGGCTGCTGACTAGCAGGCCACACGGCTGTGGGAGCTGGGCTCCTGGTCACTTGGGCAAGTGAGGAAGTAGATAGGTGTAGAGGTGGCACTACCAGGGCCACTCAGGCGGCTGGGTGCAGGGTGCTTTGGAGCCTTCGGGCACTCAATTGATTTCAATGGGAAATCTCCGGTTTAGAAAAAGACTGCAAGCTCATTGACGAAGATTCTTCAGGTGCCACCACCACTTCGAGAGGTAAGTTGGGTAGTTGGAGTATAGGTAGGTACCCCGGGATTGGGCACAGGGGGCCGCGGGGCGCCGGGTGCAGGTGTGCCTATTGGTGTCGGGAAATTTTACCCTCTGTTGATCGCGGTTGGGGGGGCACCTTGTTCTGAGGCTGCAGGCTTCTTTAGGAGTGTCGAGGGGGCTCCTTGGGTGCCGGACTCGGGGTCACAGTCGCCATGGGGTCGTCCTCGGGGTCTTTGTTCACTCCGGCACAGGCCAGGCCTGGCGGGTGCAGAGTGTGCTGGGTTCGCGTTTCCGGGCTGCTGCCAGGGATTAGAATAGGTTTCGAGTAGAACCTTTACTCATGGGAGTCCCAGGGTGCTTTGAGTCAAAAAGGTAGCCAGGTATGTGTAACCGGAGCTTTTGTAATGGGCTGGGCCCCATGGGCCGGTTAATGACTTTAACACTGTGTGATCCTTTTTTGGATTCTAGCGGCCGGCCCTGGTGGTTGTAGGCCCATGCTTGTATCCTTTTTACTGTTCAATAAAAACTTTAAAAAAAAAAAAAAAAAAAAAAAAAAAAAAGGTAGCCAGGTCCTCCGGGGTTTGTGAGGTTGCTGGCCACAAGAGATGCCGGGTTGGAGCAGGAGCAGGTTTGATGGTCGACAGGCCGGTAGGGCTGGGGCCAAAGCAGTTGGTGTCTTCCTCTTCTGAGCAGCTGCAGGGCAGGTCTTCTTTCTTCTAGCTCTTCTTCGGATTTTGGAATCTGGAATCTGGGGAAGGAAGGTTCAGGGTACCCCTAAATACTAGATTTAGGGGCATTACAAGTAGGTGAAGGGCAGGGACCAATGGGTACCTGTCCTGGGGTGGGTACACCCCCTATCCTGCCTCTCTCCTGTGGGAGGGGGGCAGTAGCCTAGTCCTGATTGGACAGGGCTTCCCATCTTCAAGATGGCGAGAGCCCGGAGATGTGCTTCACCTCGCCTACCCCACCTGAGGGGTGGGGTTGGCAGGCTGGCACATCCCCTGTCCTTGTTTGGGGTTTCCGGCCAAGCTTCCCGCCAGAGTGGGGGGTTGCAGTGGCCTGGGGAAGCTCACAGAGGTGGCATGCCTTTGAAGCTTGCCCCTGCCGATCCTGGGGGAGGAGATTTAGCACCTCGCCCAGGATGTGCATTGTTGCAGGCCCAGTAGAGCAGAGGCTCTCCTACTCAGGGGTCCAGCAACATGTCTGCTGTGTGGCAGCCTAGGCAGCCTCCCAGACCAGATGTGGATTGTAGGTTAGGTTTCAGGGGGGATCTCTAAGATGCCCTCTGGGGTGCTTGGTACATTAAATCCCACACTGGCATCAGTGCAGGTTTAATGTGCTGAGAAGTTTGATACCAAACTTCTCAGCCTTTAGTGTTGCCATTATGGTGCTGTGGAGTTCGTGTTTGACGAGCTCTCGGCACCATGTACTCTTAAATGGCAGCACTGCACTTACAGTGCCCAAGAATGGACCTGGGTACTGTAGGGGCACATGGCTCAGGCTCCTGTGCCTACACCACTGGCATAGGGTCACCAGCTAGAGGGTTGCTGATGTATGCCAGGTCAGTGTAGGTGGTGGGCATGGAACACAGGGATGTGTGCCATGTCTACTTTGTTTTGTCTTGTACCTAGACACTCAGCCTGCAAGAGCAGTGTGTGTGTGTCAGGGTACAGGGCCTCTAAGGGTGGCACAATGAGTGCTGCAGCCCTTAAAAGCCTTCCCTGGTCACAAGGCCCTGGGTTCCTAGGGTACCATTTACCAGGGGCTGACATGTGGCCAGGGTTTGCCAATTTGGGTTTTGGCTGTTAGGCAGTTTTTAAGGAAGGAACACAGGCCCTGGGCACCTGATTGGCAGGAGCCCAGGGCACAAGACGGAAAAGTGCATCAGCTATTAGGCAAAAAAAGGGGGGGTTACTGCAACAGAAACCCACTTTCCTACAAAGATGTTTAGAATTTCTGACTTGAAAATATTAACTTTGAATCCTGAGACCCTTCAATAAGTTGCAAGTTTCTCTAATACATTGGGAAAGAGCCCTGGGGGGGGTGGCTGTCACCAAAAGGAAAATATCATTTGCAAACAGGGTCAATTTTATTTCTTGGGTCTCTTATTTGATGTGGGGATTGGCTTGGATGCTACGGGCCAGGGTTTCCAGAGTAAGGACAAAGAGAAGGGGAGAAAGGGGGGACGCTGCCTCATGCCTCTAGTAATATTAATCCATTGTGAGTGGGGACCATTAACCCATGTCTTGGCACGGGGCTACTGTATCCTGCCTGAAGCCAGTGCAGTAATGCCTGCCCATTCCCACAGCCCTAAACATCTCTGCCAGGAATTCCCAGTCAACCCTGTCAAAAGCTTTTTTAGCATTCAAGATGACTAGGATAGATTGTTTGGACCCTGTGGTACTTATATCCAGGAAATTTAGTATGGTTTACCTCCCCCGCTGCTCACGAATGAAGCCTGATTGATCTGGATGTGCTAACTCCCCCAATAATGTCTGCAATCTCAGTATCGCTACTTTGGTAAAGATTTGAGCATTGGCATTGAGGAGGGAGATTGGACTGGGCGATTCACACTCACATGGTTGCTTGTCAGGCCTGAGGATCAGGGAGATGATTGATTCAGACATCATGGGGGTCATCCGGCCCTCCTGGTTCAGCTTTTGGTAGAATTTCTGAAGCAAAGGGAGGAGTGACGGTGCAAAGCATTTATAGAAGGTGGCAGTCAAGCCACCTGTGCCTGGGGCCCTGGAAGGCTGCAATTTAGAAAAAAACATGATAATCTCTTCTTTTGATATGGGCTTGTCAAGGCGTTCCCTATCCTCTTGTGTAATGTGGGTAATGCAGGCCCTACCAGATAAGCGGCTTGGGCTTGAGGGTCTCTGGGATCTTTCTTGTAGAATTGTGAGTAAAACTTGTGAAAACATCTAGCCTTCTCTATGTCATGATGTGTACTTACCCATTTAAGGATTCAACTTCAGCTTTTGTGCGTTTTGGCTTGCTGTGCCCATAACAGGTTAGGCAATAGTTTACCTGATTTATTTCCTAACGTGCAGTATTTGTTATCAAGTTGGGCCAACAGGTATGCTGCGCAATGCAGATCTAGTGTTCCAATCTGGTCGCGTACCATGAGAATTTTTCTGCAGGTTTTTTGGGAGTGAGCGTGTTTATGAAAAAAGTTCCAGCTCCCCGACCTCCTCAGTGACTTTTTTCACAGTTTTGGTCGCATTTTGCACAAGTGGGCTGCTTCTACTATGAAATTACCTGGAAGGACAGCAATTAATGTATCAAAAAGAGTGTCTGTCTTTATTTCTCCCGTGTCATCGTATAATGAATATGCCAGTGTGATTGTTGGAAAATCTGAAGGTCACACTCCCAAATCTTTCTGACCAGTTGGCATGGACTTACAAATACTCAAAAAGGGATCCTTCGGTCTACAACTATTGTACTTTTAATTTGCTGCCAAGCATTCATTCATGCATGGGGTGCAATAACCATACCAACAGCATGCAATACATGTTTTCCGTGCATCATTGGAGTTTTCACATGGAAGACAGCACCATCCACTTCAATATCTTGAACGGTCTATTGTTTCTTCCCATGGCAGCTGCCACCGAGTAGTACAGGTGGAGTGACTTACCTAGCTCCATCCCTTTCTGTTCCTGACGGAAGCAGGTAGCACACACAGGCTCCCCAAGCCAATCATGAGGCTGCTGTCACCATGTCAGTAGCATCGTGATTGGATCTGAGCGCCATGGTTCTGCGCTCAGACGGTGACTAATGAGCCTATGCATGTTCTTCACCCAAGCTATTCAATACAGTCGGTGGAGAACATGCAAAGTGCGTATGACTGTTTGGCTGGCCCAAGAAGGCAGGCCAAACGGTCATGCACACTTGAGTGCCCCAACCACTACTCCCCTGCTGGCTCTACAACAGCCCAGCCCCGATCTGCCACATAAACCTGCCTCACTACGGAAAGATAAAAGGACAATAACATAGTGTTATTATCATTTTATTTTAATTTTTCTACTGCTCAAAAGAGCAGTGGGGTGGCGCTCTCCTGCCTTAGTAAAAGAGCCACTGCAGGTTTCTTCCACAGGATCAGCAGTGTATGCTGAACAGTGCTGGGGTCAATATACCTTCCTGCGCATTAGCTTTCTGCAGCATGAAATGCAGAGAACCTACATCTTGGAATGATTTGGGACTTCAGCGCTTCATTGCAGTTATTCATCTCAAATTTACAGTCTTTCATACATGTTTTCAGGAATGTGACAAATGAGTCAAATGTCTCCCCTGAGTTCTGATGTGTGGAGTGGAAAACATACACGGCTTCATTTATTATATTGTGATGCACAGCAGTGCAGCAAGCCTTCCTGCTGCGCTACCGTGCGTCAAAATAAAAGGGTAGGAATGCTCCGTATCTACAAGATACAGTGCATTTCTGCCCTTCTCCCCTGAGCCGGCGCACAAACATCAGCCATGCACCAACGCAGACACCCATGCGCCATGGTGCAAGGGTGCCTGCGTTGCAGGGATGGTAGTTATATTTATTTAAGTGTTCGGTCTTTGAAAAAAAAAACATCACACCAAGCAACAGGGATGATTGTTTTTTGCACAAAAACAATCATTAATGGTGTTTTGCTCCTTCTATGTGTGCTGCAGAATGTAGCACACATAGAAAGAGCAAAAAACGAGGAGAAATAAAAGTATTTCTCCTCATTGTGCCACTCCTACGCCTCCTCAGACACTTTCCCAGGTCTACAACATTTTGTAAATCTGGGAATGTGTCAGGTTCCATGGATGTTGCGTGGTGCCACCCACAGCAACACCCATGGAACGCCCCTTTCATGCAGAGTAATACATGAAAGGGGCCCATATTTACAAGGCTATGAAAAGTCACGCAGGGTGACTTTGCGCGGCCTTCTAAATGGGAAACAACCATCGCATGCCATTACAAAGCAACAATTACAACGCATGTCACTACAACACATGCCATTACAACGCATGCCTCTACAACGCATGCCATTACAACACATCATAAGGTAAGTAATGGGAAACAGTAATTTTTACCCCTACACTATCCAACACTTACCCTACTGTTGCACTCACTGGAGTGGGAATAGTAATTTTTACTAAAGTTTGCATTGTAACGTGTCCTATTCCTTCTAAATATGGGCAGGCACACTGCACCGTCAGTACATCTAAAAAAGTGACGCACTGGCGGCGCAATGGGCTAGTAAATTAGGCCGCTATAAACAAAAAATTCCCATTTGTGCTGTAAGTTAACTGGAGTATAAGAATGCTATAGATAAGCATCAGAAGATGCCCTAATCAATTGTATAAAACACGAAAGAGGCTTAGATCCATACAATTATTAACAAATATATATAAAATTACCACACATTTTACTATATATGTGAAAAATACATTCAATTTGTATTTATTGCTGTTAGTTTTAATTTACAGCACAAAAGGGAATTTGTTTATTGCAGTATGCTTACCCTGTCCCTTTTGGCACAGAAGGGTGTCTGTCCTTGTTTTGTGGCTTGTAAATTAGGCCCAGAGTGTGTAATCCACATTTCTCTGAGGTAGAAAATATCCTACTACAAGTTAATCACTCTTAGCTGTAACAATACAATAGAAAAAATCAAGTCCTCTGTTTCATTTGATGAACACTCTCGTAGGAAACAAAGGGTCATATTCACGAGGAAGTGGCGGTGAGAGGCGTTAGCCCCTCGGCTTACAATGGCATTTTTGCTATTTCCATGTGTGCTGCACAAGGCAGCATACATGGAAATAGCAAAAATGAGGAGAAATTAAGCATTTCTCCTCGTTTCGCCACCTTAAGACCAGGATTTTTCTGTTCCCGTGGCGATAGGGGCTTGAGAATATGGCCCAAATTCTCAAAACTTTTGGTGCTATAAAAGTTCCCCTAGTTTTTATAGCTTCATCAAACACACACTCAAAAGCATGATAACTTGCATTTGATTGTACATCTACATTGATTTCATGCTAAAGCAAATACGCTCAGTTATTACACAATGCGTTTCGGGACCATAATATCTCTTAATGGATAAGGTGTAAGCTTTGAATCAAAAGGTGGGAAAGAAAATGCATGTGCAAGAAAAAGTGAGCAAATCATACCTGAGAAATACATTTAATATTTAATAAAATAATCATGTTATTAGTAGTGATATCTAAAGTACTATGGAATGAGCAAATAAAGTAAATATCCATGAATGAGAGATACCAGCCTGTGTTTGTTGTAAGGCACCACTGTGTGTTTGTAAGGATCTTTGAGAGGTGCTGCTCTGTGATTGTTATAAATGTTAGGCCGTGGTTTTCAAATGCACCAACGCATAGAACCATATATTTTGCAATGAATGGGGCGCACCCAACAGCACAACCTACCGACCTGTGTAGGGCGATTTGTCATTATGCAATAGAAAAAGTGCAGTGTCCTAAGTCCCTGTCACACAGACACCAAGGACAACCCAAAACGACTGTGCAAACCCGTACACAGTAGGGCCAGACTAAGATCCTCCATTAAACCAATTGGAACCACCCAAAAGCCCTTCAGTTTCAAGCTCCTACATAAACATCCTTGAATACCAGTACTTTGGCCAATTGGAAAGACCAGAACCATCTGTCAGGCCACCCCTGGACTGCTGACTATGGAATGAGGCAATTTATGTTATAAATATAACATTGTCCAAAGAATTCTTCAGAGAAAATTCCTAGTGTTGCCTTTCTGTATTCCAATAATTGCTCTTACTATAGCCTTATAGCCCGCCGTAGCGGGCTATACCGGTTATTAAAGGCCCGCTGCAGTGTTAAAGGCCCGAGCCGAAGGCGAGGGACTTTAACAAGGCAGCGGGACTTTAATAGTGGTATAGCCCTGCTACGAAGGCCTATAAGGCTATTAGAACATTCTGCCTCTAGAGGGCAGAATGTTCTAACAAATTAAACAAAGGCTTCTCGAAGCTCAAGGGGATTTTAAATCCCCTCGAGGTTCGAGAGGCTTTTGTAAAACATTGGAATGTTACTCTGCTGGCCTTTACCGGTCCGTAGAAGCATGGAGCACTCCATTGTCTACAATGGAGCTCCCAACATTCCAATGTTCTAATTTACTATAGTTTAGGTGTTGCTAAAGTGTGCCCTTTAGGATATTGTGGCAATTATACACTTTTCAAAACGAGGAGGAATGGCAAAGTACTTCATGCATTCATCTGACTAGCTTCTCATTCTGTATCTATAATCCGTGTAAAAAAAGGGTTTTGATTATTCCATAGAGTTAATGCATTTTTTTAATTGAGAAAATTAATTACAATTAAGAGCCTTGTTTGTTGATCCTTTGATTTCATTATATTGTTCATGAGTTACTCATAAATCACACATCCTCTGTCTTTATTTAAATCACCCCAATGTATTTCAGACCAGATTTGTGGCCCTTTGTTGGAGGGTAATTGCTTTCATGCAGACACGCCTGTAGAAAGAAACACTTTGTCGGTTTCCGAAAAATACACGCACAGATTTACAATGCAGTAGGATGAATATGAGTGATTTTTAAAATACAGCGTTTAAAAAAAGTGGATTTTTAATTGGGGTGGATGTGAGTTCACCACAAGGGACAAGACAACAAACTTGTCAGGGTAAAACACAGACTCGCTTAACTTAAGAAAATGTGTAAAGTATTTAGCTGTAACAAAACTGCAAAAAAGTCACAACACAGCTCAATTAGAACCCCACAACCACTTTAGAACAGTAAAGACAAATATAATGAGTAAAATGAAACCAAAACAACAAATATCCAATATGGGAAACCAGAGATATGAATTTTTAAACATTTAAGGCACAAAGCGTCAAGAAAAAGTTTAGTGTCAATCAATAGTCACTTTTCGCATTTACCGGGACCTAGCTGTGGTTTCAGGCCTACTGTGATGGAACGTGGGTCAGATACACCAATCCACATCAAAGATTTTACCTTCTAACTTAGGGGCTTATTTACAAGCCTCTTGCGCTGCCGATGCATCACTTTTTCCAGATTAAAAGTGACTCACTGGCGACACAAGGGGCTTGCAAATAAGCCCCTTAGTTCCTAAAATAGATGTTGAGATTCTTCTGTGGGGCAGGGTTACAGGCTGTATCTGACGATGTGTCCTCGAAGTCGGATAGCTATTGAAGGAGGTCCCGCTGATTCCATTGGATTTGGTGGGAAAAGGTCAAATGGGGAGAAATTTGATTTTCGTGGCCGCTGAAGTCCTCACCTCCTCACTTTTCTTTCCTTCACCTGCTCAAGATTTCTACTTTCTGACCTTCTTTTTTATAGAGCTCAAAATCCTCCAGTGGGAGACCCCTGAAGCTATATATGACAAAGTACTTTCAAAATCAGACAACTTCACTGTAAAGTCCTAATGATGCACTGTAGGGCAAGGAAGTTGAAAAATGTGCTATGTCCCAACTTTTCAGAGTTTCTGGAGCAGCTACTATTGGTCACTTCTAAGGCTCACAGAACCTCAGGAACAGCACCCTGGGGACCAGGACTCACTTCAAAAGAGGCTGTCGCTAGGATCCAGTTTGGGTCCAGCTGCTACTGGTCAGCTCAGCACTTCAGATAAAAGGTCTAATGCAGCTTCTCAAATCCCAGTAGCCAAACAGGAGGCCATACAACTGACCCTTGGAGTCCACTTCTTACTCTTGGGTATAAGTGGGAACAGGTCCAACCCTTCAGGCCTCCACACAGGTCTCAAACAGCAGGTCCATTCCTTTTCAGTTTTCTGCAGGTTTAGAAAATGTTCTATTGAGCTGTTGGGGAGGTGTCTATTTTTTAAGGTTCACTAACCAGTGAGTGGGGTGACTTATGAACACTACTTAAGCAGTGAGGTAAACGTTCCCAAGGGCAAACCTTCCACTTGTGCACCACACCCTTTTTGCCTTACTGCAAACTGTCTCACAGATCACTATTCTAAGTAAAGTCCAAGAGGGCAAAGGCTTTCTTTACTTGGAGGTGGGTTGTGTGCCAGTCAGGGGTGTGACGGAAAAAGTGAGCAGGACCCTCCTCCTCAGCTTCACCAAACTGGTTCTGGAACAAACTCCTACTCCCACTGGGCTGGAGCCACACTGGCTGGAGAGAGCACAGGTAACATAAGGCTTCTCTTCCCCAGGTCTCCCTTTACAGGTAACTATGAATTGACAGGCACCCCTCTGGTCCCTTTCAAGTTAATGAGGTTCTTGAACCTCTTCCAGCTACCCTTCTTGAACTGATATACATCCCATACCTCACTCACAGAACTTCCTGCCCAAAGGCCTAATTGTTTTTGCTCTTTAGGCAGTTTTCACACCTCATTAAGGAAAAGCGCTGACAGGCCAACTGCTGGTGGGCTAATAAGCCTTTTGGAGATTTAGGCAGACAAGTCTAACTTTTGGAAAGTAACTTTTCCTAAAGATTAATTAAAATCCAACTTCGCCACTGAATTGAATTTTTAATAAACATTAAAAATATTGTTTTTATTATTAGTGTAGCAGTGAAATAGGTTTTAGGGGCTAGTCACTGTAGATACATGCCAACATTAAACTATTGAATTTGCCCCATGTTGGACTTGGCCCTTTTTGTAGGGTAATCCCTGAACGTTTTCCCTTCCTCCTGTATTTCTTTCTGACCTCTTGTTGGGGGTTTTATGACTCTGGGCACTTTACCACTGCTGATCAGTGCTAAAGTGCATATGCTCCCTATTGTAAATTGTTGTAATGTATTAGTGACTCCATGATTGGCTTATTTGATTTACTTGTCATACCCTAGTACAGTGCACCATGTGTGCCCAGGGCCTGTAAATCAAATGCTACTGGTGGGCTTGCAGCACTGGTTGTGCCACCCACAGAAGCAGCTTGTAAAATGTGACTCAGGCCTTCCATTGCAGAACCTGTGTGCAGTCTGGTAGTGCCATGTCGACTTGGCAGGTGCACCCATGTGCCAATCCCTAAACCTTCCCTTTTCTACATGTTAGTCACCCCTAGGGTAGGCCCAAGGTACCCCCATGGGCAGGGTGCATTGTATGTGAAAGGTAGGATATGCCCTGATGTGTGTAGCATGTCCTGATAGTGAATTATAGCCAATTTCGTTTTTCACTACTGCAAGGCTACCTGTTCCCATAGGCCAGAATGGGCAGTTTGATTATAACATCTTATAATCCTAACTGACTCAGGGAACTAGGTAGAAATTCGAGTTTTGTATGCCTGAACTCAGAACGTTAAAATACATCTTTTAGTGAGGGTGATTTTTACATTCTATGTTTGAAAATACCACTTTTGAAAGTAGGTATTTTCCTGCCTAACCATCCAGCATGCCTCTGCTAGGTTTGTGTATTCCTTGTCTGGTTTGTGAATGACAGGGGCTGGGGTGGCTCCAGGAGCCTGGGTGAGTCAGCACTAGGCTGAATAGACCTATCTGCATTTGGAGTGGTGGGAGGAGTAGCACCTGGGCCTGAATAGGGCTGTGCCTGCCTTCCAGAATGCTGGCTCCACCTTCTGTGGTGCGTCTGATGACCCTGGCCCACACTGACAAAGGAAGAAGTTGTGCACTGGCAGAGTGCACCCAGAACTGGTTTTGGCTGGACACAGGCACCCTCTGCCTTCAGAGGACAAAGGATTTTGCAGTATAAATATTGGGGCCCAGATCCCAGAACTTTAGATCACTTATGGGAATCAAGAGGAACCTTTGCTGAGGAGAACAACCAGGAAACTGAAGGAAGAGACTACCCCTGTGCTGTGTGCTGTTTGGGGGTTGTCCTGCAGTAGTTGCTTCATTGCCAAAGAAAGGAGAAAAAGGGCTGAGTGTGCTTTCATCATCTTGAAGAAGAATCTCCAAAGGCTTGAATGGTGCTTGCCTCCTGCCTGAAGTCTCTGGGACACAAGACTTCACCCCCAGCTCCCCCCTAAGTTCCCTTGCTGGGAATCGAAGTGCCTGCTGTTGTGCTGGGCCTTCTAAGAGACTGCGTGTTGCTAGGAGCTGGAAGCGCGACCTCAACGAAGAAGAAGCATGTCACCGCCGCAGCAGTTGTCGTGTCATCGCCGAGTAAGCCTGCCGCCGCTGTCGCCATCCCATCACCGAAGCGCGTCGCATAACCGGAGAAGCGTGCCGCCGCTGCAGAGGCCGTCATCGCATCACCAGAGAAGCATGTCGCAGGGCCTGTCGCGGCTCAGAAGTTCACCGAGTTGCCGCACGGCCTTCGGGCATGCACGCATCACATATACGTTGTCGCACCGTAACCAAGACACCATTTTTGTCGCATCTCACCGGAGCGTCATCGCATCAGATCGCAGTAAGAAACTGGCGCGTCAACTCCTCACACAGTAAGGAAGCGAGCCTCAACTTCCCTGCGCAGCAGTAAGGAACCGACGGATCCACTCCCCTGAGTGTAAGGAACGGCGCATCACCTTCCCTGCGACCCTTTTGTTTGTTTTGCGTTACGCATCCCAGGTACTTTAAGAGTAAAGTGTCGCATTTACAATCTAAAGTGAACTAAGCTATTTCTACCATTTAGAGCCTTATTTTGATTACAGTATTGTGGATTTTTGTTGTTTGGTCTTGTGTTAAGTCTAGTAAAGATTACTTATTTTTCTCAACTGGTGTGGTGTTCATTTGTAGTGTTGTCACTGTATTACTGTATGTGTTCACAAATGCTTTACACACTGCCTCTGAGATAAGCCTGTCTGCTCATGCCAAGCTACCAAGGGGATGAGCAGGGGTTATTTTAGAAGTGTAGCCCTTTACCCTGACTAGAAGAAAGGGTTCCTATTTGATCAAAGGTACCTACCTCTGCCATCTAGAGACCCCCAGTTCTAACATTGGTGGTCAGCGGTGAGGATTTGGACTTGCATTTGTGACTCATATACAGTGATTGGTGTACACTACTAGTGAGTGCAGACCATAACGCAACCACATACTATTTTTCTGTTTTCTGGTGTCCTCCTGGAAGTATTTTTGATACTAAGACTCTGGTTAGTTGTTGCACCTGTGAAGTCTTGACAAGATGGGACTTGACTTCTGGCACATGTTCATGTATACAATGAGGGAGCTATGTGTGTTCTGCAAGGAAAGGGGGCTGCTTGTGAAGAGACGGTCCAGGAAGGATCTAGAGACAGCCCTATTTCAGTATGAACTACCACGCTGGATGCTAGCACTACCAAATGAGTCTGAGGAGGAGGAATTCTCTGAAAGTGAGGGAGAAACAGAAAAAGATGAAGGGCTTCTGGCTTGTGAGCAGAGGTTGAGAGAGCTTGATGAGGAGCTCGAGAGGGCTGAGGTCAAGAGGGCCTTAACCCAAGAAGAAGAAATATGTGTAGCTCAAGAAGTGAGCTTGGCTGGGTTGGAGGTGGAGTCCAGCTCAGATGGTGGCAACAAAATTGAGTTATCTAGTGCTGAGGGAGCAGTACATACACCCAGAGATGTGGCACCTGACTTGAAGGAGGGGGTTAACATACATCAAGGGGTTCAAGAATATGAGGTAGCTCCAGTAGTGCACAGTGTCCCTGAGGTAAATTGGGAAACTGACGCAGGGGTTCATGGTCCTAGTGGTGGGTGGGACTCTCTACTGACTCTAGATGAGAGGTGCAGGTAGAGGGGTTCCCCCATGGTTGAAATCCTGGTGTGTGAGTGTGGAGACCGCCCAGAAGAGCGTGGGTTGAGTGACAGAGACAGTTAGATAATGTCTTGCCAATCTCAGGAGAGTGGTGTGGAGTACGTGTGCGAGGCACTGGATGGTGAGGTAAAGGATAGTTTGGTTAACACTTGTGTGGGGCTATGTGATTCAATAATGGGCGAGCATATTGTAAGTCCCTGTTTTCCAGAGCGATGCCAACACCTGTTGGGGTGTGAGTTCTCTGACCCCAGGGAGCTCACCCGGGAGGCAGACTTTTTGGTGGATTCCAGAGGGTCTGAAGAGGCATTGGGAAGTAACCCTAAGAGGAGTGGCTCAGGTATCTTCCAGCACAGGGTGGTGGGAGAGGTTCAGAGTATCCCAGCTAGGTCCCGGTGTACTGGGAGGGTTGTAGGGCCTAACGTCCTGTCTCCAAGGACAAGGAGTGAGTCTGGGATGTGTCCCAAAGTGCCCCAACCTCAGTCTCAGGACCTGGGTGGTTCCTAAAGGGAACACCAGGTAGGGAGCCTAGGCTGTACTAATAGTTCAGAGGGGGATCGCCTAGTGTCAGGAGAACTGGGAGTGTTTGTAAGTGGACCTCCATCAGTTCTGGTGTCTGGCAGTGCCACTCCTAAGTGGAGAGTGCAGAAGTCCAGATTGAGGGGGTGAGAGGAGGAGAGAGTCCCCAGTGGAAGAACTAGTGGGTCAGGGGCCAGCCAGAAGGGCTGAGTCTCCTTGGAGTGACTATGGTGACACCACTTCTGTCCTGGGGGATCTTCAAGCACTGTCAGATGGACAGGGGTCAGGAGATCTGCACCAGGCAGGCTGTCACACAACACATGAGTTCTGTGTTATCCTCGGGGGGGCCTGTGTGCTCCCCAGGAAGTCCTGGTGCATCGGGCAAGTGCTCAGCCGCAGGGGTTAGTCCCTGGGTTGGGAAGCCAGGTTCAGGTGTTGCCTGACCTGGAGGGAATGACAACTGTAATCAGTGTCCCTACCGGTTTGTCTTCTGGGGGCATTGCTCCAGGTGGGAGGATGCAGGGCCCCAGTAAGGGGGGCGGGGAGAGTGCAGCCTCACCCTTGACCTCTGCCCTGTCTAAGGGTACACACCCTAGGCTGGGATCCCAGTTGCAGGATAGAACCCCTGAACTGGTGGGCGAATTGTGCAGGACACCTGCCACAGGTGCCCTGGCAATTCTGGAAGGGGGTACTGCTCCAGGTGGGAGGGTACAGAGCCCCAAGGAGGAGGACCGGGTGTGGGAAAGCCCACCCCAGTCTCCTGTCCAGTCATCGGGTACAGGCCCGGTCTGGTGGGTCAGTGTCAGGCTGTCATACCTGACCTGACCGGAGGGAAAGTGGACCAAGGGAGCCTGGCACCTGGGGCTACTGCCCCCCACTCCCTGATGCCACAGAGGTTGGAGAACCATGAAATGCGTGGGGCCTGGTTCTCATCACTGATTGCTGTCAGTGGCCACTGTGGCTTGCTGCCCTGGTGGACAGAGTTGCCCCTGGGAGGGGGACAGGAGTCGCACCCTGGAAGTGGACTGGATCACACCACTGTGTTGGCCATGTGGGTACTGTCTGTCTGTTGGGGCACACCGGTGAGCAGGCTAAGGTTAGGTGCTGCACAGGTGGTGTCCACAGGTGAGGAGAAGGGTTCCCCATAGGTTAGCTTAGTGGGCCCTGAGAGTATGGACAGACGGATACAAAAAGGTTCAGAATGGCGTAGAGCTGGAATATGCCGCTGTAGCTGCGGGCCAGGGTCCATGTTCAATCGCCCAAAGCAGGGAAGCCCATCAAGGTAGTGATTTGTCTACCCTGCGTTTTGGCTGGAAGGGGATTGTGTTGAACTTGGCCCATTTTGCAGGGTCATCCCTGAACTTTTTGCCTTCCTCCTGTTTTTTTCTGACCTGTTGTTGGTGGTTTTATGACTCTGTGCACTTTACCATTGCTGATCAGTGCTAAAGTGCATATGCTACCTATTGTAAATTGTTGTAATGGATTAGTGACTCCATGATTGGCATATTTGATTTACTTGTCAGACCCTAGTACAGTGCACCATGTGTGCCCAGGGCCTGTAAATCAAATGCTGCTGGTGGGCTTGTAGCACTGGTTGTGCCACCCACAGAAGCAGCTTGTAAAATGTGACTCAGGCCTGCCATTGCAGAGCCTGTGTGCAGTCTGGTACTGCCATGTCGGCTTGGCAAGTGCACCCACGTGCCAGTCCCTAATCCTTCCCTTTTCTCCATGTTACTCACTCCTAAGGTAGGCCCAAGGTACCCCCATGGGCAGGGTGCATTGTATGTGAAAGGTAGGACATGCCCTGATGTACAGGCCAGAATGGGCAGTTTCATTATAACATCTTATAATTAGGGCTCCCAGTTTTATGTTTTTTTTTTTTTTTACATTTCCGTCTGTATTTATCCATATTTATTTTATGGGCATTTTATCTGTATTTACCCACATTTATTTTTCCCACAGGTAAAAGACGACGCTGCAGCTAGTATTTTTCCACATTTATTTAAACCCTGGCCACTACACTGACCACTTGAAATACTGACCCCTTGAATTAAGGTGCTCTTTCACACAGACTCCTTTCTCAGACCTAAAATACATATTTGCTATCACTGCAAGTCAGTGGATTTATTATGAAAGTCTTCAATAGACATACATGAAATAACCACCTTTTCAGACACACCGGGTGCAGTTGAAAAGCGACAGACCTGTTATAAATGTAAATTTGCTGCAGAAGAAACAGATTTTGCAGGCTTTGTCTTCGAGGATGAGATCAGTGGAATCAGACCAGCAGGAAGAGCAATAAGGTGCAGCTTATAAGTAAATGTACTCCAGCGCTAAGAAACAGCCTTCAGTGAGCAATTAACAGGTTATTAGCATGCAAGTGAAGCATTCTTAGGAAGAACCTTCTATCCATCAAACTAATCCAGGGCCCAGTCCTAAAAAAAGAAGTGGGGGACGCTGTCACCGGAAGTGACGTCACGACAGGAATCTCATGGGTATTTATATGGCTGTAGATGAAAGGTGGTCTGCACCCTGCCTCGTGGGGGCTGCCAGTGCCTGCGTTTAATCCCCCTGCAGTGAATGCAGGTAGACAGACGTTCTGAATGAGCTCCGATCTCGCCCCAGAGAGGCCAAAGAGTGAATTCCAGCTTTTGGACAGGGGGGGGGACGGCGTCCACCAGGTTAAAAACCCGGTAAAATAAGTTGGGGGACGCCGTCCACCCGTGTGGTACCCGGACTCGAGCCCTGAACCTATCCCTTCTGTGCTGACATGCATAGCTCAACTAATGCAAGCACCCTCACTTAACACCTGGTGTCTCTGGTAACAGAGATGTGGTCTCACGGCTAGACTGTCTACTTTGGAGCTGGGAAACCAAGGTTCGAGCCTCGGGCTCGACTCCACATCCTGTGATTCTGTGTAAATCACTTAATCTCCTAGTGCCTAACAAAATGAATGTGTCCTTGTGTAACGAAACAGGTGCTCATGTGAAACGCTCTGATTGATGCCCGATGTCTCGGGTCTAGTTCGCGCTACATAAAACAAAACAAAAAATATATGTATACTTTCCCCCAGTTTGAAACGTTATACTACGCGAGTGAGCGGCCCCGATCCTTCCTACGGAGCCGCACTGATACATGTACATTCCCTTCTTCCATTTATTTTATTTGAGTTTTTCCTCGAAGCCATTCGTTCAATTGTACCTTCATTTTCCCCCTTCTAATTGTGTCCTCTTTCCTTCTGATTCCTTTTTTCTGTATTTCATGCATGCCTTTCCTTGGCACGCTTTCCCCTTCTTTGCACCCTCGTTCAATTTTCCTCTCACCTTTTTTCATTGATGTTTCGGTTTTAATAATTTCTCTGTCACCTCGTTTAGCCTCTGTGCCCCCATACCCAGGTCAAAGTTAGGGGTCTTGTTAACATTGTATTCTGCCCCAGTAGCGCCCCCCCCCCCCTTGAAGTGGATTTAGGGGGCTACAATGCACCCCAGGCAGTGACGTTTAGATAATTTTTTCTGGGGGTGTCCCAATTTATAGACCCACTCGTGCAGCCCCGTTTCAAGCAGCACCTTCGGTTTCCTGAAAGCGCAGGAGACCTTGAAAACACCCCCTATTGGGCTAAGATGGGCAGGTCCGACGTAAAGTGTGGATTCAGCGCCGACCACAATCAGGAGTTTGTGTGTGTGTGAGGGAAGGAGGCACAAGCCTTCGACCTTGGCCGGAAGCCCTGCGTGGGACTGGACTCTGTTTGCACTCTAGAGAAAATCCTATAATTCCATGTTCTCACTCCTTTAGACTCGAGCGTGGAGGGCGGGGTGCTCCATTTCAAGTGACTCAATTCTAAAAGTTAAACTTTTTGGAAATCGATTTTCACTTTTGAGCTAATCCAGTCATTGTGTTCAAGTTTGCAGCTTTAATATAGTGCTTTATGCTGCCTCTGAGTGCTTCAGTTTTTCGTAGCCAAAGGAAGTAGGGGCGGTTAGGTAATTTGCAGAGGAGCACTACTGAGCTGGTTCTCCGTGCAACTTTTTTTTTTTTAAAACACAAGCATTGCACTTAAATTCTTTGCTGAACCATGCTGAAAATATTAAAAACTAAGGGGCAGTTTCAGGGTCACTGCAGAAGACACCGCCCCGCTCTTACTGCCCTCACATGTCCCAGAATTTTACTTTCCCTTTATTCCGCCCAGATTTAATATCTGTAGGGGCTGTGCCTATAGCCGCTGTTTAATTACCTACCTTAACAGTCACAGACAGTGAAAAATGCAGATACGATTAAATTGTGCTTCATGGTAAAGGGTGCAGCTGGAAACAAACGGGGTGCTCCCATCGCGGAGCTGGCAAAACCCGTGCAGAGCCGAGAAGTCACAATCTTGGCACCATGCATTATGAAAAAAAGTTGCCAGGGGCGTTTCAAATGTGTACTCCAAGGAGAGAACCTTAATTACCTAAACGGGTAAAAGCTCATTACATTAAAGCACTGGACCAATGATTTATCTGAAAATTGTCGATACCAGCTGCCACCGTCACCCGCCGATGCCGCTTCTAGCGCCTACTACAGGGGCTAACGTTTCTAAAGCACTTCCACTTTTAGCAGACACGGTAACAGACGCCGAGAGGCGTTGATTTCTTTACATTAAGGTCAATTCCTATAGGTTACTGTTGTATATGCATTGCGCCGCTTGTAGCATTGTATTTCGCCCATGTTAGCGTGGTTCCCGCGAGCACTTATTGTACCTTGCTCGCGGAGACCACGCAGGGTGTTTTGCTTTGAATAGTGGGCTCGGGCGGCTGAGAGTGTTGGGGGGAACGTTATGTTATGTTATGATGTACTTGAAGCTGTGAAGATGGATTAAACGCTTTCTCCAGCTGGATTCCTTTACTTGTCTTTTATTCTCCATTTGATGGGATTACTACACTTTTTTCCACATTGGCGACGATCGGGCACGGAACCGCCCATGCGTAATTGATGATTAAACTGAAGGCAACATATATTGTTTAATGAACGATTGAATTTGGCATTGATTTTTTTTGGGGAAAAAAAGATTTCGTGGAATACAATTTTGCCCATCACCTATCTGTGGATTATTTCAGCGTGGATTTATGAACTGCGTTGGGGAAGTTGAGAATAAATTAAATTTGGAAATGCCCGTTTAATGTTCCGGGAGCGCAACGCTGAACCGCTCTTTAAAACAGAAAGGAAGCAGTCAGCGGGAAGAAAGCAGCAGAGGATTCAACGATTGTGTGTCTAAACTGAAATTGAATCGTTTAACTCACCATTTTCAGTGGAATTCTCGGACCTGTTATTCTTCGATTCCGTCTCTTTCTGCGATGTTAACGCGCATGCGCGCATTGCGTCATGTTTTTGTTTCCGGTTTTGTCCTGGGTTTTTTTCCACAGAGATTGCATGTTTTTGTGTTAGTATCAGCGTACTACAGAGTTGGCAACGTCTAGAGTTCATTGCTGATGCCTGAATTCCACCGCTTGATATGAACATTTACGAAGGAAGAATTTGCAGTTTCCACAATTTATTTTGTGAGTTACACTATTCATGACTATTATTAGTACAATTTTGTTTTATTTTCATTTGGTGCCATTGTTTTCTTTAGCAAGTATTAGTTTTGTTATATGAACCATATAGTTTATCTTTCCCATAGTGTAACATGTTAGGCATCGTACCTCCTCCTTTATTCCTATCGTCATCTGGTGATCCTCCCATGCCATGGGAAGTATGGGAACCGGTATTTTTGGCATATGTGGAGGTTCTAGAAGGCGATGATTGCGAGCCTGAAAGAAAATTGTCATTATTAAAACATTGTTTAGGTGGTTTTGGATTAAAAGAATTTAAAACTTTACCTGCTCTAATCAGTCCTGGGAGAATTAACGTATACCAGTATGCCTCGTCACAACTCAATATACGTTTTGGAAAAAAGAAAAATGTAGTGATGGAAAGATTTATCTTCTATTCTCGTAAACAACGTACCGATGAATCTATTGAAGATTATGTTTCAGCACTCAGGTCCTTGGCAGCGTCTTGTGATTTTGAACATATATCATATGAACAAGTACTGAGGGATCAGATCTTAATGCGTACCAATAGCAAGAAAGTTCAGGAAAAATTGTGGTCCACATCTGACCTATCATTAAACGCAGCCATTGACATCGCAAAATCTATTGAACATTCCGAAGAATTTGTGAAAGAAATTAGAGGCAATAAAAAAACGATGTATTTAGTGTCAACAAAGAGCCTAAAGATGGGGACAAACAAAAAAAAATCTTTATTCAAAGGTCTGACAACGCCGCTAAAAATGTGAATAAATACAAGAACTCAAATACTAAAGTTGAAAGATACAACCCATCGTTACTTTGTTTTAGGTGTGGAAGCAACAGTCATTTGGCAAACTTTAAGGGTTGTCCAGCTATTGAAAAAATTTGCTCTAAATGTAATAAGAAGGGTCATTTTAGTAAGTTTTGCAAAACAATTACTAAAAAGGTAAATTACATACAGTTCTCAGATGACTATGAGATTTCCTATGACAATGATGAAAATGATATTAACACTGTAATTAATGTATTTAGTGATGACAAAGTTTCGAAATTTCCTTCTTGTTTCATCAGTGTTGCTGGCATTTTTTTGAGATTTTTGGTCGACTCTTGTGCTTGGTATTCCATCATTTCATTAGATGTTTTCCATGAACATTGGCCCAATAGGGAACTATTTGATCCTGATGGATCCCCAGGGGGTTATACAGGCCACAAGATTGATCTAATTGGTTATTTTTATGCGAACATAAAATTCTCTGGACGCCACACTTTCAGTAAGATTTACGTGGCGAAATCAGGGAAATCACTTTTAGGGTGGCCACATCAACATGAATTAATCATCAAACTTGATCCCAGAGCCAATCCTCCTGTGTTTCTTGTTGATTCTGAAGCTCACCATGGGTCAATTACAGTGGATAAGATAATCAAAGAATTTCCTAGTGTTTTCAGTGGGAAGCTTGGGAAATACGAAGGGTTTGAACATGTTATTAAACTCCATGAAAACTCCATCCCTGTTCGTCACAAAGTAAGAAATGTGCCACTGTCATATAGAGATAAATTGAAGGATTTGCTAAAAAATCTTTGCAATGATGGTATTATTGAACCAATAGAGTCTTCCCCGTGGGTTTCTCCCATTGTTATTTCGGTAAAATCCTCAGGGGAACTCAGGTTATGTGTGGATTTACGCAGTTTAAACCACGTCATTTGGGTGGATGCACATCCTCTTCCCAACCTGAATGAGATGGTTTCCACTTTATCCGATGCGCAAGTAATCTCTTGTATTGATTTGGCAAGTGCGTACCACCAGGTAGTTCTTTCTGACAGTTCTAAAAATTTCACGGCGTTCATTACACCAGAAGGCCTTTTCAGGTATTGCCGTATGCCATTTGGTTTAGCCAGTGCTGCTTCTGTTTTCCAGAGGTTGATGAAAGAAACGCTAGAAGGGTTGTCTGGTGCCATCCCTTTCCAGGATGATATTCTGGTTTACATGAAGAATGATGAGGAGCATGACAAAAACTTATATAATGTCATTGCGGCTTTAGCGGAAAAGGGTCTCACCCTTCGGTTGGATAAATGTAAAATAAAAGCAAAAGAAGTAGAAAACTTAGGACACACAATCAGTGGGAAGGGAATTAAACCAAAACAAAAACATATTGAGAGCATCATCAATGCTCCTTTACCTACCTCGAAAGAACAGTTAGTTGCTTTTCTTGGGTTGATTGAATTTTATGCTAAGTTCATCCCTAATTACTCTGCGGAAATTGAACCTTTCAGGTGTTTGCTCAAGAAAAATGCAAAGTTTTTGTGGTCAAGTGACATGACTGAAGCATTTGGGAAATTGAAGGCATTTATAGTTAATGCACCTTGTTTAAGACCTTTTGTTCCTGGAAAAAAATGTATAGTCATGGTAGACGCAAGTAATCTTGGTCTTGGAGGTGTGCTATTACAGAAAGATAATTGCAGTGAATGGATTGTGGCTTATGCGTCTAGGGTTTTAAGAGATGCGGAGAAAAACGACTCGGTCATTGAAAGAGAGTTACTCGCATGTGTATGGGGAGCAGAACATTTGAGAAGCTTTTTGTGGGGAACTGATTTCATAATTAAAACTGATCATAAACCATTGGTATCTTTAATGTCTCCTGGTGGAGGTAGGTCCATGTCTGCACGGTTAGCTAGACTGTCATCAAGATTGCAATCTTTTCGCTTTCATATCGAATATGTTCAAGGGAAGGCGAATATGCACACCGACTGTATGTCCAAGTTACCTCTGGCTAGTGATAAAGATTATCAAGAGGATGATTGTGAGGTTGCTTTCACTACACATGATATCAATCTGATACATGGTGATAAAGCAAGCCTGGATGAGGATATTTGGGTGGAGGCAATGAGAAAGGATAACGAACTGAATACTGCCAAGAAATATATTGTGCAAGGTTGGCCGGCACCAAGGAAGTTATCTGGTGACATGATGAGTTATTCAAAGATTCATGACGAATTAGCTATTGAAAATGGATTAGTTATGAGAATGGACAAAATAATCCCCCCTTTTGCCCTTAGGAATGCTATCATGGAGATTGGTCATGAGGGACACTTAGGAGTTTCATTCTCTAGAAGGCGAATAAGGGAGGCATTTTGGTGGCCTGGAATTGATTCTGCTGTTGAACATTTTGTTCGCAAATGTAGTAAATGCTCGAATAGTGACAAATCTGCTGTTCCTTTGCGAGTTGAATCCTGCCCTGTTGAGTATCCTGTTGGTCCATGGAGGAAACTAGGACTCGATATCATTGGTCCATTTCATGTTTTACCCAAAGATAAATGTTTTGGTATTGTTTTGATTGATTATTTTTCAAAGTGGCCTGAGGTCAAGATGGTCAAAGAAGTCACTTTGCAAGGTGTAATTGGATTTTTAGATGGCATATTTTGTAGAGAAGGGATTCCACAGGAGATTGTCACAGACAATGGTCCTCAGTTCATTAGCAAAGAGATGGAGTCATTTTTTGGAAAATGTGGAATAACTCATAGGAGAATATCGGTATTCCATCCAGAGTCGAATGGTCAAGTAGAACGCTTTAATCGAGTGGTGAAGGAAGCGATCCAACTTGCTACTAAGGGTGGACTTAATTGGGGCAATGCCTTACAGTCCATGCTATTAGCATACAGGACGTCTCCTAATTCAGTAACTTTAGTCAGTCCATTTGAGCTTTTGACAGGACGGAAACCCAGTACTAGTTTAGTTCCGTGTTGGTTAAAGAAAGGTCTGGATGACAAGAAGTTGATCGCTGTTGATTATGATGTTGTCAGACAAAGGGTCAATGAGTACAAAAAAAAAAATGAAAGAGGTTATGGATCAGCAGAGAGGTTCAATGAGTAGACAAAAAATTGGGGTTGGTGATTTGGTTCGCATAACGAGGAAAGAGAATGTTCTTAAAGGATCTCAAAGTTGGTCAGACCCAAAAAGAGTTGTAGACGTTTTTAATAATGCGGTAAGAATAGAGGATGGAGGTGTTTGGAATTTAAACAGGATTTCCGTGTTTAAGGGACCTGTCCAATCATCTAGGAATGTTCCCAATGACACACGTTTGGATAATGTGCACAATGAGGTATCTTCTGATCAACATCCAGGTTGCTCTTATTGGAGGAGAGATTGTCCTAGAGGAAAACGTGAACATCATTGTCCGGGGAAGTTTAAGGATTATATTATGTATTAATACACTCTAAAAAAAAGAGGAAAAAAAAAGAGAAGGGGAGTGTATTAATCATAAAAATATAAACAAATAAAAGGGGGGAGATGTGTTGTATATGCATTGCGCCGCTTGTAGCATTGTATTTCGCCCATATTAGCGTGGTTCCCGCGAGCACTTGTTGTACCTTGCTCGCAGAGACCACGCAGGGTGTTTTGCTTTGAATAGTGGGCTCGGGAGGCTGAGAGCGTTGGGGGGAACGTTACGTTATGTTATGATGTACTTGAAGCTGTGACGATGGATTAAACGCTTTCTCCAGCTGGATTCCTTTACTTGTCTTTCATTCTCCATTTGATGGGATTACTACACTTTTTTCCACCGTTACCAAGACCACACAGCCAGAAAATAGCAGGGTTTCAACCCCCCTCTCCCGAGTCAACGTCATCACACATGTGCCGCCTGTTGTCCAAATCTCCCATAGTTACAAATGGCAAGGAGGAGCTACTAAGCAGCCACTGGGACGGGCTGGGTACTTCCAACAGCATTTTTTAAAATTAGTTCATAGATTGGGCTTCATGGCGCTAGAGGGGTTCACAAACATTGCTCGCAAGGAGAAGTTCTGGTACTCAAGGTGGAACAATTCGGAAGTGCCGGCCCATTTAAAGCACTGACAATACCTCCCCCCCTACATCGTGTGTGTCAGCCAGGGCTGAGACTTCTTCCCGGGCACACACACAGATTTTGAGCTGCCAGCCGCACCTGAGTACTTTACAGGTCTTTAAAAGACCATTCACTTGTTAACGAGGCTTTGTTGTAAATGCAGATAACACCAGAGGCCATACTTTGTGAGCAATCACCATGCCATCCTGTTTTGCACCTCTCTGCTGGAGCATCGCAGCGCTGCAAAATGTACTAGTATTTTCCTGTTTTTACATATAAATACAGACAAAGGAAAACTTGTTTTCCGTCTGTATTTATATGTAAAAACCCGTTTAAACGGAAAACCGGGAGCCCTACTTATAATCCTAGCTAACTCAGGGAGCTAGGTAGATATTCGAGTTTAGTATGCCTGAACTCAGAATGTTAAAATACATCTTTTAGTGAGGGTGATTTTTACATTCTATGTTTGAAAATACCACTTTTAGAAAGTAGGTATTTTCTTGCCTAACCATCCAGCATACCTCTGCTAGGTTTGTGTATTCCATGTCTGGTTTGTGAGTGACAGGGGCTGGGGTGGCTCCTGGAGACTGGTGAGTCAGCACTAGGTTGAATAGACCTATCTGCATTTGAAGTGGTGGGAGCATTAGCACCTGGGCCTAAATAGGGCTGTGCCTGCCTTCCACAATGCTGGCTCCACCTCCTGTGGTGCGTCTGATGACCCTGGCCCACACTGACAAAGGAAGAAGTTGTGCACTGGCAGAGTGCACCCAGAACTGGTTTTGGCTGGACACAGGCACCCTCTGGACAAAGGATGATGCAGTATAAATATTGGGGTCCAGACCCCAGAACTTTAGATCACTTCTGGGAATCAAAACAAACCTTTGCTGAGGAGAAGAACCAGGAAACTGAAGGAGGAGACTTCCCCTGTGCGGTGTGCTGTTTGGGGGTTGGCCTGCAGTGGTTGCTTCATTGCCTAAGAAAGGAAAATAAGGTCTGAGTGTGCTTTCATCATCTTGAAGAAGAATCTCCAAGGGCTTGAACTGTGCTTGCCTCCTGCCTGAATTCTCAGGGATACAAGACTTCACCCCCAACTCCCCCCTGAGTTCCCTTGCTGGGAATTGAAGTGCCTTTTGTTGTGCTGGGCCTTCTAAGAGACTGCGTGTCGCTGGGCGCTGGAAGCGTGGCTCAACAAAGAAGAAGCGTGTCGCCGCTGCAACAGTTGTCGCATCACATCACCGAAAAGTGTTGCATCACCGGAGAAGCGTGCTAGCACCGCAGAGGCTGTCATCGCATCACCGGAGAAGCATGTCACAGGGCCTGTCGCAGCTCAGAAGTTCACCGAGTCGCCGCATGGTCGTTGGGCGTGCACGCATCGCATCTACGTTGTCGCACCGTAACCAAGACGCCATTTTTGTCGCATTGCACCGGAGCATCATCGCATCAGATCGCAGTAAGAAACCGGCGCGTCAACTCCCCACACAGTAAGGAAGCGAGCCTCAACTCCCCTGCGCAAGAGTCAGGAACCGACGCATCCACTCCCCTGAGTATAAGAAACGGCACATCACCTTCCCTGCGACCCTTTTGTTTGTTTTGGGTTACGCATCCCAGGTACTTTGAGAGTAAAGTGTCGCATTTACAATCTAAAGTGAACTAAGCTATTTCTACCATTTTAGAGCCTTATTTTGATTACAGTATTGTGGATTTTTGTCGTTTGGTCTTGTGTTAGGTCTAGTAAAGATTACTTCTTTTTCTAAACTGGTGTGGTGTCCATTTGTAGTGTTTTCACTGTATTACTGTATGTGTTTAAAAATCCTTTACACACTGTCTCTGAGATAAGCCTGTCTGCTGGTGCCAAGCTACCAAGGGGGTGAGCAGGGAATATTTTAGAAGTGTAGCCCCTTACCCTGACTAGAGGCAAGGGTCCTTAATAGGTCAAAGGTACCTACCTCTTCCAACCAGAGACCCCCAGTTCTAACACCCCATTAAATACTCAGCTCTCTACCTTGTATGCTAGAAGGCCTACTTAGAGGTGACTTATTTAATATTTAAAATCGGAGCTCTTTACAGTCAAAAATAGTTATTCCTTAGGTATAACAAAAAGTTCAAAAGCTTCAGGAGTCAGGCAACACAAGTTTGCCCGAAGCAACATTTTCAGCATACAGAATGCCACAAAATTTGCTGTAGTCCACAGGCGAAATTTAGCTTTTTAATCCCACTGGTGTAGTTCCCTACACCATATACTATGGCTTTACTGGAATGTTAAACAGACCAATTAGGACTTGTTAGAACTGTGGTCTCTAGTTGACAGTGGTTTGCACCCTGTCCAAATAGGGACCCTAACTGTAGTCAGGGTAAGGGGATTACACAACTAAGATAACTCCTGCTCACCCCCTTGGTAGCTTGGCACGAGCAGTCAAGCTTATCTCAGAGGAAATGTGTAAAGCATTTGTGCATCCACACACAGTAACACAGTGAAAACACTACAAATGGACACCACACCAGTTTAGAAAAATAACCAATATTTATCTGAATAAAACAAGACCAAAACAACAAAGATCCAGCAAACACAAGTAAAGAAATCAGTTTTAAAAGGTCACAACCAGTTCAGTTGATAAGAATCTAAGGATGTGTCACTCTTAGCACAAAGTACCTTGGATGCATCAAATCAAAGATGAAAATAGGCACAGGGGAGGTGAGGCACTGGAAAACAAAAGATATATGTTGGTTCCTTGCCCCCAGGGGAGGTGATGCGTTGGTTCCTTCCTGCCAGGGGAGGTGATGCGTCGGTTCCTTACTTTGAGGGGAGGGGATGCGTCGATCTCTAGACATGTGGCCTCGGTTCCATACTGCTGGGCGACATCGATGAAAAACTCGGCATCCAGAGAGGATGTGTCGAAAATCCAGGCGCACTGTGTCAATGCGGCGGAACCGGTGATGTGTCGATTCTTCAGCCACATAGCAGGGCCTGCGTCGGAGTCGGAAGGGTGCCACAGACGTTGGTAACACGGTTCTCAGGACTTGGGCTGCAGTGATCTTTCCGCCACATGGCCGGCGCTGCATCGATTCTTCCGCCACACAGTGGCAATGTGTTGAATTTTCAACTGCATGGCGGTGCTGCATCAGAAAAACAGGCGCTGAGTGTCAATGCGTTAGATTTCTTCTTAGAGTTACCTGATTCTACTTCCAAGGTCCCAGGAACTGGATTTGGCACCACTTGGCAAGTCAGGGCTCTCAGAAGAAGAGCCCAGACCCTGGTAAGTGTGGTGTTTGATGCCCCTGAGACTTCTTAACAGGAGGCAAGCATGCGCAAGCCCTTGGAGAACCTTGGAAGCAGGATGTAGAAAGCAAAGTCCAGTCCTTTTTACTCCCAGGAGAGAAGCAGCAAGCGGCAGGCCAGCACAACAGAGCAACCAGCAGAGTGTCAGTCTATCTTACAGCACCCAGCTTTTCTTCTTCACAGAATGTCCTTTAGTCCAGAAGTGTTCTGATTTGAGAGTGTCAGAGGTCCAATACTTCTATACCTTTGAAGTAAGCAGCCTTGAAAGGAAAGTCTTTGTAGTGCAAAAGACCCTGCCTTGCCCTGGCCTGGCTCCAAACACACTACAGGGGGTTAGAGACAGCTTTCTGTGCGGACAGGCACAACCCTATTCAGGTGTCAGTGACAAATCCTTCCACCACTCTAGTTCAGGAAGAACCATCAGCATGGTGATGACCCATCAAGATATGCAAGGCACACCTCAGCTCACTTTGTGTGACTGTCTAGAGTGAATACACAAACATCCTAACCGTCATCCTCCCTCAGATGTGGATTCCACAGGCAGACAGAGGTAGAGAATGGTAAAGCAAGAAAATGCCCACTTTCAAAAAGTGGCATTTTCAAACACACAATTTAAAAACCAATTCACCTAAAGATGAATTTTTCAATTGTGAGTTTAGAGACCCCAAACTCCAAATCTCTATGTCTCCCCAATTGGAAGTTACACCTATAAGATGTTATAAGACAGCTCCAATTATACCTTATGGGAGAGATAGCCCTTGCAATAGTGAAAAAACGAAATTAGCAGTATTTCGCTGTCAGGAAATGTAAAACACACCAGCACATGTCTTACCTTTAAATACACTGCACCCTGCCCATGGGGCTACTTTGAGCCTACCTTAGGGGTGCCTACTATGTAGTAAAAGGGATGGGTAGGGCCTGGAAAGTGGTTGTACTTGCCAGGTCGACATGGCAGTTTAAAACTGCACCCACAGACTCTGCAGTGGCAGGTCTGAGACACGTCTTCAGAGCTACTCATGTGGGTGGCACAATCAGTGCTGCAGGCCCACTAGTAGCATTTGATTTACAAGCCCTGGGCACACCTGGTGCACTTTACTAGGCACTTACTAGTAAATGAAATATGCCAATAATAGATAGATAAATTACAGATACATTTTACACAGGGAGTACTTTCCCTTTAGCACTGGTCAGCAGTGGTAAAGTGCCCAGAGTCCTAAAACCAGCAAAAACGAAATGCAGCACACATTCAAAAACAGGAAGTCAGAAGCAAAAAAGACGGGAAAAACACACCAAAGATTCCAAGTCTGACAAGAGTTAGCCAATTTGACCATATTTTAAAGATCAGAACACATACATGAGGACCCAGCCAGCAGTCAGCAGTGTGCAGAATTTTAAAACCAGTAATACCAGTCAGCAAAGAATGGGGGTGACCACACACAAAAACGCACTTTCTCACAAGTGTTCACTTGAAACTAGAGCCATGTAAATAATGTAAATGTTGTAATTAAAAAGTCCTACAAACTATAATCAGCTGGGGTAAGTGTGTGTGTGTGTGTGTGTGTGTGTGTGCGTGCGTGTGTGTGTGTGTGTGTGTGCATGAGTGTGTGTGTGTGTGTGCGCGTGTGTGCGTGCGTGTGTGTGTGTGTGTGTGTGAGTGAGTGAGAGACGGATGGGTAAATATATAGAATACTAATCAGTAGCAAGATGTAGAAGACCCTCGGAAAGAGGGAATTATGTTAATGTATCATATTTCTCTCAGAGAACAATATGTAGTTGATTAACTGGAAAAAAGTTATCCCTGAGTGTTTTGGCGTTTTCTCGTGATATATTGTATAGAGAAGTTTAGGGAATCCTCTCCTCAGATAATTGAAGAACTTGGGGGCATATTATCAAGACAGGCGATAAAATTATCGCCGCTTTAGCGGCAGAAAACTGCAGCTAAAACGGCGATAATGGGCTTGATAATATGCTCTATGGAATTCCAATTGAAGCCCATGTTAGATGTGAAGGACATCTAACATGGGCTTCAATTGGAATTCCATAGAGCATATTATCAAGCCCATTATCGCCGTTTTAGCGGCAGTTTTCTGCCGCTAAAGCGGCGATAATTTTATCGCCTGTCTTGATAATATGCCCCTGAGTTCTTGTTTTGCATTATTCCCATAAGAGAATCTGGAGGCTGGACAAGGTTGTCATCTGGTAAGGGAGTCAAAGTTGTTATGTTGAGGTACCCTCCAAGCAAGGAGGAAAAACAAAATATCAGTTCCCAAAGATTAGGGCATATAGTTGTCAGAGCGTGCCAACTTAACAAAATAATTAGTTACATGAAAGTGATCAAAAGTAATGTAAGCAGCGTAAACTAAATTTGGCATGGTAAAGAAGTATAATGTACATCTCATTGCCATTTTGTAAGCGATCAACAAAAATTTGCGAATGTCACAAAGCCTAATCCATGTAGTGAGCAAAACCAACCACTTACACAGGGAAATTTATTGCACTTATGTTATCAAAAAATAATGGACTGTCTCTATAAATGGTTTACAATTGAAGATGGTTATGGGTGACTAATGCTGAATGCATAAGAATTTAATATTTCAAAATGTAATATGGCATAGGGAACTAAAAGGGAATATAGCACATTAAAACGCAATGTATTACATCGCGTGCTTTTACAACGCAGGCGATACATTTGCATCGCAGGTCATTAGAATGACTTGCTGTAGGGGACGCACTGGACTTAGGAATAGTATTATTTACTATTCCTACTCCATTTTGCGCAACAGTAGGGAAGGTGTTAGGATTCATTTCCAATACCTTAGCGCCCCCTACAGCGAGTCATTCTATTGACTTGCGATGTAAACGTATTGCGTACTAACAACGAGGTTGTTGTAACGACCGTGTTGTAATAGTACTGTGATGTAATGACAGTGTTGTCAACGAGGTTTCCCACTAAAAGGCCAATGATAAATACCCAAAATGTCTATTTTTTTTTTTACTAATGAGGGAATACCCAGGTCTATGTGTGCCACTTTTCCTAGAGATCATTACAGAACTCAGAAAGTGATATCCTGATGTACACCTGGAGAAAGCCCTGTATGGAACTTGAAAATTGGTAATTGATTAAAACAGTGTACGAAGACTCTCTAAAAAGTAGTAAAAGTCAAAAATGTATTTCACAACAAAAAGTGCATTCTGAGATTTTGGAACCCACACTTGAAATGTTAAAAGTGAAACTATAAATCTCAAAATGCAACATGCTATTGGTTAAAAAAAAACAGGACTGGCTAAAGGTGTTGCACAAGACATGAGGCCACTTGGCAGCTGGCTGTTAACACAGTTAACATTTTTAACAATGCAGTCTTGTTCAGTCATCCACGGTAAAGGCACACTGATAGTCTTCATTGTAAACTTGCTATTGCAGAACTTTCACTCTAAAAATGCATAGCTGCCAAGGTTTTAGATTGCTATGTGTGACATTTTCATAATTACAGTGTAATTATGAGTGACGTTTCAATGAGTATGAGTGACACTTTCTTGCAAACAAAAATCAAGCAATGAAGATAAGGGAAACATATAAATATAAAAAATTAGACCCATTTGAGCAACAAGAAACTCTAAGATGATCTTAAAACTGGTGCAAATGTCTGCAGCGGCTGACTCTTAATTACAATGAAATTATGAAAATGTCACACATAGCAATCTGCAACATTGGCAGCTATGGCACTAATTTAACTACTCTGTGCATTCTGGGAGTTGTCTTGATATGCCTCAGTGGACCACTTTATATAAATACACTTGAAAACAAAGATACCTAAAATGAAAGCCTTGGATTGTAAACATGGTGTCCTGCTGACAAGGGCCTGATAGTCAATCTGGCTGACATCCTACATCTCCAGCGTCTCATTTGTGCAGGTTGTGGTGTCTTGCGCTCTTTTTTAACAGAATCGGACTAATTTTTCATTATTCAGACTTTATCCAGAGTAAGAGAGATAAAGGCAGAGAAAGGAAAAAGAAGGAGAGCTAGGAAAAGAGTAAAAAAGGGGAAAGCATGGACGAAAAAGAACCTGTAAGAGAATAAAGCTAAAGAGACAAGCAGTGTGGGGGTGGTGGAAGAATGGCATTAGTTATCCGCAAGTCTAGGCACCCCAGCTTTCCGCTGCTCCTGAAGTGGGTCTCTAAGGACACTTTGGACCCCTGTGCTTATTATTATTTTTGAAATTAGGCACTACTTCTATCTTTACCTCATTTTCAGGAGTTGACAGTCCATGTCTCCCTGGTTCAGGGCGTCACTCCATCGTGGATGATTTGTCCTCACTCTCTGGGAGGTGTGGCTTTCACAGATGATCTGTGTTAAGGGCTCCACGACTCCTTCCCTTCCCGAGATTATATTTGGCTCTCCTGTCACAGTCTTTGTCTGCTGATCTTTTAGGTACGATGTGACATGCCTGCGAGTTCTGCGTCCCCTGGGATTATCTCCCAGCTTTGAAAGGCCTCGTTCCCTGGCCTTTCTGCACCTGCCAACTCGGTCCTCGGCTGTGGGGAACACGACATGGAGCTTGTGGCCTCGCTGGTGCCGTGTACAGAAACACCCCTAGAACCACGTGAGGTAGGAAAGAACGACGGTGTGGAGGAAAGGGGGTCCAGAGAAGGGAGATTGCTGTGAAGAGGTAACAATCCTGGGAGTGTCGGTCACTGTGCTGTCATTACTGCAGCTCAGTCTCACTCGAGCAAAATAAGTTTAATGATGAGCTGCCCAAAAATAAGGTATTTCTGCATTTCAGTGACTTAACTGCGCTGAAACAGTTGAGCAGTAGTATAAGCAACTATGTTTGGTAACCGAACACTTACTTTTGCAGCAGCTTCTGCCACCGAGTCTGCTCCTGCTCCTGGTAGCCGCAACGACTCGGACTGATGTGCCAGCCTGCCATGATTACTTTTCCTGTAGCAGTGCCGGCCTCAGTCCAGGCCTAGAGTCGATGACAGTGATGGTGCAGCATTTTGATAATGGCCTCAGTGCTGCTGGGTTCACTGCAGTGCCTATTCAGGCAGCATCACTTTGGTGGCATACAGGTCCTGGGTGACGGCATCCTCACATTATGGTACTTTACTATTTCGGCTCAGGCAAACAGTTATGCTTGGTGTGAGCACTCAACTGAAACTGTCCGTGCAACCGCGCCAGAGCGGGTGAATTAGTTACATTGTAACCTCACCTACATGAGGAGTCCTGAGAGAGCTGAGCCTGCCTGCAAGCTGCACACACGGCACGCTGCCAGCTTTCTGGTTCATTTAGTAGCGATACGACTTGGTTTGAGAGCCCAGCCGGTGCTATATAAATGAGTGACTTTCCATTTCAATGCGGTGATGCGGATCACCACACTGAAATGCGTTAGTCTAACGCCTGATGCGTGGCACTTGGCAGGGCTGAAGATGTTGAAAGTGGGACCCTTCATCAGAACTGAGGATGTGGGACCTTAACTGTTACTTTGAGCCATTTCCTTCCTCCACCCTTTGACACCTGCCCCCAGCCAGGACACGACAGACAAAAGAAGTTACTGATGAACCATTATAGAGTGGCTCATGACTTCCCTGATTTCTCTCACTAATTTCTTCAATAATTCACAGCAAGCAGCTTCTTTTGGTGTGATGTTTGTCCCAGGGAAAGGCTACATTCCCTTTTAGCCAAAACCTGAAGACCCCTTTAACATTTGTTAGTGTTGTCCCGTCCCCCACCCCCAGGATGGCCCGCCCTGCACTTCAAAGACCCCAGACCTAATACATTCTGAGATTTGTGGTCCTTGTTAACTTCATTTATTCCACCTGAATTAACCCTCCTGAAAACAATGATTTATAAGAGAAGCTTCCAGGAAAGATCATTGTGATATTGGTGACATTGAATCATCTGGTTACACTTTCTACTCAGAGACAGAAAAAAAAGATGTTTTAATTTGTAATGATAATATTCATAACAGAATTATTTATGGAGCACTATTATGGGGTGCCGAAGCACATTACTGAGCAGGTAGCACACTACTCCATGGTGCAGTGCTTGGTTGACTGAGTATTGTACTTACAGTGAACCTGTGTGGGAATCGTTTTGGAGCTGTAAGTCAAAGTCAAAGGAACTTATTGAGCGCACAAATCACTAAAAAGGTCTCATGACGTTTGCGGAGACTCCGTATAGGCTGACGATCTGATGTCACAGCATTATTGATGGTCGAATAGCTTTTGATTAGAGATGGATAAAAGCTGGGGCAGGAGCTTATTCCAGAGGGCGGGTACAAGAAAAGAAAAACATCGACCACCATTTCGAGCCGTGCGAATTCATCGCGGGGTAAGGAGTTGTTTGGTGCTAGATCTTAGTAGTCTGCTTGGATGATACCAATTCAATTTCTTAGCTAAGTAGCTTGGTCCGGTTCCATGTAGGCTCTTATGGGCAAGACATAAAATTTTGCAGCGACCTCTCTTTTTTACCGGAAGCCAATGAAGAGTCCTCAGGCTTGGGGCCGATGGGGCTCTAGAAGGGAGATTCAAGATAAGTCTAGCAGCGGTGTTCTGCAAGATCTGAAGTTTTGAGTGGAGGTCTTCGTTTATAGAGGCTTATAAGGCATTACCATAGTCCATAAGACTTACAATAAGCCCCTGTACCAACGGTTTTCTGGATTCAATTGGAATCCATTGGAAGATTTTGCGTAGTTTCCGCAAAATCCCGTAACAGGTGCCTATTACCAGGTTTACATGATTTTTCATTGACAACTTATTGTCAATTGTTATTCCGAGGTTACGCACTACTTGTTTGGGGGATGGACATGGGCCTAGGGTTTGGGGCCACCTGTCGCTAGACCAGTACTCATCAGGTTTCCCAAACAGAATGATCTCCGTCTTGCTTCCATTAAGCTGTAAGTGGTAGCTGCACATCCAGCTGTTGATACGGATCATACACTTTTTAAAACAGACCATTGTATCTATGGGGTCAGGGCCAAACATGATTAACAGCTGAGTGTCGTCAGCGTAGGACACATCCTCAAGGCCATAGGACTTGATTACCCTGGCCAAAGGTGTTACATAGAGGTTGAAAAGCATAGGACTCAAGATGGAACCCTGTGGAACTCCTATGCATACAGCCCACTACATGAGGCCAGTATACCTATTTGTACTGTTGTTGTTCAGTTCATGAGTTAGTTCTTGAACCAGTTGAGGGCCCTTCCCCTGACTCCCACCTCCCAGAGCAGTTGTTCTAGAATGCTATGGGAGATGGTGTCGAACGCGGCTGACCGATTCAGAAGGACTAGCATGGCTGATTTCCTGTCATCCAAGGCCAGCCTGATGTTATCAACTACCTCTACTACTGATGTTTCGGTACTATGTGCCGCCCTAAAACCTGATTGCAATGGATCAAGGAGTCCATGGCTTTCCAAATGGGTGGTCTGCTGTTTATTAACCAGGGATTCTAGTACCTTTCCAAAATATGGTAGCAGTAAGATTGGACGGTAGTTTCCGGGTACCATTGGATCGGAGGCGGGCTTTTTTAGGATAGGCTTTACTTAAGCTGCTTTCCATCTGGTAGGAACCGGATTGACTATTGAGTTATTTTTATTATGTCTTACAACGAAAGTAACCCATCTGCCAATGTGAACCTGGCTATACAATTATATTATAGAATAGTGCTTCTATAGTATAATACGTACCACTAGCGGCTACTACTTTGACAGCATTTAATGCACTTTGTTTTAAATATTTTTTTTCCAGAGACAAAAGTACTGTGTGGGTCATGATGTATGGCCAGTTTTTATTAAGCAAGCACAAAGCATGTGATCCAGTGGCGTATCAACAACAGATAACCCAATACCATATACTCACCTGGGCCCATAAACACACACACAATTGGGTAAACCGCCGGAGTCAAAGTTTATGTTTCGAAATTCAAGATTAGTTACCTCTTATTCCTAACTAACCTTTCACTGATCAAAAAGTTCTTTCCTCTGGTCGATAGACCATTAGTTTAACTAGTTGATGGTGAAATGACATAAATTAACCCTCTTTTATTATAATGAAATGACCACAGACTCAAGAAAGGTTTAAATCTTTATCTAAATTAATTGCATGTGAACCACTTCAAAGTACAGTACAGTCACCGTCACTCATAGGAGAGAAAATTCAATTAAGCAACTTATCAACCCATACTGCAAACTTTCAATGACTTATGCTCAGAAAGGAGAGGACAGAGAGAAAAGAACATCTGTAAATTCATGAAGTTATAATTACATAGGATGGTGTGAAGACCAACCCCCTGGCCAAAGGGCTGGTAAGGGTACCCCAGGATAGATCAGGCGACAAAGGCTTCAGAACAGGAATCAGGACAGGATAGATTACCTCTCTAGAATACCGACGAATGCGTCGCACCCCTCTCTGACACTCTCTTCCTCCTCGAGATTCTTCTGCGATCTTCTTTCTAATCCTAATAATTTAGGATATCAGGCTCAGCATTCGATTCTTTATCAGCATCTCTCGCTACTCTGACAGCACCCACGGCTCACAGCATCTCAGTATCGACGTCTCTCTAACTAACTAAAGGCTACCTCAGTTATACCTTTCGCTCTTCATGTACCACCCACTAAAGTTTCAATATCGTAAAAATACTAATTCAGATTGGTCAGGCAAGGGGGGAAGATCACCACACCATGCTTAGATATCACTCTTTTCAGTTAGCCCTTTGTTAACAAACCCATCCTCATAATTTGTATTCATACTTTATTTTCCCACCCGCATTCACATTTCATCTGCAACAAATGTTTATTTGATCATATAGTCTTATTCATTCAGGTTCTTCACTGCTGGTTCTCAGGCTCAGGCAGGCTGTGTCCTTGTCCTCTTCTTGACCTACACGTCATCCTTCTTGGCTGACTTTCAATTGCCATGCGCAAAACCCATGTGACTCGGCTCACTTCGGACATACCGACGAGGCCCAAATGCGCACTAGTGATAGAGTCCGAAAGACAGATGTTACTTTAAAAAATAAATGGTTTCACTGTATACCACGCATCTCTATTCTAACCCGCTTTACTTATTAATACTTTTCCCGCATTAGCATTAGTAAAGTAGCTCGATTTCGTTTCAGTTAAGCAGGTGCCATGCACGTGAGTCTTCAAGACTCCATATTAGTACTTTCTGCTCATGCGCAAGAATTTCCCTCCAAGCGACAGCTCGTCATACTGCGTAGATGCAGTTGACGCATGCGCAGTAAAGATTTCCAGTTTAAAGCCATTTTAGAAATTCGTTTGAGTTATTCACGTTAGTAAACACATATGCAAGCTTCTCTAACCCTCGTTTTTATGTGGTGCAAATTATTTTTACACAATACGTAGATAATAACGTGTTAGGGAGTTAAATGAGAAGATTGCTTCTGAGCAAGTCTCTTTTCGACGAGTCCTTGCTCCATCAATCCCCTCTCTGATGGCATTTTGAGCCACCACAAAATTACCCATCCCAATCAGATGCCAACTTTAGCATATCTCAGTTTCTTTTCCTCCCTTTTCATTCTTAATTTCATCTTTGTTTTTCAAATCTTTCATCCTTTTATACAATTTTCCTTTCATTTCCTCCAGCTGAATTTCTTTTCTTTCCCTTCCCATTCACTTCACATTTTCTTCCCTTCCCTTTGTTTCTGCAACATTTACACCATATCATTATTGTTAAAACTATTATTGTTATACCAACCAACAAAATAACTATTTGACCTAAAATACCTTTTCCTAAATCAGTAAACCAAGTCCCTATTGAAGAAATACCCTTTGCTAGTCTTTCCCATACACTGTCAACCTCCAGTGGTTTCAAATCTTCATGGAGTTTTGTAATATTCTTAATATACCCTCTGATTTCCCTACTTTTATATGGTGTTGCACTTTCAGCATTTTACAGATTCGGTCTTCTTTTGCCAATAATATATCAAGAGCAAGTCGATTTTGTAAAACCATAGACCTAATTGCAACCATTTCCGTATTAATCATCAAGAAACCCCCAGCAGTACCAGTCGAGAGACGATCAACTACTGTTGACAATTGACAGATTCTATGTAAATTTAGAATGATTCCCACTGAAGGTATCAATGCACCAAATATGTCACCTATTATTTCTGAAAAACTAGCTCTCTTTCTTCATGTTAGTTCGTTAGTGTTTTCATTGCTTCCAGTGATTCTTTTTACGTGGTAAATTTTCGGAAATACAATCCCAAAGTAGCAACTTCCATACCACCGTGCAGGTAATTTATAATAAGCATTATTCCCACACATGTAGTAAACCCCAGGAAATACTGGTTCAGTTCCCCCTTTTAGTCCCCAACCTCCCAAAATCAGGAAGTTATGTTCACATTCCCTGGAACCAATAAATACGTTATTATAATCTGTCTTTAATCTATGGAGGCAGGTTTCCCCTTTCTTCACAAAGTCTAGGGACATCGCAGCATGAGCTTTGCCAGCTGTATAAATTCTTTCTTTCTCAGCCCACAGAGGTAAATGGGTTTTCTGTTCAGCAGCTTTTCTTTGGAAATCCTGTCTCCTTTCTTCAACTAAATTCAAAAACACCTTCTCTTCTTCACGTAATGTACATGTTAAGTTATTTTTGTGTGCCTTTACTATATCTATTGACTTCATTGTTAAGAAAAAATCACCCATAGACTGTGCATCTTGACTACTAAGCACTGGATTCATATTCTTTCGAATAAAAATTTCTGAAAATACTACATCTCAGTTTGAGTAATAATATTGAAGTTTTCCTGTTCTATAGAATAGACTTGTTAGTACACTACATGAGATACCATTTCTTAAAGGTAAATGATGGTATGTAACTCCCTCTGACACTGAAGCTGGTAATTTCATACAAACGTAACAATCACTATTCTCCATTGTATCTACATACTGAAACAACTTGGTGAAAACATTTGAAGATGTGTCATTATCTGATACTGTATGATGTAAATCTATCTCATCTGCTGCTTCTAATTCTACTCTATCTCCTTTCATGATGGCTGTTTTCTCATTAGTATCTGTGTCATTTTCCTTGTCTGTTATGATAAGATAAGGAATTGCTACTGTTAGAAATAGCCATACTGTGACCACTAAGAAAATGCTACACATGCAAGCTTTACAGCATTTCTGAGTGCAACTTTGTATTGGTCATTCAGTAACCCTGTCTTTAACCATTTTAGTCTAAGAAGATTCCTCTTCTTTTCTTTTCTTTACTTGTAAATTCAAACTTTTGGTTCTCAAGGAGGCCTCACTTTCCCTTCATCAATCTGTGCAGCATTTACTTCTTCTGTCTCTTCATTCAAATCCAAATGTTCAAATTCCTCTAATATTGCGTAGGTCCATTCAGGACTCTTGAACTTATTGTTCAAGATTCTCAGTCTTGGACTTCTTCGAGTTTTTCACAATCAACTGTTTAGACTCAGTTTGACTAGTAACCTCATTCACTTGCTCAGGTCTTTTATTTGTTTTTCTCAGATAGTATCTTAATCTTTTGACTCCACCTGGCCAGTTGTCACCTTTTCTGACCCTTTTAACTTGTACTGCACTTTCAGCCTCTTCGTCTTTCTCAAGAGCTCTTTTATTTTCATTATGTTTAGGCACAATCCGTTCTTCCTCTTCTTTAGAGTAACTCCCTACCTGTTCCTGTTCAGGTCTTAATATTGTTGCTTCATCTGCCTGAACTCGTTCTTCTACCTCGATCTGTTCCTGTTCGGGTCTTATTTCATATTGTTCTTCTTCTGCCCGAACCTGTTCTTCTTTTCCTAACTGGTCCTGTTCAGGTCCTACTATAATTTGTTCTTCTGCTGCCTGAACGTGTTCTTCTTCTCCTATCTGCCCCTGCTCAGGTCTTTTGATAGGTTTGTTTGCTTTTGCCTGAGTATGTTCTTCTTTCCCTGTCTGGTCCTGCTCAGGGTCTCGAGTAGCTTTGTTCACCTTTTCCTGAGCGTGTTTGTCTACACTTATCTTGTCCTCACTAGTTTCTTATCTTTCTAATCTGGTTCTGCTTCTTGTTCGAATAACAACCTAATGTATGTCAACCACTGGTATCCAGCCCTCCTGACTTGTGCTCGGTTGTTCTTCGTCTATTGTTTCAGAATCTATTACTCCAGATTCTTCGATTCACAACCTTCAGCTGTTTCAATTTGTTCTCTCAGTTGTTGTTCTTCTTCAGTAGGATCTGGTACCTTTTTGGTATGACTGGCATGAATCCAATTGGGTAAACCTGCACACTTCACTGCTGTTGTAGTGACCAGTATGACTTGACGTGATTCAACCTACCTGGGTGCTAGGCACGACTTTCTGGCGTGTTTCTTCACTACCACCCAATCTCCAGGATTCAAATCATGTGCCTGTGCTGACTGCCTGGCAACTGCATCTTCTCTAACCTGGTGAGAGACACAACGCACTAGGTCAGCCAACCCTTTGCAATAGTCCAATACCAGATCATCAGTTATATTTAGCAATTTATGTCCAGGAATAAATGCTTGTCTCATTGCCCTTCCCATGAGTATCTCATGGGGACTCAATTCTGTTTTCCTGTCAGGAATACTTCGGAGTCCCATCAACACAAGCGGCCAATTCAGCGATGTGGATGCACACACTTTACTTAGCCTTGATTTGATTGTGCCATTTAATTGCTCCACCATGCCAGAAGCCTCTGGGTGGTATGCACAGTGCAGTTTTTGTATGCTTCACAGATTAATCGAATTATTTCATTATTAAAATGAGGTCCTCTATCTGATTCCAAAGTGACTGGGAAACCAAAACGAGGAATCAACTCCCTCAACAGTAACTTAGCAACTGTAAGTCTGTCGTTTCTCCTAGTGGGGTATGCCTCCACCCATCGTGAGAACAAACACACTATGACAAGGATGTACTTCATTCCGTTGCTTGGTGGTAACTCTATGAAATCAAGCTGTAGTCTTGTGAATGGTCCTTTTGCCTTTCCAATTTTTCCCCAACTGACCACTGTCTTCCTGCCTGGGTTCTGCTGTTGATAAATTAAGCATCTCTGGTAAAGACTCTCTGTGACTACCCTAAACCTTGGGTTGTACCAACTTTGTCTAAATAGTCTGATCATGGCATCCCTACCTACATGTGTGTCTCCATGATACATTCTTGCCATTTGAGAAAGTAGGCAGTCTGGCATGACTGGTCTGCCATCAGTGTACACCCATTCATCATCCTCTGTCCTTCTTTCACAACCTGATCTTATCCAATTTTCCTTTTCGCTTACCTCAACTTCATCCTGCAATTGTCTAACGTCATCACATGTTTCTAAAGCTGAGAATAACATAAGTTGGCAGCTGATTTAATTTGTTTCAATTTTTCTGTTTAACGCCGTATTATTTCTCGCACAATATTGAGCAATCTGGTCAGCGTTTCTGTTACCTGCCGCGGTGCACAGTCTAAATATCGACTTTTAAATATCAACCTACAGAAATATCGAGTTGCAAATATCGTAGGGACAGAATATCGAAATCAAGAATATCGACGACCAGAATATCGACCTGAAGGGAAGAAATATCGTTTTTGTTAATATCAAAGTTAGTAATATCGATAGCAAAAAAATCGATGTTACTAATATCGATATTTATATTAGTGTTATGTATTTTAAAATTATTTATTATATATTTTTTAAGTATTGTACTTGTTTTTAAATATATGTATAAATTTTTTAGAAGTTAGTAATGTTTTTTTAAGTAACTTATGCGTTTTAGTACTGTAGTCGGTTGTGGGTGTATAGGGGAATAGGGTGGGAAGCAATTGAATTATAGTAAATTAAATAATAATTTTTTGTAATTATTAATTAATTTTAATTAAATTATGCATTTTAGTATTGTAGCGGGTTGTGGGTTTATAGGGGAATAGGGTGGGAAGTAATTTAATTATAGTAAATTAATAATTTTTAGGAATTATTCATTAATTTATTCACCTTCATTCCAAACTGAATAAAGATACAGTTTAGTGAATAGGAGGTCTCAACCATTTTCACCTCACCTCACCTGAGCACCTTCATGTTTTTCATAACAGATCACTACTGAAACAACCAGTGGTTTTCCCTCCTGGTGGAGGACAGCATGAAAAAAGAAACCCAATGATAATGCTGTCACGTCTCTAAACAAGGCGGAGAATCGAGATATACCACCTCACGGCCTGTGTACATGATTGAGGGTTTTCGTAGAAAGACGTAAAGCACATTGAACCCTGGTTACTCAACTACAAGTGATCCTCTCCCCCCTTTTTTGATATTGAATATCAGTCTGACTATTCAACTTAAGTTCCTGTTGTTCTGCCAATTTTTCTTGTGCTCACATCATTTTCTCTGTTAGCTTTCTATGCCCCACCTCAATATCGTCCCCACAATATTTTTCTTATTTCAAAATATCATCTATCAGTTTTCCCTGCCAGCACAACATTTGCTGCTGAATCATCTGACCAATCTCTGGTTTCAGACCATACACAAACCGATACATGAAATGTCCCACATCCTTATCTCCAATGTTCTAAGAGCCACTATACTGTTTAAACACCTGTAGCAGTTTCTCATAATATGCATGTACAGACTCATTTGGTTCTTGAGTTGTTCTATCTCTCTTTACCCAATCTGTTTCTTTTGGTGGGATTTTCCCTTTCAGAAAAGTAATTACTTGATGATATTTCTTCATCACCTCATCGGAGGGTGCCCCTGTTTTCAAGGGTCCCTCGGATATTCCTCGCTTGGCCAATCAAGTGTAATTTTACACTCCGTCCATAAATCAGTAGGTACCACTATGTCAAACAAACCATCCAAATCCTTTAGCAAAACGAAGCTTTCACAAATCTTTCAACTTGTTTGTACCATTCAACTGGTTTCTCTCTTAATCTAGGGAAATCGTTTGCCAATAACAAAATATCCTGTCGGCTCCATGGAACATGAACATACCTCTCTCATGGGACACAATCTTTCTACTTTTTCTGATTCTTTTAACAAGTATGCAGAGGATGCTTCCTTCGCCTGTGCTTACTCCTTCTTTCTTGTCCACCTCGTCCTCCACTTGTCAATGTCTCCCCACTTTTGCAAAATATTCATCAACTCCTTTACCTGTAGTTTCTTTACCGGACACATTTATAGCTCTTTATCCGTAAACTCCACTCAATATGGTTTCTGTAACACTTTTGATCTCCCTATATCTATTCCCATCTCTAAAGCAAGTTCTGTCAATTTCTCATGAAACAATTTTGCATTTCTTGTTATACTCCTACATTTAAGCAACAATTCTTCCTCATTGCAATGATTTAATTTTTCTATTCCTACATTTCCAGCTATCATCTCTTCAAATTCTACTTTCAGTTTGTAAATCTTTGGGGTGAGCTTTGTTTTTCTATTCCCTGTGCCCATCTCTCCAAATCTTCAGGAGTTACTGTTGTTCAACTTCTGGGTACCACAGACCTTCTTTCTTTTGAACTACTGGGTGTAACTCTTTTTGGGGTTTCATTTACCGATTCTCTTATCGGTAGATCCATTAATGAAATGACTGACTCGCACTCACTGGCTTGCTCATCAGTTATTACTATCTCCTTTCTAGGATTATTCAAAGGAGTGGTTACAGCTTGGGGTTTTGGGCAACTTATTTTGTCTCCATACAATGGAATAAGAGGACCTGTAGTCACTGGTACGCTTCTTTGTCTCTGTTTTGAAGCCCCCTATTAACGGATGTATCATGTAAAATTTGTTGAATTAAGGGTGTTCCCATTACCGGTGCACTTGGGGTGACTCTACTGCGTCCTTCTTGGTACGGTGGATGGTTTTTAGTTCAAATGTCTTCCAATAATTCATCATCTGACTCACCATATCCTGTCATTTTCATGTGTTTTGTTTTCTCCTTACACTTGCCCCCTGACTGTTCCTCAGCCATTAACACTGGATATAAACCTTCTGATACCATTGCTCTTCTCCATTGCTTCATCTGACCTTCACGTGACTCACGTAAATATTGAGGAAAAGATTCCATATATCTCCCACTCCTGTTTCTCTCTCGTTCAAATGCCTCAGTCTCCCATTCTTCTAAAGCCTCATACTGCGTTAACCTAGGTCTTGGATACAAATCATTCATCCTCATCCTCAAGTTCTGAAGAATTCTCCCATTAAGGGGCGATTCTGATTCCGGCCGCAAAACGAACCGACCGACACGGACCCGGAATGGAGACCGACCGACATCTGACCGGCGCCGTACGACCCGTGCAGTACGATGCAACGCGTGTGAATTACAACCAACACTTACGGAATACAAGCCGTAGGGAAAATAGTGATCCGGCCGGAAAACCAATGCGAGTTTCACCGACCGACACGAACCCGGAATGAACCCGACCGACATGTACCCGCGATGTCCGATCCGTGCAGTACGATGCAATGCGTGGAAAACCAGACCGACTTGCACGGAGCCCAAGCCGCATGCCCGACTCGCACAGAAAACCGGGCCCACAAGTAATAGAGATCTCCGCGACCGACACGTATGAAACACAGAAGATAGGCAGCGTGAACGAGGCGCAGAATTCTGCACGAGCCAACATCAGCGTCCGTCTCGGTCAGAAGAACGTCTCCATCATGCCTAGAAAACACAAAGGAAAAAAGACAAGAAAAGGACCAAACAAGCAATGACAAAGCCAATAAATATCAACAAAAAAAACCTGGGGCAAAGACACACCCACAACTCCACCTATATAAAGGACATCAATCACTACCATGATCCTTTGCAAATAGGAGACACAGCCAGCAGCAAACACCATCACACAGCAACCACAGACACACTCACAACTCACCCATCACACAACTCACACACCATCAGCACCTCACCAAAAGCACTCACACATACAGCTAGCTAAACCAACACTAACCCACCCTCACTTGCACCCTCACACACACATCACTCACCACCACCCATCACCATGTCCCCAAAGAAGAATCCAAAGTTCACAGATAGTGAGTAAGAAGTGCTGGTAGACGAGATCATCAGAGTAGAGCCACATTTGTTTGGTACATTGGTCCAAAGGACCCCCATGTCACAGAAAACCAAGATGTGGGCGAGGATTGTGGACAAGGTGAACGCACAAGCACCAACGTTGCGCACAAAGGACGATATCCAGAACAGGTGGTATGATGTGCGCAGGAGGGTCAAAAAACTCATTGAGAAAGATCATGCCTTGAGTCAGCGCACAGGCGGTGGCCCTCCTGCCAAACCAGTCTACTTCAGGACCTGGGAGGAGAAGGTGCGGGACATCCTACCACCAGTGAGCGTCCATGGTCTAAAAGACATACCAGAGACTGCACACTGTGACCACTGAGCGAGGCTGGACTGAGCGGGAGCAGTGAGGGAACGCCACCCGACCACAGCCAGAGCCACCGAACTGACAATTCCAAAGAATGTTGGCTTTTTGATTCCTCGCCAAGAAGAACAGGCATCCTCGTTTCCAGGAAAACCTCGTTGACGCATGGGAATCCTCGTCAGCTCCCTTGAAGGCCGGTCCAGACACCGGAGCTCCGTTCTTGGATCGCTTAGCCCAGGACACAAAGCTAAGTGTCAATTTCACCTTTATTTACACAACGCGTGCTTGAGAATTACCGCATGTGTATTACGAGACTTTCATTCAGCATGTGTGTTTCTTGGACAGTTGAAAAGCACCGCTAGTGTTTAACAAGGAGACTTCTTTCTGCATCGGTGTTTTTTGAACAGATTGAGCGCACTGCCTATGCTTGAATATTGCGAGTGCATTCATTAGTGGCTTCCATCCTGTATGTGTGTTTTTTCCTAAGTAAAACTCGAGTACAGAGTTAATTACGACATTTAATTTGAGTCAGGAGGTGCTGCTGCATTGACAGGTAGAGAGGGAACACGCAACGGTATTGCCGCCATGGACCGGTTGGAATAGAGCCGCCTCAGCTCTTGCCTCCTGCTTTTGCCAAATCGTGTGCTCAGCGAGTAAACCACTCATAAGTGATTCACCTAAGCACCCGTGATCCACGAAGGTAACGCAGTGGGGTCAGAGGAGTCTTCGGAGAGACTTCAGGAGGCGGAGGTGGTGGTGGTGGACCTGAGGTCGGACTGCAGTGCAAGCGGTGTGGGCAACCAAGCAGCTATACAAGCAACACAAGCAAGCGGTCAGGTGCGCCGAAGCACCGGTGGGTTACTGGTGGGTCTCAAGTGTGACTCCTGCAGGCGGACTTACCCCTGAAGCTCTGTCCTTTGGAGCTTGTCCTGTCCCGCCAGCGCCTTGCAGCTCTGCGGGTGCCGTTCCGTGGAACCGGTGGTGTTTGGGGCGGAAAAACAAACTCAGCAAGTGCAGCAGGGGTGGAGCGCTGCAGGGACTCGCTAGTCCAGGAGTCCCTGCGAGACCTGTCTGACCCGGCCTGCGCCCCCTGCTAGCCACGCCCCTGCTCGTCACACGTTCTATAATTTTGGAGCGCATTTGGACTCTTAGACTCTGCCGTCTGCCTGAACATTGGTCTACTCCCGGTAAAAAACAGTATCCCTAAACCTAGTTCCCAATCTAGGGGTCTGATATTGGTTGTCGTATATTTTATAATTGTGTTTTTAAGTCATTTCATATTAAGTGCTATCCGGATTTAATATCTATTTTTTTTTTTTTTTTTTTTTCATTTGGTAATATCTGTGCTGGTTATTTTGTACCTTTGTACCTTTGTACCTTTCTCCAAGGCAACATGCCCAACATGCCCAAGTCAGTCGGGAATTCCCGCCCCATTGTCTCTACACTTGACAACTACTTAGTTAAAGTAGTAGACAAGATTAATAAGGAACGAAGACTGTCCCTGGGTCTAGGAAGTGTCCCTGACCCCACGATCCAACTAGTCTCTGCTGAGATCCCTGTCCCTTTGCCTACCTCCCTGTTGATTTCCACCATTGATGACAGTTGTGTAGCGGTCTCTCCGGATTGTCCAACCAGGGAGGGTACCAACGAAATAGAGCCATCACAGGATATCCTTGACGTTGAGGACCCTCACAAGGAATCCGATGCAAACGAGTCCCATAATGACTCTGACGCCCCGGGTTCCGTGGCCCCCAAAACTCATAGAGTGTTGAGGTCAGGGAGACATCTAAATAGACCGGTACTTTCTAAAAGGGGGGTCGTAAAAGTAAAAAGAACACTGTCTCTGTATCAAATGGGGGCCCCATTGAGCTAAATTGTTTACATAATGACGTTAATTCCACCCACTTGAAACTAGCTCCGGATCAGCTTGAGCTGCTTATTGGTATGATTGATGCCAAGTTAGACAAAATTGTCCTTCCACTCCTGGATAAACTCGAGGCTGTTTCTAGGGAAGTGATTAGATTGGGTGTGTTGGTGCAATCCGGCTTGAAACTAAACAACAGTACGCAACCAGCTGCTGTGGCCGCTGTGGCTGGGGGCAGGACTAGTAAGCCCGTGCAACCCAACAAAGGCACATCCAGTGTTGGAGTGGCCTGTGCAGGCTCTAGCATTCCTGCACAGCCAAACAGTAGTCCCATAACAGTTATCGAGCGGCAGGGCGTAACTGGCAAACCAAAACTACCGTCTACAGGGGACACTATTAATGTCATTACAGTAACACCTTTATGCTCTAATGATGTCCCTTCGAACCCCCCCACTACCCGTGTCCCGGGGAATCAGTTGAAGATTACCGAAAGGGGGAAGTCTAATAATTGTGGCCTCTCTCAACCAAACCTCCCACCGGACTGCGCACCCTATGTAGCAGTCCTGACTAACGTTACACCAATCAGGGAGGATGGGCTTCACCGCTCTATGGAATCACATGACTCCCTTAAATACAAAACTGTGGCATGGCTCAATCGGGAGTGTGGCTTTTCAGTGGCTCTGGCGGACCAAATCTTGGCCACAACCAGAACCAACTGGATTGGCATGTCCCCGAAGAACATCTCTGGGGATTGCGTTGTTATTAATTTCAGTAACCCACACCTTGCCACGACAGCTCTGATTCGAGCCACTTCTTGCCCCTGTAATGAGCAGGGCATTTCACTCCGTCCTTTGGGCTTTTTCTATAGACAACACACTAGCCATCATCCTAGTAACCACGGGGGGGAGAGAACGAGGGGAGGAGCTTTGCATAGCTTTGCAAACAGTTTCCAGGTGAACACCGTTAATCGTTTCCAATGCTTTAGTGGGTTGGATCAAAACGACTGACTGGAGTTGTGTACGGTATCCCTTGAAACCTTGGAGAGACAGGCTCTGTCTGATATGGGACTAAGTGTTTGTATATCAGGGCCTATGGTTAACATTCCTGGGATAACTGTATATTGTACGCCTATGGGCAAGGAGGGTGACCCAGTAGGTTGCTCGGAGTCATTACTGGAGCTGTGTACGGTACCCCCAGAAATCTCGGAGAGACAGGTCTCGTCTGGTATAGGTCAAAGTGTTTGTATATCAGGGCCTATGGTTAACATTTCTGGGACAACTGTAGATTGTACGCCTATGGGCAAGGAGGGTGATCCAGTAGGTTGCCCGGAGTTATTATTGGATACTTCTAACATCGCTATTTTCCAGCAGGGTAGTAACTGTTCTCTCATGGGGTCAGGTGTCTCCAGTTTTTCCAGCTGTTATATTGCCAGTTGGAATATTGCGGGTATCAGGTCCAAATCAGATTGTCTGGGTCGGACTGAATTTTTAGCTCTCTTTGATATTATCTGTTTACAGGAAACCTGGTGTAGGGACTTTAAAGGATAGAATGGTTTTGTCTCTTACCAGCTACCTGCTACCGGTTCCCTATCAGGTAGAGCTAAGGGGGGCCTTTTGATTTTGATTTCTGTCCAAACTCCTCTGCTGGTCAAAAAATACGTACAAGTTGGGGTTCATTCCCAGATTTTATGGCTGCACAAAACAGGAGGCAGGAATATTCTCTCAATAAATTTTTATAACAACGTTTTTGATGATACTAGGGATCAGGTGGTTAGAGCACTATCAAGTGCATTGGATGACATCCTTAAGGATTCCAATGTAATCTTTGATTTGTTCATGGCAGGGGACTTTAACGCCACTACCTGCCCACTCTCAGATGTCAATGTATGTGGGGCGGTGGACTGTCATGGAGATGGAGTCCCCCATTTTCAACATAACTATTATGGAGATGCCTAAACAGTCTCCTTGACTCACATAACATGTATATTATGGTTAACGAGAAAAATGAACAGGAGGAGATTTGCCCAACTTTCACAGGCCGGGGAGCGAATTCTGTTATTGATTTTATTTGTATCTCCTCGAGTCTTGAGGCCTGGACTATGGCACCTAAAGTTATAGACATCCAGCTTAGTGACCATAATTGCCTGATAGTAGAGGCCATGCTATGGGAAAACAAAGGGACACGCATTCCGGGGTGTATTGTTAACAACATTGAGGCTGTGCGCCCTAATGGCACCAGACTCAGGTGGAAGGGGGATAAGGCTGAAATCATGTCTGATTCAATCATTACTAGTTGCCTGGCAGGTATTACAGGGATCTTAGAAGACAATCAAGGTACCACTGGCTCTATTGAGTATTTTATTGGTATTAACGCGGTCATTGACTCTAAGCTTACTAGTACACTCAAGCACAAGGAGGAACGCCTGCGGGGGTGGTTCAATTCAGCTTGTACCCTGGCCCTAAAGGAACTAAAGTCAGCTTTATCAGCTACGCCAAGAGATAAGGGTTTGGTTGTAGATCTTAGAGCCAGATACAAAGAAACCCTTAAACGGAGGAAATTGGAACTCCAACAGGAGGCATGGGACAACTTGACCATGGCTGCTGAATTGAATAATTGTACCCTGTTCTGGAAAACAGTTAATTTCCCATTCCTCAAAGATGATAAAATCCCTGAATTAACTTCCAACGTTATGAAGGAAGAGTGGGTTTCTCATTTTTCTAAAATCTTTGATTCGGACAGTGCATCCAGGGATATAGGGGATAGGTGGCCGCATACGCCACTGAATATCACCGTCCAAGAGGTTTTAGATAGCATAAGGGTCAGTAAAGGAGGAAAAGCACAGGGTCCAGACGGGGTACCAATCGATGTTTGTAAATTGGTCCCTGAAGTATGGGGGCCTTTGTTAACTAATATTTTCAACGCAGCAGTCCGTAATGAGGTGCCCCCTACCTTGGAAGAATCCATCCTAATCCCAATATTTAAGAAAGGAAATCGAGGGGACGTTAAGAACTATCGTCCAATCTCCTTGTTGGATTCTTCCGTAAAAGTAATGAGTAGAGTGCTTCTAGTAAGGTTGGAAGAATGGGTGGAGGACAATGGCATTCTAGCAGAGAGCCAGTTTGGGTTCAGGAAGGGTCGTGGTACGATTGAGCAGTGTCTAAATTTAGACCTGCTCATCGGTAAATATACCTTGGCAAAGACTGGCACTATTTATCTCTGCTTTGCGGATTTGAGTAGTGCCTTCGACCTGGTGGACCATGGCATTCTCTGGGCAAAGCTAATTGAAATTGGGGCACCCGAGGGCATTGTGTTCTTTCTAGCACGTCTTTATGCCAAACTACGTGCTTGTGTCCGTTACGATTCCAACGGGGAATGTACAACTAAGTTTGAGATCGGGTGTGGAATTAGACAGGGATGTGTGTTGGCCCCACTGCTTTTTACCCTTTTCATCAATGAGATTGATTCTTTTCTCAAATCTCTGGCAGTGGATGCTCCCAAAATTAACGAGGACAACGTCCCTGTGTTACTGTACGCGGATGACGCGGTCCTAATTTCACGCACCCCAAACGGCCTTCAACGGCTGATGGACGGCTTTTCGCAATTCATTAAAAGCAGAAAGTTAGTGTTAAATAAATCTAAAACCTATGTTATGGAATGCGGGCGAAGGAACAGAAAGAAACAGTTCTCATTTTTTATAAAGGGACAGAAGGTCCAGGCTGTTGACAATTTTTCGTACTTGGGGGTCACTTTTTCAAATAAAAACATTTGGGTCAATGAACATAAGAATGTCCGGGCTAAGATGGCGAGGAGTGCTCATGGAATTTTCACAATGGCTACGAAACTGGGAGACAGGCGGGTCCATGACATGCTTAAAATTTTTCAGTCCCGTTGTGTCTCGATTGCCTTGTACGGAGCGGGCATTTGGGGCCACGCCCCGGCAGGGTCTCTTCAGGTTGAGGAGAATGTATTCTTGAAGAGACTTTTGTGCCTGCCAAGCTCTGTTTCTAATGCTTTAGTGCACAATGAACAGGGTATTCACCATCTTGCCGACTTGATTCTCCTTAGGCCACTGATGCTATGGCGTTCCATTTGGATAAAAGAAGAGACCTCATTGTGCAGAGCCATTATTTCTGATTGCCTCTCTTTGGACCATCATTTAAAGATCCCATGGTTAAAGTATATTGTGGATAATTTTCGTGAGATCTTTAACATTAACATCATTGCGGATCGATGTGGGGCTACTGAGCTGTCTAAAATCGAACTTAAGCACGGTTTTTTACAACAGCTTTCCACCAGGAGGCATCAAAATAGCTCTGAACTCTCATCCTGTGTTCTTTATTATGATTTAAATGAATTTGTGGGTTTCCAACCGTATTTGTCACGAGTGACCTGGAAGGCACATCGGTTTGTGTTGGCTAGACTTAGAACCGGAGTAGTCCACAACCTTGTTGCTTTCCCCTCTCAGCATTTACATCCCGCTGGCCCTTGTCCGTGTGACAATACCACCTCCCAAAGCACTGTGCACTTTCTTTTGCTCTGTCAGCTGTACAAATACCTGCAGATTGCTTATTTGAAACCCCTGTTTGCTAAATTTGGAGTCAGGACAATACGAGACTGCATGAGCTTGCTTTTTAACTTACATCACCCTGACGTTTGTTTTTATACGGCTACCTTTCTCCTTAAATCAATTAATGCAAGGAAAAGTATGCTTTTTTAACCTTTTTAAACTGTTGTATCTCCTGCTTTTGACTGTTGTTTTATACTGTTGTCTTTTTAATGCTGTGCTTTTATGGACTTGTTTTTTGCTCCGAATAAAGCCTTATGAAATGAAATGAATGAGTACACAAACAACATACTCAATATTGTGTGGCAAGGGGACAGTGAAACCATGCACCTTTAGCAAAGCCACAGTAAACAATAGATAATCATCCCAAGATGTGTATGCTAGTTAGACAAACACAATACCTGCCATCTCATAGTGACTTGGAACTGTGTCATGACATGTACCAACCAGCAGTAGCACAAAGCCAAATAAATACTGCCAGTTTGCCACCACAAACACACTACCTCACAGTGCAGCTGACTGACAGGAAGGAATAGTAGGGATGCAGGTGAAGTGAGTGTATCCAAAAGCATGATGGGGTTTGTAGTCACAGATAATGCTCCCCCTCAAAATTGGCCCATCAAGACCCCTCTGAACCATGCCCACATCAGAGGGAGTGGAAAATGACTGACAAGATGGCTGACACTGGGTCCTGCTGTGGGGAGCACAAAGCCCTGGTAGGGGTTGTGCGCAAATCAGAAGCAGGACACCACTGACTGACATCCTGAAAGACAACTTGCATGCCCTCCAATGGATGCACGTTTCATGGTGGGATGTCTGGCCGGGTGGGAAGGAGGACTGTCAGCTCTGACCATACTTACCAGCATGCGGAGACACCCCCCCCCCCTCAACACAAACTCCACACAACTCACCGGGTAGAATGCATTGACCCACACCTCAGTGAAATATCAGCAAAAAATACACCGTACTGGGTGCTGCTGTGTGAAGCACAGGGGCTGTCTTTGGGCTTGTAGCCAAACAAACACCAGGATTTCACAGTCAGCCATCTTGCCATTGCTGTCACACCCCCTCACAGGGATGCAGAGTCAAAAGGAAGGAAGTATGGGCATGCTGGGAAGGGGGGTGTAGCCAAGAGCATCATGGGAGTTGCAGTCACAGACAATCCCCAGCCACCCACATGGCCCAGCAAGCTCACACTGAACCATGCTCACCTCACAGGGAGTGGGAAGGGACTGTCAAGGTGTCTGACACTGGGCTCTGTTGTGGGGAGCACAAGGCCATGCTGGAAACTGGGCACCAACAAACACCAGGATTTCACAGTCAGCCATCTTGTCCTTGCTGTCACACCCCCTCACAGGGAAGCAGAGTCAAGAGGGAGGAAGTATGGGCATGTTGGGAAGGGGGTGTGGCCAAGAGCATTATGGGAGTTGCAGTCACAGACAATCCCCAGCCACCCACATGGCCCAGCAAGCTCACACTGAAACATGCTCGCCTCACAGGGAGCGGGAAGGGACGGTCAAGATGTCTGACACTGGCCTCTGTTGTGGGGAGCACAAGTCCATGCTGGAAACTGGGCATCAACAAACACCAGGACTTCACAGTCAGCCATCTTGCCATTGCTGTCACACCCACTCACAGGGAAGCAGAGTCAAGAGGGAGGAAGTATGGTCATGCTGGGAAGGGGGGTGTAGCCAAGAGCATTATGGGAGATGCAGTCACAGACAATCCCCACCCACCCACATGGCCCAGCAAGCTCACACTGAAACATGCTCGCCCCACATGGAGTGGGAAGGGACTGACAAGATGTCTGACAGCCATTGCAACCATATGTTCGAAATCATTGTCTGGGGATGCAGTGTCCAGGGGTGCCCCCTGGCCGGGCAGGGGAGGTGTGTCTTGCAGATGACGAATGTGGAGGGCCATATATATGGTACATTGTACATAACACACAGGAACTCACATACACATCATTGACAGGGGACATCTGACAGTGAATGGAATGGACACACCAATATAGCCGACACCATAGCATGGTCTCATTCACACTCTGTGCTGTTGTGAGCTGCATTCCACCCCTACATCGTGCTGAAACATAGGCCTCCTTCACACATCACACCACTCACTGACATAGACACTGTAGACACAAGGTCAAACCTGGACTGCATTGGAGGAGACATGCTACTCACAGCAGCCAAACTGCAACACACACACCAACGGCCCTCACTGTCATGAACATTGAAAAGCCAGAGTGCTACCTTGCCCAATCCATGTCAACATGGGGAACATTGACAAGTCAAAACACATATGCACGTACAAAACTCAGCACCAGACTCATTAACGATGGTGACATCATCACTTGTATGAAATGAGATGGGAACTAGGAACACTGGAAGAAAACACTTCCTCCAAAGAGATCACAGGCATACCGGACTGTGACCAGGTCGTATCAATACACCAATGTGGCACACAAACACTAGCAAACTCTGCTACCACACATGCCCCAATAGTACAACATATCCCCAGTGGAATAGCACGTATGTCCTTGTTAAAGCGCACATGTGTACAGGGATGACACACCTGTGTCAGCAATGTGATGTCCCTTGAGTAATAATGGTCATGTACAGACATATCTATCCATGAGCTGGGCATGCACACACTTCGACATGCACATTGAAATGTTTCTTTATGGCTGGGCAATGTGCAACAACAATATCAATCTTTGGCCGTGACAAGCCGGAAAAAAGCAGTGTACAGGCAGGCATCCGTTCGTACAGTAGAATATGTCATGTTTGTGAACCATTGATGCCTGTAGAAACATAACTTACATTGTGTGTCTCTTCCAAACACAGGTGGTGCTGGGGACACAGCACCAAATGAAGAGGATTCCCAGTCCCAGACCCTGGTGGACACTCAGGTCTCTGGTTTGACTCTGTCTCTGTCCTCTCCGGATGACGACGAACAACCTGGCACCTCCTGTGTGAGTCATCATGAAGCACCAGCAGCATCAACATCTGCACCCCCTGTACCCATGCCTCCAGCTTCTGGAAACAGACAGGGCACACCCGCCAACACGGACAGACCAAGGCCACTGAACACCCACAGCACAGGGACACAGGACCCCCCGGAAGCTACAGGCAACATCACCAGCAACACCACCCAAGGGGTCCCAGTGTCACCTGTGCGGCCCGCCGCAGGTCCTGCCAGTGTGGATAGGGGTGCTGGGAGGTGTGGGAGGCAGAGGGCGCGCCTTGCAGAGGGGTCTGGACTGCATGATGACCCCCAACTGGCACGCATCATAGGTGCGTACCAGGATAGCACCGGAGGATTTGGCCAGGTAGTGGGGATCCTCAAGGACATACAACAGGAGTAGGCTGCCCACCATGCCCGCATGGAGGCAAAGTGGGATGTCCTTACTGCGGTGCATCGGGACATACTCCAATGCCTCCGCCAGATCACCACAAACATGTCCACACCTCCCTGTGTGGCCACAACATCTGTTGCCACACCATCTGCCAGTGCCACAGGGAGGGAGGATGACTCTGGCGGAGAGTCCCCTGCACCGCAGAGGCCTGCACCTGAGGACCCCCCCAAGAAGAAGAGGGGTCGTCCGAAGAAGGACATGTGAGAGGCAGATGTCCCAGCACATCCCCCTGGGCCTCTAAACCTGTTCTGGACAATGTTTTTTGTGCGCAACCCGTTCACCTTGCCCAATCGCACACAACTCGCCCACATGACATGGAGGGTTCATGTTGGTCCAATGTAGCAGATGACTGTGGACTTTACTCTGGACATTTCATCTACCAACATTTCCAACTCTACTGTGAACTTTGGATTCAAAAACCAATGTACAGCACCCACCATCCTGTGCACTTTCCCCACACATGTTCGAAAATAAACTCACCAGTACACCATACTTGCCTCTGTTGTGTTTCCAACTTGTCATGTGTCATGGAGATGTCGATCTGCTAAACCCCACAGTGCATGCCAAATACTACAACAATCTGACCACCGTCAGGGGAGTCATGGTGATGGGACACATGTGAGGGAGACACACCACTATGGCAACACAACACATACTCACCATGGCCATGTTACTCATCCCACACAATGATGTTGACCTGAAACACATAGGTATGCATAGACACAACACCTATCCACAGTCAGTGCTAACAAGTCCACAGGTGAGGTAAGCAAATGTCACTCAGATGTGGGAAGACAGACAACGCACCTAACAAAGCATAGCACAGGTTCATTACACATCAGCAACATGTTTATTCAAAAATAGTTGCAAGGCAATTGTACGTTACGGTGGACACACGGTCACAGAGTGTCTGAGAATTGAAGTCCAGGGGTGATGGCAATCGACTACTCCCACACTGGTGTTGGATTCTGGGTGTTGGGGGTCAGTGTTGACCAAACAACAGGCAAAGTACCCTGGGAAGGACAGACACAAGACACAGTCAAAAGCACGGCACAACAGGAGAGAAATGCAATACACATGCACAAAACATGTCACAAGAAACCAACACAGTAACAAGTTAGCAGTACTACACTATTGTGGAGTACACACCACCTGAATGGACACATCACTGCACGCATCCAGTCAAGTGGCACACAGACACACACAGACAGCAACAGAGCAGCCACAACACATCCCAGGCGAACTCCATACATTGACATAACAACCCTGTAAACTCACATTCAGGTGAAGAAGTTGTTGATGAGCTGTGAGTGGACGTCACCCTCATCTTCATCATCACTGGCATCGTGGCCCAGGCCGTGATCCTCCACAGGTGGCGGAGGTCGGTCATCGTCATCCTGGACGAGAGGCACCTTCTTCCGCACTGCCATGTTGTGTAGCATGCAGCATACAATGATAATTTTGCACACCTTTGCAGGCTCATATGGGAGGGCCCCTCCGGTCTTGTCCAGGCAGCGAAAGCGGCATTTCAGGAGGCCGAATGTCCGCTCAATCACCCTCCTGCTCCGACCATATGCCTCATTGTAGCGCATCTCGGCTGGTGTCACAGGGTTCCTGAGGGGTGTCAGCAACCACAGCATGTTGGGGTATCCGGAATCACCTACACACAAAAAAATGAACAATTAGCTGAGATTTGTAGGAGTGTGGAATACAACATTGCCAAACATACACAATGGCAAACAGTCAGTACACACCTACAAGCCAGGCACGCTGATCTGGCATCTGTGACATCAGCGTTGCAATGCGACTACTCCTCATTATGTAGGCATCGTGCGCAGAACCAGGGAACCGTGCACACACATGTGTGATACACATGTCTGCAAGACATACCACCAGAGTATTAATCGAGTGGAAATGTTTCCTGTTCCGGTATGCCTGCTCATGTGCCTGTGGTGGTATCAGGGCCACATGTGTACCATTAATAGATTCGATGACGTTCGGCATCCTCCCCAGTGTATAAAAGGCATCCTTTATTCCCGGGAGTTCAGCTGGGCTAGGGAACTTGATGTACAGGTCAAGGAAATGCAACATCCCCTCCAAGACATCTCGTAGCACATGACTAAACATAGTTTGCCACATCCCACCTGCTGTAGCCACAGTGTACTGGAAGGTACCGGTAGCAAAGAAGTGCAGGGCTGCCATCACCTTCACCTCTGGGGTCAGTGCTGTAGAGTATTTCCGGCCATGTAGCAGATGTGGTGCCAACTGCTCCGCCAACTCCTCAATCAGTGGCCTGGTGAAGCGGTACCGTCGGATGCAGACGCGTTCCTGCATGGTTCCAAGGTCTGGGAACGGTCGATGGACAGCTGGTGCCCTGCAGAACAGAGATGCACAAAGGAAGATTGTCGGTTCATCCACTCATGTGGCCATGACCAGGCTCAACATCACATGATACATCATGATATTACACAATGTACTGAGGTGTGGGCTGTTGGGCATGGACACATATGTCACCTACATGACCATCACCTCACATCTCAATTCCACATGTCCACATAAGTCCCATGTAGTGCAATGGACAATCATTGGGCTGTGTCACCCTACCTATGTACTGCTGTGACGTTACAAACACACACCACAGTGACAAGTGAGGCCTGATGTCTCCCAGGCATCACAGATCTTTGCCATGCAGATACCCAGGGTCCCTGTATTGCCACATCAACACTGGCATGACATGGCGTATCACATACACGCCACAAGGCAAGCGTGAGGCCCACAGGTAGTGGCCACTGTTGTCTCTGCAGGCCCTACATGTATGTCTCTTAGACACACACACACCATCAAGGTTGCTGTACAAACCACATTGATGTGGAGACTGTCTCCCATTGGGCACATTTGATCATCCACACCTGAGACACAACATGCACACAGACAGTGGGTGCACATCAGAATTGTGGCTACAGGTCTCACTGTGACGTACATGCCATCACCCCCAGGACTCAGGGTGTATGTGACATGTCCTAAACATATCCAACCTGCAACTGTGTCCATGACTCATGCCCATTACTGTACAGTTGCACATCACAGTGGTAATGTGCACAACACACAAAGGTTTATGCCCCCATGAACACGTGCACAGCCTGGGAGTGGCTTAACAAAAGGGCCACACAGCAAACCAAATGTTGCCCCCCCAACACACAGGGAATGAAGCCTTACATGCCATGGGACACTGTGTGGCCAATGCTGTAGTGTGGTAGGTGTGCACACGTGTTCCTGGCAAGTAATTGTGTGTGCAAGCCGTCAAATAGTCACACTAATGAGGTCCGACGCGGGTGACAATGCATACGCATTGCACGGTTCATGACCGAGCCTTCGGCTTGGACAAGGAGAGGGGTACCGACGGATAGAGCGGGACCTCAGTACACCGAGCAGTTGCCGGGTGAGGTGAGGCGTACACCCACATAATGTTGGGAACACTCTGACATCCCTTAAACAACTGGACAAATCAATGACTGTTTGATTTTGGTAGGGTATTATCACGGTGATGTTCTTGTCAAAGTATTTTTGTAAACACACATTTCTGCAGTAGCATTCCACCATACATGGTCCTGACGAAAGCCATGTAACTGTAACCTTTTGGCTGAAACATGTCGACCTCTATTGCTATAAGATAGTTATTATATTTTCAAACTATCAGTTTTTCACTTGCTTTTTAATCTTGGCACCTTTTCTTGAAACCGAATAAAAGTTGGGTGGTGTTATCAGCCATTTTTATTACACTTCTCTTCTGTTTTGCACTGCATTTCACACTTTTTTCAGTACCACTATGTTTTGAGACTTTTTTTCTGGAAGACTGCAAACTCATTGCATATACACAGTGATGGTTCCCCTGAAATAGGGTGCACTGCAATGAGTTGATCCACCTTACTCCCAGATGATTATGTTCTGCCAAAGCGGTGGGCTGATGGGATTTGTCTCAACTTAGTGGGCTGAATCTGTCTTTTTCTCTTTGGCTCCCAGTTTCTTTACATATTGACCGGCTCTCTCCTCTTTTGTTGTTTGCAATTCCTAGGGTTTCATGAAGGTGAAGATTTGAACGATGCGGAAGATGTGTACGAGTCGTACATTTCCATGGATTGGCCAGATTCATAGAATGCAACCGTGTTGGACCTATCACCGGGGACACATGGCACAGAGTCTGCCTCTGCAGCACAGATATAAGGCTGACTGGCTCCCAGGGAGCACACTTGCCTGCACTACATGCTACTGGACCCCATCCCTGCTACCACTGCTGCTGTCTCTGCATCCTCTGGCTCCTGCTATGGCAGGTACTCTGGAGAGGGCCCCAGCCTTCACTGAGGAGGAGAACCAGGCCCTGCTTGACTGGCTTCTTCCACAGTACAGCAAGCTGTATGGGAAACCAGGGGAGCAGGTGAGTGTGCAGTCCACTGCCTTCCTAATTATGCATGTTGTCTGACTAGCAGTACTAGCAGTGTGTACACCAGTGGCACGCATTCTCACTGAGTGCTTTCATCCCCCAAAGTGTGTATGTACATGTAATGAACAGGTGTTCTGCTGCAAAAGTGCATTTGTGCAAGCTTAAACTTCCCAGGCATTGTTAACATGTCAGACATGCAGGGCATTTGTCCTTTTCCATGGGTGCACTACCTGTGTCACTCATCTCCCTTTGTGATGGCTACATGTATATCCCACTGTGTGCAGCACAAATATGGGGCTTGTGTGTTAATGGACTTTTAACTTTGTCATCCTCACAGGTTGATGCCCACCAGAAGCAGGAGATATGGCTGACCATCGCCCGGACAGTTCGTTCGGTGGGGATCTACAAGCACTGGATCCGCAACCACCAGAAGAGGTGGCAGGACCTTCGGGGCTGGACCCGGAGGATCGCAAGAGTCCAGCTGAAGCTGTCACCTCCTTGCAGGAGGGGCGGACACCAGACCCTGACCCCCCACATGCACAGGATCCTGGCGGTGGTCTTCCCGGACCTGGATAGGCAGCTGAAGGCCAGACAGCAGCAAGGAGGGGGTAAGTCCATGCCTAATCTGTGTACTATGTCTGACATGCTAATTGCAGTCTTTTGGCCTGGTCACACTTCCACATTATGTAGGTCTTGTAGTCCAATACTCAGGTCCCTCAATTGTGTGATGCACCCACCTCATCTGTTCCACAGGTGTGGCCCCTACAGTCTGTTGCTTGTGTCACTAGGGCACTGTGTCCCTGCAGTCAGCTATGCTTCAGCTTCCGGACAGCATCTGTTACCGTGACTCTAGTGTGTTTCATGGGTGGGTCAATTATTTACCCACTGCCTGGGATCTGACATGTGATCTGTGTGTGCCCTTGATATGGGTTCCAATTGCTGGTCTGACTCGCCACATGTGGCTGGGGTATTTCAAACAAATCCATGCAGCAGGGAACTCCAATTTGTGGGCCTCAGGAGAATGTATATCAAGTATGTCACACTTGCTTAGCCACCTGACTACTGTCCAGGGCCAAACACTGTTTCATGTAGACCTGGGCAGTCATGCCTACTCAAGGGCATTTAGAAACACTCTGTTATCCAACTCCTGTGTATCAACTTACAGGTTGTGCTTAGTGACATGTGCTTTCAGGTGTCTGCCTCTGTGTCATTATGGTGAGGCTTCCTGTTACTTAACACTGTGGTGTTAATGATTTTGAGGGTGAGCAGGACATCTGAGATGTGACTGTGAGAGACAAGACCTGTGTGACATATAGGTGTGTGATCATTTGACATCGCACAATGGTGTATGCAACTGTGAACTTCAGGCAGACTGTGATGTGCTAATGTACAGGGAGTTGTGTTCTGATTTGTATGATGTGGGGTCTTCTGGGTCCTGGATATGTTGTTTGCAGGGGATGGGCAAGTGCACTTGTCATCAGCAGAGTTTACTTTACCCCTGAGCTATGATTGTGACACAGTGCATACTGTTGTTGTCTGGATGCCCTGCCCCTGTGACAAGAGACAGTGTTGACTGACTTTCCAGGCATGCCAGTGCCATGGCATTTAACTTGCTATGAGTGATCCTGCATTGTGTTGAAGTGTGCTCCATGCACCCCAGTGTGGCATTGACTATCAGGACATGTGAACATCATACTGTGTGTTGCTGGCATGCATCACAAGCATGTGAAATGAGTCTCTGCCCATCCCTTCATCCGGGCACCTGTACTTTCTCAGTGGCAAGAGATGTGCTGTGTGTATAGTGACATACTCCTACATGTTCACTTGCATGTCCAACAAATGTGTGGGTGGTGCATGTCGGCACATTGGGGTATTAGCATCCAACATGCAACAGACATATGTGTGCAAGTCCAGGAGGGATATGTGTGCCATGGTTGATGGTGAGAATGACAATTGGCTTATTCTAAACAGTGTTGGTAGTTTGAGCAGTGTTCAGCTGATGGTGCCAGGCCTTGCCCTGTGATATGATGTACTAACTGTGGTGTGTGCAGTCAGTGCAGGTGACTTGTGTTGTTCTCTTTCTTCCTATTTCTATCCAGATACATCCACAGCCACAGGAGGGGACGGCTCCACGGACCAGGAGGAGCCACAGAGCCTGACAGGGACAGAAGGAGAGGAGTCGGGATGACCCAATGGCACGGAGGGCGAGTGGAGCCAGCCCGAGGAGTCCTCAGCACAATCCACCCCAGCTGAGGGCCACAGCAGCTCTGAGGATGACTCCCTTGTGGAGGCGGGTGTCAGCAGCCCCCAAACCCAAGCTAGTGAGGCTATCCCCGCCACCGCCCCCACCACCACCATCACCACCCTCCCATCGGCTCCCATCCCAGAGGTCCGTGGAGGGTCCCGTGAAGGGAGCATGTCTCCTTTGTGCCAGGCACCACATCCCCTGCCCCTGTGTCCCCTGCTGCCCTAAGTGAGTAGTCTGTGGACTTACTTAGACAGATCCATGTAGGGCAGACATCAATGCTGAGTGTCCTCCATGCACACACCAGTCTGTTGACCCAACTGGTGTCGTTCATGGAGGGCATTTCATCGGGCATGTCTGCCCTACAGAGGACCAATCAGTCCGTGGCCTCCTCCCTGACGGCAGCAGTGTCCCTCCTCCAACAGCCCCACACCCCTCCTACCCCTGCCCACCCACGATTCCTTGTGAACTTGATTTAGCTCTACATTAGGTTGATGATGTTTAGCATGACCTTGCACCTGTAATGCTTGATTTCCAATGTTGATGTGAGGTACTCCATGTGGTCCATGAGATATGTATCCTATTCTGGTCGGTATCCATGTCATCCTTTGCAGCTAACTGGGTGTGTCATGATCAACAATTTGTGGACATCTCTGTGTACATTTCATTTACATGGTCACATCTGTGGCTTGCACACATTCACATGTGATGTGCCTCCCATTGTCCAATTTGTCTATTCCCCAGACTTTGGGTGCATCACCACTGGACCTACCTGTACATATGTGTTGAGTATGTGCAGATGACTTAAGGGAGACTCCCATACCCAGGCTATTGTGACCAGAGCCTTCATTGTGTGGTTACTGATGGCTGAATGACCAAGTGTTCTGCTGACATGACTGGGACGTGCTGTGACTATGTTTGGCACAGCTGGGCTTACACAGGAGTTGGGTCCCCTCAAGTAAGTGTGTTGTTCCATGACATAGTCTGGGCCCATGGTGCGTGTTGTGTGAGCATGTGTGTGTGTGTCTACATCCCTTTTCATACACAGGCAGTGTTCCCTTGATATGTTCCTGTTGTTTATGCTTGCTGAGTGGTACTGTGTTCATCCCACAACTTTGCCATGGGCTACCGGATGTGTGGGTGCATGACACACTACTGTTAGTTGGTGTTTCATCACTGGGATTTGTCAGTTCTGAGTGGTGATGATGTTGTCAGACGCAGATGAGACACAGTCAGGGGTCCCCAAGGCACTTGTTTGTTCACAATATCATGTAGTTGTCCCTAGGTGGTACATTTCAGTGATTTAGACATGTGTATGTGTGTGTGACTGCTCCCACTTGTCCGGTTCAGGGCTGCAATGTTTGCAGGTGTCAGCATGTGTGCCTTGTGGTTCTCCTTGGCTTCTGCATTGTCCTGGGACTGTGGCAGGTATTCTGAAGGTTACATGAGCTTTGACATCATGTCCATGTACCGCATACTGTGCAGTATGTCTGTCATTTACCAGGGTTGTGAACTGTCCTTGTGTGATGAGTCTGTGCACCTTAGTTCCTCCCAACATTCCTGTGTTTGTCATAGGTGCATGTGCAATGTCACCAGTCCATGTGTGCTTCACAGATGCACATTGGTGCAGTTCAGGGTGTGTGGTGTTGAGGGTGGACTGATGTAAATGTTTGCATAGATGGGCTCCTAGCTCCCGTTTGTCCATGGATGAAGAGCCATGCTGAGTGATTTGTGTTTATGTAGATGTGATGTATGTTTGTGGCACAGGACACATGTCTGGGTTTCACAGTTTGTACGACATCTACCTTTGTCCTCACAGTGGAGGTGTCATGCATGCTTGTGTCACCCCAATGTCTGGTCCCTGGGGGTAGTGCTGTTGTGTGTCAGTCTCTTGCTGTGTTAGTTTGTGTTCATTCCAGCTTGTGTCACATGTGTCTGTTGTGCTCCCTCTCATGTCACAATGCCTGATTGCCCACTAAGGGGGTCCCAATGATGGGTTACTTTTGTATGGCACTGTGTCCACATCTGTCTCACTGTGGTTTAGCCCCCCTCATGTGTTGTGTAGTTGCCTGGGGATATTGAGACACACACACACAAATGTGGTGTCAGATGTGCAGTGTGAGGTTGCCTGTTTGTGTTTGTGCATCTGCACCAGTGCATTGGTATTGCTGTTGTGGTCCATTGTCTGGATGTTGTTTTTGTTATTTACCCTGCTGTCCCTGTGAGTCATATCACATAATTGTGCACATTCATCCTGGTTGTTAGGTGCCATTGTTGGCATGGAATGGGAGTTTGTGATCTGACACCTACGTCTACACAGGTTGTTTTGATTTGTGTGTCTATTTTCGAGATTTGTGTATGCTTTGTGATGGTCACTTCTGCTTTTGTGTCATTGTACACTGTATGCATTGTCTGCCCCCATGTGTGGTGCTTGTCTGCAGATGACCGAGAGTATGTTATGTTTTCACAGCACTGTTAGCCTCACCACATCTCTGTGGGTATGGGACACAACCACTATGTTGCCCCAAAAGTGTTTCATGTGTTGGGACCGGGAATCATACATGCTGTTTGGCATTTGCAGCTTTGACGGGAAACACTGATTACAACGACTCTCTTTTCACGCGCTGCCATCGCAACGCGACTGTCACATCGCAGGAGGCTTGACATCGCATGCTTTTACAACGCATGCTAGTTATGCGCATAGACATTTACATCGCTAGCATTTACATCGCTAGCAATGACAACGCATAAACGCGTGCTGCGACGACATGGGAGGTGGGAGAAGTGACATGGGAAGTGGCGCGTGCTGATTTAGGAAAGACGCCGGATTCTGGATTTATGCCATTCAGCGTGCACTCGGCAATGCTGAACTTAGATGGAAGATGACGGGTTGATTTGGATTCTTGATGGATGACGTCACACTCTCTCGAATTAAGGCATTCAGCGTGCACTCTGCAATGCTGAACCTCCTACAGATAAAGCGGGCACAAATATATGTAGTGCGCCCCCTCATTCGTATGATTTGGATTCTTCATTGATGACATGGGGTTGATTTTATATGTAGTGTAGTGTGTGTGTGGATGGTTGGATGGATGGATAAAAGGGTGGGTGGATGCAGGATGGATGGATGGATGGGTGAATGGATGGATGGCTAAAAGTGTGGCTGGATGCATGATGGATGGATGGATGGATGGATGGATGGATGGATGGATGGATAAAAGGGTGGATGGGGAATGACGGATGGCTGGGTGGATGGATGGATGGGTAAATACATGGGTGGGTAAACATGTGGATGGATGCATGATGGGTGGGTGAATGGGTGGGTGGATGGATGGGTGGGTGTGTAAAAGTGTGGATGGATGCATGATGGATGGATGGGTGGGTGGGTGGATGGATGGATGGATGGATGGATGGATGGATGGAGAAAAAGGCTGGCACTATAGCGCATGATGCGACATGATGTGGGTGGATGGCTGGGTGGTTGGATGAATGAATGGAGAAAAGTGGTGATGGGGGCATGATGGATGGTTGGGTGGATGGATGGATGAGTAAATGCATGGGTGGGTAAAAAAGTGTGGATGAATGCATGATGGGTGGGTGGATGGGTGGGTGGGTAAAAGTGTGGATGGATGCATGATGGATGGATGGGTGGGTGGATGGATGGATGGATGGATTGATAAAAGTGTAAAAGTGTGGCTGGATGCATGATGGATGGATGGATAAAAGTGTGGTGGATGGATGGATAAAAAGGCTGGCACTATAGTGCATGATGCAACATGATGTGGGTAGATGGCTGGATGGTTGGATGGATGGATGGATAAAAGTGGGGATGGGGGCATGATGGATGGCTGGGTGGCTTGATGGATGGGTAAATGCATGGGTGGGTAAAAGTGTGGATGGCTGCATGATGGGTGGATGGGTGGGTGGATGGATGGATGGATCTAAAAGTGTGGATGGATGCATGATGGATGGATGGGTGGGTGGATGGATGGATGGATGGATGGATAAAAGTGTAAAAGTGTGGCTGGATGCATGATGGATGGATGGATAAAAGTGTGGTGGATGGAAGGATAAAAAGGCTGGCACTATAGCACATGATGTGACATGATGTGGGTGGATGGCTGGATGGTTTGATGGATGGATGGATAAGGAGCAATTGAAGAGTCACTGACAATGTAGCAATGTTAAAGCCACGTATGGAACAACTTGCGGATGGTTGCGGTTGTACCCAATATCCACTCAGGATGTGTGCTCCTATGTTGCTCCGATAATGTTAATTAGCCCCCGGCCCAAAAATGAGTGCCGGGACTCACCACTTGCCACCACCGGCATAAATTAGGCAGTGCAGTGAATCATAAAGTTCGTAAACTCTGCCCTGCACGTGTGAAAGGGCGGTTGTCTTGATTATACTGCAACCGTATGGTTCTTACACTATGCACTGATGGCTAAAAGTGTGGATGGATGCATGATGGATGGGTGTGTGGATGGATGGATGGCTGGATGCATGACGGATGGATGGATTGATGGATGGCTGGATGGATGGATGGATGGCTGGATGAATGGCTAAAACTGTGGATGGATGCATGATGGATGGGTGTGTGGGTGTGTGGATGGATGGATGGCTGGATGCATGATGGATGGATGGATGGATGGGTGGAGGGCTGGATGCATGACGGATGGATGGATGGGTGGATGGGTGGATAGATAGATGGATGGATGGATGAATGGCTAAAACTTTGGATGGATGCATGATGGATGGGTGTGTGGATGGATGGATGGCTGGATGCACGACGGATGGATGGGTGGATGGATGGCTGGATGCATGACGGATGGATGGATGGGTGGATGCATGGATGGATGGATGAATGAATGGCTAAAACTGTGGATGGATGCATGATGGATGGGTGTGTGGATCAATGGATGGCTGGATGCATGACGGATGGATGGGTGGATGGATGGATGGATGGATGGATGGGTGGGTGAATGGATGGATAAATGGATGAATGGCTAAAACTGTGGATGGATGCATGATGGATGGGTGTGTGGATGGCTGGATGGATGGATGGCTGGATGAATGGCTAAAACTGTGGATGGATGCATGATGGATGTGTTTGTGGATGGATGGATGGATGGATGGATGGATGGATGGATGGATGGCTGGATGAATGGCTAAAACTGTGGATGGCTGCATGATGGATGGGTGTGTGCCTGGGACAGCAGCCTGTTCTGTACTAATGAGCCACGTTTAATATCACAATGTTGCATGTAGTGTATACCTTTTATTTTAAATTCTGAATAACTTGGTCCAAAGATTGCTTTATCTGCTAGCCAAAATTAAGTTGTTTGGATATAGGAATGTTTCATAAAATGACATTTCTCTCCCAGTGCTGTGTTATAAATGCATTCTCATTGTCACTCTGTAAAGTACTTGGACGCCCTTAAGGGGCAGGCCACTCTCAAAACAATGACATATATACATATATAAAAAAGTAACTTACCAATTCCTGGTTGGCGATACTACGCTTCTTCAGTAGATTTGGCGTCCATGCGGTTTCTTAGATAGCGTCCCCACTGGGACAGATAGAATGTTTAGAGGATGGACCTCACAGGCCACTTGGACGATATATAAAACCTCCTAAACCCTTGATTGAAGACAGTAGCTGCTCGCAGAGTCTGTAGATCACAAACTATTTTGAAAGACTTGGCTGCAGCTCATCTCGAGGCAGAGGACTCCAGACAGGCACTACTTTGAGCCTCTGTGACACAGCGAGGTGGCCAAAATGTCTATCAGAGTTTTATCCAGAAGGCACGTCTCGTCTGTCATAAACCTCAAGGCACGGTGGAAACATGATGTCACCAGAAGATTATGTTGTACAGAATGTCAATATACAGGTGTCGTTTTAGGAAAGAGCAGGAACAGAACAGATACAGTCTGTTCATGGGTCGTTGCCTGAATTAAGCGGTGCAGCTGAGGCAATCTCTAGGCAACGCTGTTTCGGTTTGAGTTGGAAGCGAGACGGGAAACACCCATTACAACGACTCTCTTTTCACGCGCTGCCCCAATATGTTTTTCCCAATAGTCAAGGTAAGCATTTAAATAATGCAGTGATTTATATTGCACTATGTATTGACACAAACGATACAAAAAAAAAAAAACAATTTTGGAAAAATAGAAAGGAAAGAATTAGCGTAGTGGGGGCGGCCTTGCGGCAGTGGCTGCCAGGAGCTAGAGGCAGGATCACGCATTCGGCCAATAGAATGCAAAAACTGTGGTAGGCCACAAACAACGCGTTGTCCGGACGTGCGATTTCGTGGTCTGCGAACTGATGTACTGGCCAATAGCAATCAACGCATTGGCGTTGCAACAACGCTCGATGTTAAAGTTGACGGTGTTGTGGATTTTGCGACGTTATAAAAGCGTGGTAAATGCACGCGATGCAATGGTGCGCGATGTATCGACATACATCCGCTTTGCCCATGATGACACTTACCTTTTGGTCACTGTAATGAGGGGGGGTTTAGACCTCATCACCATAATGCTCAACATTTGCTGCAGTTTGGAACCCCACACTTAACTTTTGTTCTACACAGCGAGGGGGTGTTATTTGTACATTGACACAGTGCTATAGTGATGCTTGCCTTATGCAGGCCACACTCATTTTTTGGTCATGCATGTGATGGTTAGTTACATTGTATGTTCGAAGTCATAATCACTGTTGTGGGCATTTGTCACAGACTACACTCTGTTGTCATGATGTTAGGGGGGATGTATTTTGCTGACATACCTAATGTTGGAGTATGATGGATGTGTGGCGCATCACCCATCCAATGGGTGGGGGTGGCAGGGGTGATGGGCAACATAAGCCCTATGAGTGGGGGTGTCAGGGGTGATGGGCAACAGGTCCACTATGGGTGGGGGTGGCAGGGGTGATGGGCAACATAAGCCCTATGAGTGGGGGTGGCAGGGCTGATGGGCAACAGGTCCCCTATGGGTGGGGGTGGCAGTAGTGCTGGGCAACAGGTCCCCTATGAGTGGGGGTGGCAGGGGTGATGGGCAACAGGTCCCCTATGGGTGGAGGTGGCAGTAGTGCTGGGCAACAGGTCCCCTATGGGTGGGGGTGGCAGTAGTGCTGGGCAACATAAGCCTTATGAGTGGGGGTGGCAGGGGTGATGGGCAACAGGTCCACTATGGGTGGGGGTGGCAGTAGTGCTGGGCAACAGGTCTACTATGGGTGGGGCTCGCAGTAGTGCTGGGCAACTAAGCCCTATGAGTGGGGGTGGCAGGGGTGATGGGCAACAGGTCCCCTATGGGTGGGGGTGGCAGTAGTGCTGGGCAACAGGTCTCCTATGAGTGGGGGTGGCAGAGGTGATGGGCAAGAGGTTCCCTATGGGTGGGGGTGGCAGTAGTGCTGGGGAACAGGTCCCCTATGGGTGGGTGTGGCAGTAGTGCTGGGCCACATAAGCCCTATGAGTGGGGGTGGCAGGGGTGATTGGCAACAGGTCCCCTATGGGTGGGGGTGGCAGTAGTGCTGGGCAACAGGTCCCCTATGGGTGGGGGTGGCAGTAGTGCTGGGCAATATAAGCACTATGGGTGGGGGTGGCAGTGGTGCTGGCCATACAACCCCTATGGTGGCCTGTTGTTAGTGGCCAGGATGTGGTTGCCCTGTGTGTGTGTGCCATTTTGCGGGTACATGTCGTTTGTTTGTGTGGTAGGTGTCTGACTTACCGTCTGCGCCGTCCGCGTTTGTTCCTGATCCGGTCATAGATGTAAAGTACTGGTATGACCTGCGCGATGGGATTCATGATGTGTTCGTCTCGTACACGCTGCTTGTTGCTCCGTCTCGTGCCTGTTGCAAGCTGGTCCTTCTCGTAGCTGTGGATTGAGTTGTGGCGCGAATCGTAGCTGATATGCTTCTTTTCTGGATACTGTGATGTGCCGTACGTGGCGACCCGTCCGGCGTGTAGGAAGTACGCATTGTACTTGTCAGGGCGGAAACTGCTATGGATACTACTTCCGGGCGACTCGGTATTGGCGTTAGAAGTTACGGCTCGGACGGAGAATGGAGCTTGTGTCACAGCCGACGTGTCGGTCGGGATTTTGGCAGTTATGCGCATCGTACTTCATCAACAGGACGGACCGGCTCTGGGTATGGGTCGGTCACACAGTAAGGCTACGGACAGCTCTCGGAGAGCTGTCCGACCCGGATCGGAATCGACCCCTAAATGTACCATTTTCAGGGAAAGCTAGAACACCATCACCTTTCGTATATTCTATCCAATTCTCCAACCATACACAAGTATGATATCCTCTTTCCATCATCATAAATTAAGCAGGCGTTTTTGGTGGCGGAATAGGAATTTCCTCTCTAGTCAACATAGACTTATCTTTCTTAAAGAAATTCTTAATTTTCTTTATTAATGGCATTTTTCTCCTTTCTCCATACATTCTAGATACTCGATGTAAGAAACAATAATCCGTAACCCCTCGAGCTTTTCTGTCTGGGTGACTCACACCAACAGGCAAATCAGAATCAAACATACAAATTTTCATCGACCAATCCTAAAGCAGCTTCTATTCAATCACCCAATCAGACTTCGGCTCACGCTTGTGGTCTGACCAATGCCAGCGCGGCCTTTTCGATGTCGTCAGTTCTGCTCCTTACTACTGACCCCTCCTTTACAATCTGCTTCTGACACACGCCCGCTGTTTCAACGTATCCCAGCGCCGCTTTCTGTGATGTCAGTGAAACTCCGGCAACTGACCCTCCCTTCACAAGGTAATACGAAAACGTATTTCTTTTCTTCTCTTTAATGAAATTCGTTAGTAACAACATAAAAACATTCATTACTCTGCCTGTTCCACTAAACAAAGGATAGATTGTCTTGGAGTCTCAGAATTGCTCCTCTTCCACTGCGAGCAAAAACCTCTGTTTGCCCTTAATTCAAGCTCAAGAAAACCTGTTACTCCTTCAGTGTTACCCTTACTAGGTGATATAAGACCAACGTTTCACCAGCGAACCGTTTGCTACCATTCACACTCGACTTTTATACAAAATAGTCCCAAATTTAGCACTGCCAGCCCCTGCGTAGCTTCTCAGTGCTATTCCAACAGACGAGTAACCTCACTGCAGTGTGACTTCTATCACCACCAGCTATTCATTTCCCGGGAATTTTCCAGACAACATAATACAAGACGCTAACTCTTTTTGTTAAACATAAATCAGTAATCAGTAATCAATACTTATCACCAAACTAGTCAATAATAACCATAACTCTTCTACCAGAAAACTGATCCAGAGGCGTACCAACAACAGATTCTCCAATACCATATACTCACCTGAGCCCATAAACACACACACAATTGGGTAAACCGCTGGAGTCAAAGTTTATGTTTCAAAATTCAAGATTAGTTACCTCTTATTCCTAACCAACCTTTCACTGATCAAAAAGTTATTTCCTCTGGTCGATTGACCATTAGTTGAACTAGTTGATGGTGAAATTACATAAATTAACCCTCTTTTATTATAATAAAATGACCACAGACTCGGGAAAGGTTTAAATCTTTATCTAAATTAATTGCATGTGAACCACCTCAGAGTACAGTACAGTCACTGTCACTCATAGGAGAGAAAATTCAATTAAGCAACTCATCAACACATACTTCAAACTTGCAATGACTTATGCTCAGAAAGGAGAGGACAGAGAGAAAAGAACATCTGTAAATTCATGAAGTTATAATTACCTAGGATGGTGTGAAGACCAACCCCCTGGCCAAAGGGCTGGTAAGGGTCCCCGGGGATAGATTAGGCGACAAAGGCTTCAGGACAGGAATCAGGACAGTATAGATGACCTCTCTAGAATACCGACGACTGTGTCTCACCCCTCTCTGACACTCTCTTACTACTCGAGATTCTTCTGCGATCTTCTTTTTAATCCTAATACTTTAGGATATCAGGCTCAGCATTCGATTCTTTATCAGCATCTCTCGCTACTCCGAAAGCACCCACAGCTCACAGCATCTCAGCATCGACGTCTCACTAACTAACTAAAGGCTACCCCAGTTATACCTTTCGCTCTTCATGTACCACCCACTAAAGTTTCAATATCGTAAAAATACTAATTCTTTTCAGTTAGCCCTTTGTTAAAAAAACCCATCCCCATAATTTTTATTCATACTTTATTTTCCTACCCGCATTCACATTTCATCTGCAACAAATGTATTTATTTGATCATATAGTCTTATTCATTCAGGTTCTTTACTGCCGGTTCTCAGGCAGGCTGTGTCCTTGTCCTCTTCTTGACCTACACGTCATCCTTCCGGGCTGACTTTCAATTGCCATGCGCAAAACCCATGTGACTCGGCTCACTTCGGACATACCCAAGAGACCCAAATGCGCACTAGTGATAGAGTCAGAAAGACAGATGTTACTTTAAAAAATAAATGGTTTCACTGTATACCACCAATCTCTACTCTAACTCCCTTTACTTATTAATACTTTCCCCGCATTAGCATTAGTAAAATAGCTCGATTTTGTTACAGTTAAGCAGGTGCCATGCACGCGAAACTTCAAGACTCCATATTAGTACTTTCTGATCATGCGCAAGAATTTCCCTCCAAGTGACAGCTCGTCATACTGCGTAGATGCAGTTGACGCATGCGCAATAAAGATTTCCTGTTTAAAGCCATTTTAGCAATGTGTTCGAGTTAGTAAACACATATGCAAGCTTCTCTAACCCTCATTTTTATGTGGTGCGCATTAGTTTTACACAATACGTAATTAATAACATGTTAGGGAGTTAAATGAGAATATTGCTTCTGAGCAAGTCTCTTTTCTACGAGTCCTTGCTCCAGCACATGCATGGGGCCGGCTATGTGTTTACCTTTCAGGGAGAGTGATAGGGAGAAGCAATACCGGCAGTGCTTAATTTGTAAAAAAATATATAAGTACCACGGCCCTTGGCTGGAGGCCACTGTAGCTTTCACTACCCATTGCCCCTCATGGCGCTGCCACTGACAGTACCAATACAACTAGTAGCCATCACTCTCTTACAAAGTGTGACAACTCAGAAAACTCCAGGCTCCTAAAGTTATAAGATTGGCTTCAGCAGCAGGTATTGGTCATGTCAATGTATATTGAATTAATAAACATCTATTGTTGTGTTCATCTCTAAACTAAACAAACATCGCCAACTTGTGGCAGACAGCCATAAGTGCTGGTGTTGACAATTAAGTGCTGGTTCCAAGCATGGGAAAGAGCCAGCTCAAATTAGGCATGGGTTAGAAGGAGTAGAGGATAATGGAGAAATAAATAAGAGAGATGAACCCAATTAAATAAAAGGAGAATGTGAAATAATGAAGAGGGGAAGAGAAAAAAGTGACAGAATGGAAAAAGGAAACAAGGATGAGCAAGAAAGAGAAAGGAGATTAGGATGAACAAAATGGGTAAAACCAGAAGAGGGCTGGAATAAGGATGTCAGGAGAGACTGGAGGAAGATAAGGATGAGTGAGAAACAGAAGAGGTGTGGAGAGTGACAGAGATAGGAGATAGGGGGACAGTGTGAAAGGGATGAAGATAATGAGAGATGAATGGAATGATATAGGGAGGCGAGAAGGAAAAGCAGGTATCATGAGGAACTTGGAGACCAATAAACAGGGGTATAGCTAGCACTACTGCAGAAGGTACAGTGCCACTGGTGTCCAGAAGTTTGATGTGTCTATTGTTCCTCGTTTATATCAGTATTTTAATGCCAACTCAAGGGTCTAGTTTAATTGCTGGCTTTAGGGCCCACAACACCCAGACTATTTCACTGGCGAGGGCGCCGGCGCAAAAAAGCACAGATTTGAGTGTGCTCCTCACCTCAGTCACACTTGATCCAAAATGTTGTTAGCCTGCCTTGCTCATGAATGTTCTATGGCTCCATAGAACAATCACAAGAGAGAAAGAAAGAGCTGCATGGAGCACAATAAAAACAAGTGTTGGCAAAGTCAATAGGTCTTGCCTATGCAATAGCTATTGGCTTTGACAATGTAATTTAGCCATGTTGTGCAGCAGTCACTGTGCAGCACGGCTAAAAGTTAGGGGGAAAAAGGCTATGACGTGGCCGGCATTCATATTTATTTCCATGTAAAAGGGGATGGGGCAAGCAAAAAAAAGTGTTGAAGTGGTGAAGCAATAACGGTGTGGGAGAGGGGTTATAGGGCAAGCGGGCCAAAAAAGCGCTACGACGCGATCACCTCTGGCCTTATCATAGAGCTTTATTTTCTTGCAGGAGGGGTCGTAGGGATACAAGCAGCAACGATGGGGCAAACAACAGACAGGGCAAGCAAAAAACAATGGGGCAAGCAAAAGCAACAGACAATGGGGAAAGCAACAAGCAATGGGGCAAGCAACAATGGCAAGCGGGACTGATGAGATGGCCTGCTGTCTGATGAGCAGTGGAAGTACACACACTTGGCAAGGAAGCAGTACTTGGGCAATGCTGCAGGGGAGGGACAAAAATACAAAGAGGAAGTGAAGCCAGCACATGCTGACTAAGTGATGATGAAGCCAACCAATACTAAGCAATGGACGAGCTCCAAGCTTCCCTGTCTCAGGCAACACCAAACGAATATCCCAATGAACGGCTTGCAAAGGGGCACAGCACAGTGCACTGCCCTCAGAACTTGAAATTACCATCTTCCCAGGGGCTGAGACTCCCAAACTGACTCAAGCTCTGATTATCTACTTGCAACGCTCTGACGGACCACAGTAAACGTATGAGATTCAGCCGAAGAATGGATTTATCCATTGCCACGCAAGCGCTCTGACGTGGCTATTGTGGTTTATGGCGCTTTATAAATAAATTCAAAAATGAATGTGCGGGCTAGAAGCGGGTTATGAGTAACAGACACCATTGTTTTTTAAATAGTTGACAGAAATCCAGCTGCTTTGTCTCAGCTGAATTTAGGTGGATGATGAAATTTCCAAAGGCGATTCCAACATTACAAGCAGATGTGACTTCAGGAAATAAGCAAAACAAGGCCACTCTGGGATTTGAGTTTTTTTATCATTTTCCCTGACCTCCTTGCTCTCTGCTCAACATGGACCTGGAAACGAGGAAGCAGTCACCCACATTAGGACCCAGCGATCTGTCGGAAAACCTCTTAAACAACAAACCCAGGCAAATTCGCCACTAACAATCTATTTTTACACCAATGAGTATATGATATGCATTAGTTTGGACTCACTTACCCTTGCTATAAATCCAATGTATTTGCCATACTCAATTATGTCTGTGAAGAAACTGTAAATGATGATTTTTGTTTGTGTTTATCAAAAATCAATAAAAAGATATATATATATATAAAAAAAAAAGCAATCTATTTTTAGTAAAATGGCATATCATAGAAATAGACACCCAAAATACTAGTAATTGAAATACAGTCCAGGAAACTGAGGATGCGAAAAGGAAGGCGTTACGTAAAAAGCTGCATGCGCTTATGTATTTTGTAATAGGAGCACGATTCTTGGTTGGTGCATATATTCAAATACATTTAGGGGCTAGGCTCCTGGCGGTGTCCATCTTGCTTCAGTTAACCATTGTAGGGTTTGTTAATGATTGAAGCATAAAAGATGTTCTTTTGAATACATAGAAACTTTACATAAAACCCTGCTGGGATTTTAGAAATGCTAGAATATTTTTAAACGGGCTATATTGTAAATATATTACCTCAGGAACCACTGCGCCTGTGTGACATGGCCATTGAGATTGTCTGGGTTCCATGGGAGGTGACTTCCGCTTAATTAAAGGAGGTGCTTTGCAAATATTTGCTCAGTAATATAAGATTCGGGGGGTTTGGAGGGGGGTTGTGGGGCAATATAAGTATCATTTAAAGAAAGCTTATGGAGAATATGACCTACAACAGTGCTGAATTTGTAAATAAATACATTAATAAAATAAGTACAGGAGCCCGCTGCTGGTGCTGTCAAATGCCTGGGTTGCTAAATACCAATGTTGTCTAGTCTTGACTCTACCTCTTGCCTCCTTCTACCACCACCCTACACTTCCGGTCTCTTTAACTCACTCTTGCAAGTTATTTTCCTACCCCTCTTTTCCCTTTGCCAGTATTTTCCTACCGTTCTTCTCCACCATTCTCATCCCTTTCCTGCCTTTTCCTCTATTGCTGTGGGCCAAACTCTGATGAAAAATAAGTCCTGGCGCCCCAAAAACGAGTTCTCATGTCCATTAGCAGCAGCAATCTGCACAAATCAAGCACTGCAGAGGAAGCAGATCCCCGCAATAATCTATAACAAGGAGTACAATTAGCGACCAGCAAAATGAAGACACATCTCTTGAGTAGTTATATGTGGTGGCCTACAGACTACCCTGGCCTCAGAGGTGGCAACATCTGTGCCTGGAACACCGGGTAGCTCGTCATAATGGCTTTCATGGGTTTCTGTCAATTTTTTATTACACAAATAGTGAATAATAATATTTACTATTAGTGTAATAAGAGTACGGTACAATTAGCTAGAATATGACACTATCTGGCAGCTAAGGTAAGTAAAAATGACTTTAAATATATATTGTATGTGTGCTTGGGGATGAGAGTGTGGCTATGTGTGAGAGTGTGTGAATGGGTGTGTATGTGTAAGCATGTGTGTGTGCAACAAAGTCAAATGGCTTGGTATGTTACTTCTGCTACCCCTAGTATTTTGGTTAATTGACGCCCATCCCGTAATGATATCACCGGAGAGCGTACTAATACTCTACTCTCCGCGGGTGCATCCTAAAGAAAGACACCCATTCCTCTCTTTGTGTCGGAAACCCACAACAATACATTCCTCCTTAACCTCAGATTAAACAAACCAACAGGTAGACTGACTCAATGCACCACACGGACACATACACAAAAAGTTTTTGTTCTACTGGGATGGGGTGGGTCAGTTCTTAAATTGTATTGATGAGTCCATCCTCTCAGATTCTGGGACTCACCCTCAGTGGTGAAGAATGAGCCTTGGCTTGGTTCTGCATCGTCACAACCCTTCGATGAGCAACTGGTCTGGGCTCCTTCATGCTGTCCAGCCAGGGATGATTTTTCACCTCCATCAAACTGTTCAACTGTCACCTCCCCGAGGCCATCCTCGATTTCTCTCTCGCAGTCCATCTCATCACCGGGTTTGTGTCCAACCTCTGAACCCCAGAGTTTCTTGAAGGATGAAATGTTCCTGGTAATCACCACCATTCCCCTCCTGGTAGATATCATAGTGCCGTGAACTTGGGTGATTGTCTGGTCAAATGGCAACTGAAACTTGTTTCCAGGATTCCGGTCTTTCGCCAGAACAAGGTCATCCACTAGAAGCTGTCAGGTCCGGGCCCTCTGGCGCCTGCTAGCTTGGTCATTTCAAGACAGCCAGCCTTGAAACAATGTGTCCTCATTCATAGTCAGGACTGTACAATCTGGATGATGAAAAATTGTATCAGCCACTCGACTGCCTAAACACATCAGGAGGGGAGCCACTGCAGTGGTCGTGTGTGGGGTTTGTCACTACTCCCCAAGAAATGAGTAGATAGCCCATTCTATTCCCTGGCTGGTAGTCTGGGCTATGCGAATCACCTTTGTTAAGGTTCTCATGAATCGTTCGACTTCACCATTTGCTTGCGGCCACCTGGATATGATCTTTCTATGTTTGGTACTCTGTGATTTAAGGTAATCAGGTAATCAGCTATCTTTTGCCCATTGAATGGGGCAATTGTCAGTGCAGAACTCTTTCATGAGGCTGTACATCGCCATGATTTTCTCCAGCTTCGGAATCACATCAGCAGGGCAGTGACTGTTGGTAACACCACCTCCGGATACTTCCAATAATCATCTATGATGAGTAGTACATGCCACCCACCAGTCAGGCTTCCGAAGTCAGCGATGGCCCTATGAAACAGGCTCTGTGGGATCTGTTCTGTACTATAGCTGCCTGCGGGTCCGTCAGGAATTACCTTCACTTGGCACTGCCCACACCGACAAATTGTATGTTCAGCCTGTTTATCCAACATTCACAACCAGACTTTGCTCCTCATCCTGTTCTTGATCTTCAACATCTCTTGATAGGAGTTGTGGGCCAGGTTGATCATCTGGTGAGCTAGGCTATGCAGAAGGATGAATCTCAGGCCCCTCAGAATGAAACCTTCCTCTGAGTCCGTCAGTTCATGTCTTACATTCTGAAGTCAAACCAGCACCTTTTGAGCTATGTCAGTTTTGCTGGAAGCTTTGGTTTTGAAGGACCTCTAGTCACCAGACATTGCAGAGTCTATGGCTAGCTGTAAACAGTCACCTGTCTTGGTATCATCAGCAAACTCTTGGAGGAATATTGGCAGGTGTCTGGATCAGTTACTGTTGGACCTGGCCCTTTTTGCAGGGTCATCCCTGAACTTTTTGCCTTCCTCCTAGCCTTTTTTCTGACATGGTGTTGGTGGTTTTAGGACTCTGGGCACTTTAGCACTGCTGTCCAGTGTAAAGTGCGTGTGCTCTCTGTGGTAAACATGGTAAGATTGGTCTACACCTGTTTGGCGTATTTAATTTACCTGTCAGTCCCTTGTAAAGAGGTATCTCAGATACCCAGGGCCAGTAAATTAAATGCTACTGGTGGGCTTGCAGCGCTGACTGCGCCACCCACCAAAGTAGCCTTTTAAACCTCTTTTTACTTCATGTCATTCACCCCTAAGGTAGGCCCTAGCTAGGCCCTATGGGCAGGGTGCATTGTAGGTAGAAGGTAGGACATGTACCTTAAGTGTGTGACATGTCCTGGTAGTGACAAACAGCCATTTTGGTTTCTCACTGCTGTGAGGCTGCCACCTCATAGGAATGTATTGGGGATTCCCTGATAAGTGTTTCAGTGGTAATTCCTGACATGAGATTTGATTTATTTGATTTAATTTGATTCATACATTTGTATAGCGCACGTATGCCTGAGGGCGTCTTGGTGCTAGAATTGGCAGGATGTTGTAGTTGGCAGGACTGAGGGATGCTGATACGAAGTTCGAGCAGAATCAGTTGGAGAAAAGCCATGTTTTCAGTACTCTTCTAAAAGACATGAGCAACGTGCTGCTCTTTAGCGAGATTGGCAGGAGGTTCCAAGTTTTCGCTGTCCCTAATAGGAAGCCTCTGCCCCCCCAGCGAACCTGCTTGAACTTGGGTATTATTAATAGTTTTGAATGAGATGATCTTAAATTTCTGGCTGGCATATACCAGCGTGGTCAAGTTTGGTATGTTTGTAATAGTAATAATAAATGCTGCACAATGGTGTGCGCAGATTTATTATCACTATTAGAGGTTGGCATTTCTGTGTGCTATATGTCTGCCTGCCTGATGTGTATTGCATGTCTGGCTCTGGAGTGACAGGGGCTGGTGTGGTGTGTGTGGTTCCAGGGAGGGCAGGGGGAGTCAGTGCTAGGCTGAATAGGAGATCTGCATTTGGAGTAGTGGGAGGGGTAGTCCCCTGACCCTGAATAGGTTTGTGCCTGCCTAGGTGAATTCTGGCTCCGCCCCCCTGTGGTGTGTCTGAAGACCGAGTCCCCACCTGACAAAGGGGAGAGGAGCATGGTAAACAGAGTGGTCCAATACCCCCCAGAACCAGTTGAGGCTGGTTCCCCAAGCCCTGTGCCAGGGAAGAACAGAGGGAAAATGCTGTATATGCACTGGGGCTGTGACCCCATGTTTTTGTGCTTGCTGGTACCTGTGGACTGCTGGGCAACAGGAGGAACCGCCATAGGACCCAGCTGCTGCTTCCTGGGGGTCCCTACATTCTGGCCTGCCTGTGGGGGCAATTGTTGTTTTCCTGAGAAGGAAGGGGTGAGATGCACCCCTCAGCCCCCAGTGCATGACGCACATCTTTTCCTCTGCTTTGGCAGCCAGAGGGCCACTTGGAAGGCTCTGGGATTGCGCACTGACTTTTGGGACAAAGGGCATTTGAGCCCCACAGAAGGCCAGATGGCCTGGGGTCATTTTTATGTTGGTAGGGCGCTAGGCCCTAATGTGATGCCTAATGCATAATGTATTTATCCCTATAATGATGGTTGCATAATGTGTTTATGCCAAATGTGTTTATGCATATATTTCTACTAAGTTCAGTATGTTGCCAGTAATTACTGGTTGTGTTATTTTTACTACTTGTGCTTTGAGATGGTACTGACAGTGGCCTGATTGGCCCTGTCATGTATGTAATCCCCTGTAAATTACTGCCTGGTGACAGTTGGCACAGTGTATATGTGTGATTATGATTCTAATGTGTTTTGGATAATACAAAGGCTATTTTTTTATATAACCTTGTGTGGAGTTTCTTTTGTAGTGTGCCTAGTGTGTTGCTGCTGTATGTTTGTTTTGCGCAAACGCTTTACACATTGCCTCTGGGATAAGCCTGACTGCTCGTGCTAAGCTACCAATGGGGTGAGCATGGGTTATCTTCAGCATGTAACTCCCTTGCCCTGACTAGAGTGATGGTTACTGCCTGGCTTAGGCGCCAGCCCGAGCCAACCAGAAATCCCATTTCTAACAGTTACCACCAATATCACATATTTTTGTGGGTTCCATGTGCTCTCCTATTCCTCTGCAGTTCGGGGTCGAGCATGTCTTTAGAGATAAACAATAGGATTCTGGTCCCATGGCTTGTGTATGACCTGGTGCTGGTACTCCTGTAGCTGCAGGATCCATTTATCTAGGCGAGGTGGTGGAGTGAATGACAAAGCTTGGAAGACTGGGCTGAGAGTTTTGTGGTTTTTAAGCACTACAAAGGGATGTCCATACAGATATTGGTGGAAATGCCTACACTCCGAGTGAATGGCTGTCACCTCTTTCTCGATGTGAGAATAGCGTTGTTCATAAGGGGAGAGAGCACGGCTGGCATTTGCAACTGGTGCCCACTGACCACACTCCTGTTTTTGCTACATGACGACCCCCAGTCTGATGGGGCTGGCGTCTAGAGATGGTTCACGTTTTTCAGAGGATCAAAATACACCAGGGTGGTGTTTTCAGGGAGGGCTTTCTTGGTGTTCTGGAATGCCTGTTCTTGGTTGGCACCCCATGTCCATTGAGCTGGGCTTCTGAGCATCATCAAATTTGGTATAAAGCACCCACAGTAGTTGACCATACCCTCGTAATCAACATCGGGCTGTTGCTGATTGTATGTCCTTCACTTTTTCTGGATCTGATGCTATAGTGGTTGGTGAGAATTTGTACCCCAAAAAATTAATCTCGATCTTCAACAAGAATTTACACTTTTCTTTGTGGAATGTGAGACCACAGTCCTGGAGTCTGCAGAATACCTTCCTCAACTGCTGCAGGTGTGTTTCCAGGGTTGAGGCATGCACCATGATGTAATCGCTGATTTTGAGGACCCCCGGAATAACTGCCAGCACACCTCGTATGGTATCTTGAAATACTTTAGTGGCTCTGGAGATGCTGAAATTGAGGCACTTATAACTCTGGAGACCCAGGTGAATTTAGAATGTGGTAATGTATTGTCACTCAGGGGAGAGCAACAACTGGTGGTACCCCGAGCTGATCTTCGTGAAGTAGCAAGACCCCGTGCCCTCACTCACGATGTCATCAACTGTTGTGATTCGATGCCTCTCCCTCCTGATAACTCAATTAGGAAGATGCATGTTCACACAAATCCCTACTGCCCCAGTCTGTTTTGGTTTTCTGGCCACAATCCGGGACATCCATGAGGTGGGACCCTCCACTTTTTTGATGATGTCAGCAGCCTCCAACTTCTTCATCTTCTCTTCCACCTTAAGCCTGAGGTGGAAGGCCATTCGGCGATGATGCAGCGCCATTAAGCTGGATTGTTTGGTTGATTTGAAGCCGCACCATTTTCACCTTCAAGCACCCTATTCCCTGGAACAGGTTCTGGAATTCACCCAACAGCTATTTTATGCTCGACATGTGCATACTGAGTGGAAACTGTATTAGCTGGAGTTTCTCTGAGTTCTGACAGCTCAGCAGCATCCCTCTGCTTCCTTTAATGACATAGACTTTGGCTGTGGTAGAGTGTCCTTCATGGCCAATGGCCAAAGTAAACATGCCTACTAGTGGGAGGGGTTCCGTGCTACTATAGGCATATAACCGAACAAGGGTGACCCAGAGTTTGAGTTTCTGTGCCAGAGTCTCAATGAGGTCCTGCACCTTGAAGTTTATGCATGTTCCCGTATCTATAATGGCCAGCAGGGTCTGTCCCTTCACTTGGATCTGGCACTAAAGGATAGGCCTTACCTCAGTGTAGAATGGCTTGACAGCCTGTACGATATGAAGGCTGCTTTCTATCTCATCTGCATCCATGTCGTCATCTTTAGATGTATCCGGTGGGGTTTCTATGGTGTTCAATGGTTTCTTTGGGTTGTACCATGGCCCAGAAGTGAACTGGCACACTTTGGCATAGTGGTTTGGTTTACCGCCTGCTGAGCACTTCTTGCCCTTCGCCGGGCACTCCCTGGAATGTGGGAATGGACCGCGGCACCATCTGTAGTATTTGTGTGTAGCTGTGCTTTGGATCTGTCTCTTCATCTTGCTGCCAGGCCTCGGGGCAGTTGGTTGACTGGTCACGACTTGACTGGTCTCTTCAGTGTCACCTCCATGTGGAAAACCCTGGCTTTGGAAAGGTCTTTGGAATGTTCTAATGTAAAGTAGTTTTGCGTGGTCTTTCCAGGGTCTTGCAGGAATCATTCTCTTAGTTTTGCCAATGCACAGCCTTGAGTATACTGGCTCTGATTTCGTCCATCTCATCTGGGAGGGTGCACATGCTAGCGAGTTTCCTAAGTTGTGTATAGAAGGAATCTAATGACTCATGCTCTTCGCTATCATAGTGGCAACATGATGTGGACTGGTGCGCTCAACAAGAGAAGCCTGTATACAAGGCTCGAGGATGCCCCTTGAAACACAATCGTATTTGGGGGAACTGGCTGTTCGGGGTCGAGCATGTCTTTAGAGATAAACAATAGGATTCTGGTCCCATGGCTTGTGTATGACCTGGTGCTGGTACTCCTGTAGCTGCAGGATCCATTTCTCTAGGCGAGGTGGTGGAGTGAATGACGAAGCTTGGAAGACTGGGCTGAGTGTTTTGTGGTTTTTAAGCACTACAAAGGGATGTCCATACAGATATTGGTGGAAATGCCTACACTCCGAGTGAATGGCTGTCACCTCTTTCTCGATGTGAGAATAGCGTTGTTCATAAGGGGAGAGAGCACGGCTGGCATTTGCAACTGGTGCCCACTCACCACACTCCTGTTTCTGCCACATGACGACCCCCAGTCTGATGGGGCTGGCGTCTAGAGATGGTTCACGTTTTTCAGAGGATCAAAATACACCAGGGTGGTGTTTTCAGGGAGGGCTTTCTTGGTGTTCTGGAATGCCTGTTCTTGGTTGGCACCCCATGTCCATTAAGCTGGGCTTCTGAGCATCATCAAATTTGGTATAAAGCACCCACAGTAGTTGACCATACCCTCGTAATCAACATCGGGCTGTTGCTGATTGTATGTCCTTCACTTTTTCTGGGTCTGATGCTATAGTGGTTGGTGAGAATTTGTACCCCAAAAAATTAATCTCGATCTTCAACAAGAATTTACACTTTTCTTTGTGGAATGTGAGACCACAGTCCTGGAGTCTGCAGAATACCTTCCTCAACCGCTGCAGGTGTGTTTCCAGGGTTGAGGCATGCACCATGATGTAATCGCTGATTTTGAGGACCCCCGGAATAACTGCCAGCACACCTCGTATGGTATCTTGAAATACTTTAGTGGCTCTGGAGATGCTGAAATTGAGGCACTTATAACTCTGGAGACCCAGGTGAATTTAGAATGTGGTAATGTATTGTCACTCAGGGGAGAGCAACAACTGGTGGTACCCCGACCTGATCTTCGTGAACTAGCAAGACCCCGTGCCCTCACTCACGATGTCATCAACTGTTGTGATTCGATGCCTCTCCCTCCTGATAACTCAATTAGGAAGATGCATGTTCACACAAATCCCTACTGCTCCAGTCTGTTTTGGTTTTCTGGCCACAATCCGGGACATCCATGAGGTGGGACCCTCCACTTTTTTGATGATGTCAGCAGCCTCCAACTTCTTCATCTTCTCTTCCACCTTAAGCCTGAGGTGGAAGGCCATTCGGCGATGATGCAGCGCCATTAAGCTGGATTGTTTGGTTGATTTGAAGCCGCACCATTTTCACCTTCAAGCACCCTATTCCCTGGAACAGGTTCTGGAATTCACCCAACAGCTATTTTATGCTCGACATGTGCATACTGAGTGGAAACTGTATTAGCTGGAGATTCTCTGAGTTCTGACAGCTCAGCAGCATCCCTCTGCTTCCTTTAATGACATAGACTTTGGCTGTGGTAGAGTGTCCTTCATGGCCAATGGCCAAAGTAAACATGCCTACTAGTGGAAGGAGTTCCGTGCTACTATAGGCATATAACCGAACAAGGGTGACCCAGAGTTTGAGTTTCTGTGCCAGAGTCTCAATGAGGTCCTGCACCTTGAAGTTTATGCATGTTCCCGTATCTATAATGGCCAGCAGGGTCTGTCCCTTCACTTGGATCTGGCACTAAAGGATAGGCCTTACCTCAGTGTAGAATGGCTTGACAGCCTGTACGATATGAAGGCTGCTTTCTATCTCATCTGCATCCATGTCGTCATCTTTAGATGTATCCGGTGGGGTTTCTATGGTGTTCAATGGTTTCTTTGGGTTGTTCCATGGCCCAGAAGTGAACTGGCACACTTTGGCATAGTGGTTTGGTTTACCGCCTGCTGAGCACTTCTTGCCCTTCGCCGGGCACTCCCTGGAATGTGGGAATGGACCGCGGCACCATCTGTAGTATTTGTGTGTAGCTGTGCTTTGGTTCTGTCTCTTCATCTTGCTGCCAGGCCTCGGGGCAGTTGGTTGACTGGTCACGACTTGACTGGTCTCTTCAGTGTCACCTCCATGTGGAAAACCCTGGCTTTGGAAAGGTCTTTGGAATGTTCTAATGTAAAGTAGTTTTGCGTGGTCTTTCCAGGGTCTTGCAGGAATCATTCTCTTAGTTTTGCCAATGCACAGCCTTGAGTATACTGGCTCTGATTTCGTCCATCTCATCTGGGAGAGTGCACATGCTAGCGAGTTTCCTAAGTTGTGTATAGAAGGAATCTAATGACTCGTGCTCTTCGCTATCATAGTGGCAACATGATGTGGACTGGTGCGCTCAACAAGAGAAGCCTGTATACAAGGCCCGAGGATGCCCCTTGAAACACAATCGTATTTGGGGGAACTGGCTGGTTAGCATTACATGAAACTGTCTCCTTCCTGGATGTGTGCCCCATGCAACTCCGCCTTGCTTACATGTCCTATGCATTATCTGAAGTGCTATATCAACTGCCAACTGAATGCTTTAGTCATATGAAAATTTAAATAAAGTTGGTTATCAAATTCTCACAAACTTAATTCCGGAATCTTTGAGGAAAACAGGAAATATTTCCATAACCAACATTTTAGATTCCACAAACGTCCTAGGGACAAAGATAACCACCTCCTATAGGGTGGTGGTTGGTGAATAATTAAGGTACTCTGTACAGCCATGTCTAATCTACTTCATCAGTGTTAAGAAGTGTTTTGCCTGTAGGGAGGCGTGGTCTGAAGCCCAAGATGGTGGTCACATGAGTGACGAGCTCCGGGCCGGGGACTCACATCCGGACACATATCCGACTCTTACCACCTTGGCGGACGGTGAACGGAGTGCAGCCGGCGAGCTCAGGTGGCGGGGCAGCCTCGACGAACTTTTCTGGTCATCTGGATATTCCGGAGACGTTCCTTTTGGCGGCGGCGATTTTTGGCCTTCCCGGGGCCTGTTGGATGCTGGAAGCCACGGGCTTTCCTGAGGCCTGGCAGGGCTGCAGGGGTTGCCTTCTGGAGGCGGCGCTCACGAGGGGTCCTGGCTCTGGGCCCAGATGCGGCAGTGGGTGCAGACTTCTCCTGGATGGTGCTCCGCACAAGAGCGTTGAGGAACGGGGAGATCTTGCCACCGCCAGTGGTGAAGGGCGCTGAGGGAGCACACTGGCGCAGCGGTGACCGATGTGGAGAGGAGCTCCCCCGCGGAGGCCCCGAGTGGCCGAGTTGCGCGGCGGGACAGTGGCGGACCCTGGCCGGAGCTTGGCAGTGCTCATTGGACCTTGCCGATCAGGGGCCGGCGGGGAAGTGTTGTCCTGAGGCCCCACCCAGTACTGCTGAGGAGAGCTGGTGAAGTGGGCTATTGCTGGACGCTGTGGCTGCCGTGGCTGCTGTCTGGGGTTGCTCCCCCCATGCAGGGTGGTGCCTGGTGCCCCTTCCCGAACTGCTGCGGAGGCTGCGGAGGGGCGGACTGTCGCCTCCTGGGCTGGAGGTGCTGGACGGGAGGTGTTGATCCATTTACAAGGGCCCTGCTGGTTCCCGCTGCCGCAGAGGGGCCCTGCCCAGTCTGGCGATACCTGGTGAGGTGATGTAATTGGGGGTGAACTGGGCCTGCCATACCCCCGTGGTTGGGAACTTTCACTGCGGATCTCCTGCTGCGCTAGGGCCTGCTTAGACCGGATGCCTCAGGAGTTGCATGTGGCCCTGATTGATGCCCGTAGCTCTGACTCGGGACTGGGGAGCTAGAGGAGGCGCACTGTCCTGCAGGAGCGAGGCTGCTGTGGCCTGTCGGGCTGCCTGGGTTGCCTCTGGGCTTGGACTGTGTGGCTTCCTTCCTGCTGCCTGGGGCTGTTGACTTGAGGACGACGCATGTTGCCTGGTACACCACATCGCTGGCTGGGTGGTGACCGCTGATACACACTTGCTGCTGGGTACTTCTCCCCGGGCACTACCATGCCACAGGCTATGGGAAAAGGAAGGCCTAGGGTGCTGCCGAGGTCCGGAGGAACAGGATCTCTCACACCGACATCGAGTCACACTTCTAACATGTCCCAACAGGCGGAGGGAGCTGAGGAGGTCGTTGCGTCTGGCGACAAGCTGGACATGATTCTGCGGGAGATTCGCGACTCCCGTTCTGTGTTGGAAGCGCAATTAGGCATAATCTCGGTGGATCTCAACTTGCTAAAAGATCATCATAAAAAACTGGCGGAGAGGGTTCGAACGACTGACACCATGGTGCCCCAGGTACAGGCCTATGACGAGCAGCTCCAACACATGCGCCAACAGATTGATTCCCTCCAGGCGCGGGCTGATGATGCAGAAGGTCGGGCACGTCGGAACAAACTCCGAATAGTGGGTTTGCCGGAAGGGGCGGAAGGATCAAGGCCTACAGAATATATATCGAGAACTGGTTAAAGACTGCTGTGGCCCCCATCGAACTGTCTTCACATTTCACAGTTGAGAGGGCACATCGAGTCCCTACACATCGTCCAATACAAGGAGATAACCCACGTCCCATCCTGGCCAGGATTTTAAATTACAGGGATCGGGACCTTCTACTACAGGCGGCACGGGATAATGGCCCTCTACAAATTGATAATGCCAAAGTTTCAATATTTCCGGATTACACTATGGCCGTTCAACACAGAAGATTTTCCTTCATGGAGGTGAAGGCGCGTGCTCGTGCAGCGGGCCTGTCATTTGCTTTATTGCTCCTTGCAAAACTGAAAATTCTTTATGAAGAATGTTCCCTGTTTTACGATACCCCTGATAGTGCATGGGAGTGGCTGGACAAGACGTTCCCCGATGTGCAACCCATGCAGCACATGGACTCCTCACTGCCCAAGGCACGACGCCCCCCTCGGAGGCGTAAGAAGGGTCTTCTCAAGCAAAGTACGATCTCCAACTCCTTGAGTCGTTCGCAGATACTGGAGGGCAGGCAGAGGGCTCTACACGCAGCCTCCACTATGCGCGCCTCTCGCCCTGAGATTAGCTCAAGCCCGTCTGAAGGAGTGAATTCAGACACCGAATCTGATGGTAGCCTTGCATTGTTTCCTTATGCGACCTCCCGGCTCAGCAAAGATCCTCTAGCCTCGGCAGACTCTTAGTTTCACGTTTTAGGACTTTTGTGATATGCTTACCCCATGGTTGTTTTTCTGTCTGGCCTAAGGAGGTATAGTCCGTTGCATGCACCTTTGCCTGCTGGGCAACGAAGCATAGAACATGGACGCCGTAGTGACAGGTGGGAACAGATAAATAGGTCCCTGGCCCGGACCACGTTTTGGGTGCTCTCATGAGTGCCTTACTGCTTTTACGCGACTGTTAATGGTGTTAGCGACCTTCCCCCAAAGGCGATAGCATTGGTTGTACGTGAAGTATGTTAATTTTGTTTGCATGGTTTGGTCGAACGAAGTTTGGGCGTTGGACCCAGTATTGGGATTTTGTTGATTTGGTTGTATCTATGCCGCATGGTCTGGGGAACCGGGGGGTCTGGGTGAGGGGGTTGGGCTGGGCTGGGATCCGGGGGGCGGGTTTTATTCTATCTGATGATGCCTGCTGTTAATTCTTATACCTTGGCGTCGTGGAATGCGAGAGGTATGGGTTCCATAGCTAAAAGTCATAAAATAGCTGCGCAATTGCATCGCTGTAAAGCCCACATAATTTGTTTTCAAGAAACTCATTTGATTCCCACTGAAACTGCAAAGTTGCAACGAAGATGGCGTGGGCAATTCTTTGCGACGGCCTATTCGGCCTTCTACCGGGGGGCCGCAATTTGGATTAGGGCGGGCATCCTCTTCTCCCTTACCGAGTGCAGAGTAAATGATCAGGGCCGGTTTGTTCTTATATTGGGAGCATTGGATGGTAGACAGGTTGTGCTGGGGTCCCTCTATGCGCCCAATACGGACCAAGAGGCATTCTATACGCGGGTATCCCGGGCGCTGGCTGGCTGGTCTCATGTCCCGTGGCTACTGGGTGGTGACTTAAACGCAGTATTTGATGTTGGCCTGGACCGTTCCCATCCTCCCTTGTTTAACACGGCAGCGAGGGTGCAGGCGATAACATTGACTCGCTGGGCGCAGGGCTGGGATTTACTAGACATCTGGAGGGCTCTGCATGCGGATATGAGGGAATATTCCTTTTATTCTTACCCCCATCAGTTACACACACGCCTGGATCATTTTCTATGCTCTCCGGAGCTCTCCTCTGCTATTACACACTGTGAGTTTTCTGGGCAAGACAATATCTGACCATAATCCTATCGATTGTCTTGGGGCCCTTCCCCAGCCCCAATTCCAACATGGAGGATGCAGCCTTTACAACTGGAATATCAGGTATTGTCCACAGCTATTGATACCTTTTTTGTGGAGAATGAGGGTTCTGCCTTATCCAGGGCTATCGAGTGGGAGGTCTTCAAAGTGACGGTACGAGGGGTTGCCATGGGGACACTGGCAGGGTCACGGAGAGAAACGATTAGGGACCTTACAGACCTGGAGGGGGAGTTGCAGGCCCTGGAGGTGGCGGCCCAAGGGAGTGTGGGCGGCGCTGAGCCTTTGCAGTCAGCCAGGATTAAGTATGCAGAGCTGTTGGAGCGCCTTCGCCTGTTATACTTTGATGTTTATACACAGCGTACACACTCTGAGGCAGACAGGGCGGGTACATTATTGGCAAGACTGATCCAGCCAACGTTGAGTCCTACTCCAATCATAGCAGTAAATACGGTAAATGATGTATTGGTTTCATCTCAGGGCGAGATTAATGCCGCGTTTCGGGAATATTATGCTCGTTTATATGCCGCCCCAAGTGTTGATATATTAGCTCCCACGCTCTCCTTCTTGTCTGAGGTTCAGCTTCCTACGGTTTTTGATATGATGGCCGAGGAGATGGCAGCTGCAATTACTGCTGCGGAAATTCGGGTGGCGATAAAGGCGCTGGCCCGCAATAAGACACCAGGCTCCGACGGCCTTCCAGTAGAATTGTACTCCACCTTTGCGGATAAGCTGATCCCGCGGTTGTTGCAACTCTATACCTCTTCTTTAGAGGGTGGGGTTCTGCCTCCTACTACCAGGGAAGCGATAGTCACGTCCTTATTGAAACCGGACAAGGCACCGACTGACCTTCTGTCTTATAGGCCACTTTATATTCTGAATACAGAATATAAGATACTCAGTAAGGTCTTGGCATTGCGACTCCTCCCACTCCTACCCCGCTTGATCCATACGGACCAATGTGGATTCGTGCCCCAAAGCAGTACCTCTTTGAATATCCACCGACTTCATGCCTTGATGCATGCGGCATCTGATTCTTTCACTCTTGCTGGCTGCTTGTCCTTGGACGTGCGCCAAGCTTTTGATACTCTCAGCTGGACGTATATGCTAGCGATGTTGACTAAATTTGGCCTGCCCCCGTCCTATTGTGCATGGATTAAATTGCTGTACACTAGTCCCACGGCGCGTGCTAAGACCGGTAGGACCATCTCTTCGGCCTATTCAATATCCCGGGGTACTCGGCAGGGCTGCCCCTTATCCCCCATGCTATTTGTGCTGGCTCTTGTGCCTCTTGCGCAGTACCTGCGTCAGATAATGGCCCCATATGGCATTCCGCTGCGTGGGGAGATACATTCGGTGTCTTTGTACGTGGATGATATGCTGTTATATTTTCGTAACTTGGAGGATGACAAACACCTAATAGCTGCGTTTTTTTCTAGATTTGGGGAAATATCAGGCTTGGATCTTAACGCTTCTAAATCGGTAGCCTTCGCCTTCTATAATGTCACTGCGCCTCCTACACTACAATTTGGTGAATTGCATTTCCGAGTTTAGCCAATTACTTTTAAATACCTGGGGAGTAATATTTACAGATCAAACGCTAATACCATAGACGGTAATGTAATCCGCGCCATAAACTCGCTGCGCTCCCAGATTGCCTTTTGGACTTCGCTACCTTTGACGGTGGCCGCCCACGTGTCGGTGGCGAAAATGGTTATGCTACCCCTCCTCCTTTATTATTTCGTGAACTTACCAGTGGTCCTGCCGGCCTGGATTTTTAAACTGCTTGATAAGTTATTAGTATCTTTGGTGTGAGGGGCGGGCAGGCGTCGATTGGCGCTGGCAAAGCTATAGCTGCCCAGTACTGCGGGAGGCACGGGGGCACCTGATTTTAAGTCGTATTGTATAGCGGGACAGTTACAGTGGCTGGCGTATTGGCTGGCGGGTAAGAATCTATTTGAAATTGGGTACTTTTCGGAGTTGTTAAAGCGAGGGCTTCTACAGTCGCAGCTATGTCCGGGTGCACAGAGATTGTGGGACCCTCCTTACTTGTTGCATGTCGCATTGCACTACTGGGCGCAGGTGAAAAGGGCGGCTAGGGTACCAGCTCCGTACGCCCCAAATGTCCCTCTATGTGGACTGCCTACTAGGCGAGTGGTACTATCGATGATCCAAATACAGGGGTGGACTCGGGAGGGGGTGGAGACCGTTGGGGACCTCTTTTTTGAGGGTCAACTGACTGGTCCTGAAGTTTTAATAGGATAAACTGGACCACAAACCCCACAATTCAATGAAAAAACCTTGATAGTATGAGCTATTCAGGCAAGGACCTGGAAAGCGTGAGACCTTTGTGACCGCCACACCTCTTATTATTCAGGATCACACATTGGATAGGATCTTAATTTGGGGATTGCTACACAATTAACACTCTTGTGGAATCAGAAATCTGCCTACAGAACATCATCGGCCCGACTGTGATTCATTACAAGTCTCAACCCCCTCGGGCTCTGCAAGGCCTTTATTTTACAAATTAGAACATTCTCCCCTCTAGGGGCGGAATGTTCTAATAGCCTTAAAGCTGTCTGTTGCGAGCTCTAATGGCTATTAAATGCCCTCTCCTCTGTTAAAGGCCCTCGCCTTCTGCATGGTCCTTTAATGCTGGAGCGGGCCTTTAATGGCCGATAGAGACCACTACGGAGGGCTCTAAGACTATATTAGATTATTGTGGAAACAATTCCTCTTTAAAAAGGTTTCGGAATAACAAATGGAATGCAATTTCACCAATACAGCTTTTTCAAACCCACAGAAAGAAGCAAGGAGTCTGCCTTTAATTTAAACACTCTTCTTTTTAATGAGTCATGGAAAGCTGGGTGATCAGAGACCATGATTTTCAGAGTCCGCTTAGTTTTGCACCTCATCTTTAAACCGCACGAGTAACGATGTCCTTATAAACTGAAGCTTTGTAGTGGAAATGGTAACGAAGTGATGTCAGACTTTTCTTTCTTGTCTTCATTTTTTGATGTGTGCTTTATTGTTTTGCGCTTGGTTTGGCACATTGCTAGAAAACTGTACATAGAAGGTTTCAAATGAGGTTGTGAAGTGGAATTTTGTAGACAGCTGAAACATGAAAGACAGACTTGAACAGATCCATACCGCCAAATCTGTTCTTTGGTGCAAATCAGCAACAAAACTCCCTGCACAGGGAGAGCTCTAAAGCAAACTCACGCATATTAATGAGCTGGCCAGTGTAGGGTGCAATGTATTGTCTCTTCTGAAGGAACCTCTTCAGGACGCATGTATGCAACAACTACCACTCTTATCACCCTCTCAAACAGTTTATACTCAAACTAATTGTGCATAGTAAAGTCCAAAGTTGATGTTAAGGTCACACGGGGAATTCTAATATCCATCCTTAGTACAGGAGTAGATCTGGCAGGCGAAAAAGCACAGCATATATATTTTTAAGACATAAATGGGGTGGACGTTTAGTATGTTCATGGAGTGGTTTGATATGATATACAAGGAGGAGAACATATATGTCAGGATTCAATTCACACGTCGAAAATGTAGTTGTACGTTTTTCATGGAAAATATCAAAGATGATGAGAGTCAGCTCTCCCAAGAGGAAGTAATCTGTCCGAGCAATGTAAATGCAAATACCCCTCTCAGTGGCGAAGACGCCCCATTTAAAATAAGGTGATCAACTCCCTGCAGGACTTTTGTATGCAAGTATAATGCATGTTCTGGTGTCAACATGGGCTTCTATTGGAATTCTCTGCGGCATATTATCAAGCCCATTATCGCCGCTTTAGCGGCAGTTTTCTGCCGCTAAAGCGGCGATAATTTTAACGCCATTTCTTGATAATATGCCCCTAAGTTATTTGCCCAGAATCACAGGCTGTTGAGCGTCGTTGGCGAGACCTAGTTTCCCAGCTTCAACGTCGACTGCTCTAGCCGTAAGGCTATACATCCTCAACCGCATTCAGGGTGTTGCCCTCTTGCTTTGCTATCATCGAACTAATTAAACAAACACACCTGAAAACAATATTTTGTAGGCAACAAGTTCAGGATGGAGACGGTGTCTATAATGACCTGGAGTAAGGTGGTTAACCTATTTAAAAACATACTCTGAGATCACTCCTATGACTGCAACTGTTTCTTGCCGAAGGTCCGGTTGAGAACAATTCCCATCCTTGCCTGCAGTAGTAGGTAAGTGCATGGCTTGTGAACAACAAAGGAGACGAGAATGGCTGGACCTCTGGGGAAGTGTCAAAATACTAGAGTTAAACACAAGATAGAGGAGACACATTAATTGTCCAGGAAAGTGGAGACCAGGGCTCTGGCAGGGCTAAGAATTAGGAGCAAGAGGGTGATTTATATCCCCCCCCACTAATATTATCACAGTCAGAAGAGACACGCTGCAGGACAATCAATGGGTGTGTGTGTGTGGCAAACAGACAGATAAAACAATTTCCTCCACTTGGCATTCTTAAAGAAGGACTTTTAACCAGTGGACATCTTGACATGCTGGAGAAAGCCAGCGGGGCGGAGGTGAAGCTGACCAGAACTCTTGCAATTCCTGATGCACATTGCCACAGCCCAATTCTCTGCATGTTGCCCCAATTCCCAGTGCTTATTAACAGATGAGGAATGCCTGAGCTCTATGCTGGTCAGTGAGCCACCTGCACGTGTGGAAGAGAATGAATGACACACACACGTGCTGCCTGGGAGCTCTAAGGATTCTATGAAGATGGAAAAAAAACATGGTGAGAATCTGCATTAGCATTAGAGATTGAAAATCGTTAAAAAATAAAAAACATGAACCCGTTAGGTGGCACCATTTTAGGGCCTTAAAAATTAACCATAGAACCAGAAAGTATTCCAGTGATCTTTGTATCTGAATTACATACTGTGATTTGAACAAAGTCAATATCAAAATATCTCCTACCTCCTCTATGTAGACCAACCCCAGAAACCAATTCTGATGCTACTATTGCACTCGCCTCACAACAGCATTGTAATGTCTAAAACGTGTTCTGTAGAAGAACATACGCTTCACCAAATGGGAATGAGAGATAAGGTCTGTGGATACTGCTTCCCGACTCAATCATATAACACCAAGGTGTCCCAACCCTATGCACTATAGCAGTGTTCTCCAAAGTTAGTCCTGGTGGACTGGATCCATGCCAGATTTTTAAGATAACTACATTTATCTAACTGGGGATATGTTACGTATGGGTAGACCGCCTCTACCCTCTATTTTCACAGAGTGGATGGCATTCACCCTGCCAATAAGTTGGGCCCCACTAAAATATGCTGAATTCACCCGGGGTAGGTGTCAGACACCGGAACACTTTCACCAGCCCCTGCATGTCATCTGCTTTTGTTCCCAGCAGCAACAAGTAGGCAGGAAGGTTGCTTTCTTATTTTAAGTTCAAGCTGGCCCAAAAACAAAGACCGAAGTTAAGGAGCCATCAGGCCTCCTTTTGTTCGAGTATCATGGCCTAGAGCTATCTGGAGTCTCACACCTAAATGCAATAGAAGGGAAGCAACGGCACTCAGTTTACCACTTCACAGGTACTTTAGAGAGGCATGTTTTTGACTTTGTTTAGTCCCCATACATAAGAGGTGTGCATGCACTGGAAAAAGGTTAAATGTGTTGGTCTGTCCTAGTTTTTGCACAAATAAATATTTATTCACCACTATTATGTTTAATTTCTTTTATTGCGGTACTCATCTCAATGCAAGGTGTCAGACCACTTTACATCACACGTAAACATTTTATACTGACAATAAATCATATGTGTGTAAATCAGTGTACAGAATGTGTTACATAAGACAGTGAGGGTTACAAGGTGTAGGAGTCACGTGCCCTTTATAGCTCACTGTGCTATATTAGAAGGATTACAATTTGTGAACTGAAAGTAACAAAAGGGTCTTTGTTTCAAAAACAGTAACCCACTTACAGTGCTACATAAAATAAACATTTGTCACCTGCATGTTACATGATGTGCTTTGCAGGTGACACATTAACCCTCTATGCTACTTTGATTCAAAACTGGGGCTGAACATAACACATAACACAGCCCTATCCTCCAGAGTTATATAACCATTATTATTATTACCTTAGATTTACTGGGCACACAAAGATCTCTGCAGCAGTGCCTTAATCCCATAAGATATTTTAAAATGCAGACTTTGCAACCAATTAAACAGAACAAATTTACTGCCACATTTCTCCTTGTTGCCAATTTCTATGTGGCAGAGTTAAAAAAAAAAGTATAAATCAAGGCCCAGATTTTGTGTCAGGGTTGAGTAACTTTTTTGGCATAACCCTGATACGAACTCTCATTTGTTAAATCTCGTAATGCGCTCAAATGTACTAGTGATAGAACTACTAAACATATGTCTGAAGTGTTAAGATCTGATGCCACTTCTTGTGAGGTTATGTGCTATGAGGTCATGGGTTGTGATTAAACTTCCAGTGATGTCCATTCCTGTGACGCCACCTGCAATGTCCCACGATATGATGTAATGCACCATGATGTCACGTGCATACTGCTTATTTGGTTAGTCCGCCCACTTTTTTTTTAGGACTTGTGCCCTGATCAGGTGTCTACCTATTGTGTAAATGGACACCTTAAGGTTATATGTAGCAAAATGACCGTTGCCCCCCCCCCCCCCGGTTCCATCCATCTGGCAACTATGGACCTCTCATCAACGTTTGATCACATTAACAGATCTAAGTTCTGGCAGATCATATTATCTATGGGGGTGGACCGGGATGTTATTTTATTTCTGAGAGATCTGCACAGGGACTCGGTGGTCCCAGACTGTTATTCAAAAGACTTAAAGGTCACACAAGGTTGCAGAATTCAAAGAGGGGTGCAGCAGAGTTTTATCCTGGCCCCATTTATTTTTAATTTATATATCAATAACTTGGGGCACTTTTTGGTGGACCAAAACGTAGACTGCCCGCAGGTGGGGCAGTGCTGCTTACCAGTCTTACTATACACAGATGATGGGGTTCTGATGGCTAGAACCGATAGGAGACTGCAGCCTCTGTTGAACTCTTTAATTCACTTCATGGAGGAGTTGGATCTTCTGGTGAACCACTAAAAATCATTTGTGATGGTGGTAGGTCCTCTTACCAGAAGATCGTCCACTTTTAAAGTTGGTTCCTCTCCTGTGCCAAAGACTAGTGTGTTTTATTTGGGCCTGTTTATCAATTCTGCCTTGAGTTGCCGACCTCTGGTTAATTGGAAGAGGGAGGATTTTGTTAGGGCGAATGCTGCCATTTTTAACTTTGCACCAGGGCTGGGCAGTAGACCCGCTGGGACTCTCCTACAGATATATAGGGCTAAGTGCATTTCCAAAGTAGTGTACAGGAGTGAGATCTGGGCATACACTAACCTGGAAGAGCTGCGAACGGGGGAGAATGACTTTTTGAGATGTTTTCTGTGCAGCCCAAAAAGTGCACCTACATTCTTGGTGCACAACGAAATTGAATTGTCTTACATAACTGACTCCATGGCATGTCGCCATATCTCTCTTTGGGTGAGCATATGGTCTCGGCCTGGAATCCAATTGAGTGAGGATATTATAAAGAATTGTCTGTCTATTGATCATTTATTTCATATCCCTTTATTTAAATATATAATGGATTTTCAAGTTTAGGAATGGTAGATTTATTCACTAACTCAGATGGGATCTGTAAGAAGGATCGTAATCTGGTGAAAGATCACTTTTTTAGACAGCGGTCGATGATTAGGGAAAAGGGTGCTCTATTGAAGCCTAGTATTTGCCGTTATGTTATGTTGAAAACCGTGCCCTCCACTGAGCCCGCCCTTTGTGCATTAAAAGTAGGCCTGGGTGGAGTTCGTGGAGTTCTGCTCCGCGGACTGCGCGGGATTGAAAATAAACTCTGCTGCGGTATGCAGAGTTCTGCTTGCGGGCGGAGTTTGCCAGCTTGCCCGTTAGCGTTGTGATGGAAATGCGGAGTGCGTCCTTGCGCTCCAAATCGCTTGTGAATGGCGTTATGTGGTTCTCAAGTGTGTTCTATCATTCTAAATCACCCGTGAATGGCACCAGGCAGTCTGCATGGGTGTGGCCATCTTGTTTTTCTGGGCCTAAATCTTATCTCTCATCAATCTCTCTAAACCTCCACTTTTATTACTTATCTATCCATAATTTTTATTTTTTATAATAATGTGTGTCTTTGTGTTTGTGTATTTTATGTTTTTGGGAACTTTTGACTTTATTTCCCATTACCTCCTTATTTCTTTCTTCATTCCTTTACCTTCCTTTTCCTTCTTTTTTCTACCACACCCAGCGCCATGGCAGAGGGAAGACTTCCTTGATAGGCGGTGCCACTGCCCAGGTTTTCAGCCCGGACAATCTTTGGAGAGGAGGAGGTGGCAACACTAGTTTTATTTGTGCAGCACCACCTCCCCTGTATACTGGCAGCAGATGGCAGGCCCGGTTTTGGATCCCCCTGCGGGAAAGTCGGTGGCGCTGGGGGATGGTAAGCTGGTGCGTGCAGCACACCAGCCAGGTGCGGTGCACACCGCCCAGCAACTGTGCACCGCTGGGTAGACATTCTGGAACGGGAACAGGACCTGCTCGACCTGCTAGGCATCGAGATTCCGGGTCTCGGTTTGTATATTAATTATTTGTTGTGTTTGTGTTCTACAATGCTAAAACAAAAATTTCTGAATGGCATGCTGCTCACACTCAGAGGTAAGTTACGTTTAGTTTATGCTGTTATATTATTGTCTGATCAAGTTTCTAGCTTCTGCTAGGCAGGTGCTCATCGCTACCCAATCGTACTCTTCATTGTCTCTCGCTTTGGCTAATTAATTAGGAAGCCATTTCAGACTGTTCTCCTGTCAGTATAGTGAATCAGTGAGAAGAGCATTCTCTCTGTGACTTTGTTTATGTAGCTCGTACAGTTCCAAGCTATTTATTTCACAGCGATGTAGTATGCATCTATGCATTGCAAAAAAGGGAGACTGAGTTGGTCCAAAGGGGTTGAGAAATTGCGAATAGAATCAAAGATCATTCACTGCAATGCATTATTTCCAAATGTAAATTTGAGATGGGGATTTATGGGCAACTCAACGACAATGGATAGACTCGAGTCAAAACTAATAGTACTATAGGCAATCTGTTTTAGAGAAGTACAATGTGACTGCATTTGCTTGTCATAAAACATTTTGTGGAGAATATTAACTGAATCACTATTCTATTTTTTTTTCTTAATTTCTTTCATCAGCACCCATGTGTGTTGACGAGGGTCCGGGAGAAACTGGTCAGCCGGTGCCAACCACCAGCGCCGCTGCTGAGGGCTCTGCTGATCCCAGTAAGTCCTGTTATGATTGTTGTGGACTTCTTAGGGTTGAATCTTGGGGTTTTGGAATGCTGGTGATGTCTGTCGTGAAGATTCAGATAGCAGGCCCAAGTAAGCTAGTATTGTAAATAAAATTCACCATGTATATTTGTTGAGAAAGCTTTCCTTTTCCTTCGCATGCCTAGCTCTAACACAGTTGAGTTCACAAGAGAGTGGAAATGGTCATCATGGACCACCCCCCACCCCCCAATGTAGTGTGCTGCTGTCTCATTCATTTGTAGTTACAGTATACCAGCAGTCTCCTATGACAGTGCAGCATGGCTGGAAAAAAAGTATGAGGTCCGACTCCAATTGCATTTGCCAACCATTTCCATATGTCTTTCATTGACCATTATTCCACCCCTGGCTTGTCTAACATTGTGACCCAACCAATCAAATGCCAAGAGTGAGATTTGGAAGATACTGCAGTGCTAATTGAACTGTAGTGCTGTATTGCAGCTGTATTTGGGGTTGCGTACCTGGCATCTAAATTATGTCACATAGTTTCTTGCGATTACTATGCTCACTAGCTATTGCCATGGCATCATCCTCAACATATGACTGTGAAGTGAACCCCCTCCCCAAGCTTTACCAGCCACAGAGGTGGTTGAGTAATTATTATGGCTCTTCTATCTGCAACTCAGCAAAAGGTCCCATAATGAGCGTTGATGGTTTCAGGGAGGCATGAAAGAAAGGAAGGTTAAAAGAAAGGGAATGGTATATAAGTAACAGGGTGGGTGGGTGAAAGGGTGAGTGGGTGGGTAAAATGATGGATGTTATAATAATCAATCAGGAGGGAGAAGGAAGGGCTTCTGATCCACTCGACTTCCTTGTCTCAAGTATCCAAAAATCAATAGGAGAGTGGATCACTAGTCCCAAAGAACCAGGGTGTGCACGGGCAGTATAAGGTACTGTTAAAAAACCCTCAATCACGTTATACAGAGATCGATGTTAGCGGTATATTTTCATTCTCCGCTTCGTTATATGTAACGTGACAGCATCATCATTGGGTTTTGCTGTAATGCTTTCTCCACCTGGAGAACATACCACTGGTGGTATTGGTAGTGATCGTAGATAAAAAAGAGAGTGAGTTTTTGTGAAGTGATTAGTGGTGAAAAGGATATACTTAAAAGCCCACAGAGCCAGTAAAAAATCTTTAATCGTACTGGATGTAGGGGGATTCGTAGGTCTTTGATGTGCACTCAGGGGTGAGTTAGGACCCTGTGCATTCTAAAAAAGTGTCCATAAAAAGGTCGACATGTTTCAGCCCTTCTTCTGCCCCGAGGGGTCAAACGGGCTTTCTTCAGGACCTAAGTGGTGAAAGACCTGAATATTCACAGGGTCTTTATGGTGAGGAGAGTTGGGTTAGATAGTCCCAAGAGTAACTGTTCAATTGAACCTGTATCCCCTGATTGCGGGCAACAGCGGGTGTTGTTAGGGCGGTCGCTTACGCTCTCTTCGGCGCCGAACGTTGGTTCTGTGCTGACTCTGCCCTCGGTAACCCGGTACAGGGGATACAGGTTCAATTGAACAGTTACTCTTGGGACTATCTAACCCAACTCTCCTCACCATAAAGAATGAGGGAAATGAGTGACGAATGTGCCAAATAAAATCTATATGGCCCATTCCTTTCCCTGTAGTACAGTCCATTAGATTCATTTTCCTCAACGTCTACTTATGGAAGACAGGATAATATATTAATATCCGCATTTCGTATGTGAGGTGTGTTATGTAGTATCTTATTTATTATTCATCTGCCTCTTTGGAGACAGGGTAGAGAGAAAACAGCATTTGCTGAAGAGCAGGGCCATTGGACGTAAAAATAGATCATTGCCAACTACTGATGCAGACAGAGGCTGATGCACTTGCTAGTAATGAGCATGACTTCATTATTTTAGCACAGCACACAACTTGTACTCCATATAATGCATGATGCCGTACTCATTAATGAGAGGTAATTTATTTTTCAACTCAAAGTGTCTGACTCAGTTTATAGTTACTTGAAGAGCCTTTACAAGAAAAAAATAATGAAATCACAGTTTTTTAATCCAGTGATGTTATTCTGCTTGTTAATACTTTTCTGCCACACAGTCAGTGCTTTTTTATGTTTGGCATGTGTGGGTAATACCTAAAATTTGCCTTATGGCTCTCCTAATCATAATCACATCAAATGAATTCCAATGGCCCTAAAGGACCAGCAATGTTCTGCTACTGTGCCACCCAGTCATTTAAAACAATTGTTTGCACAGAGCATTATTTACACAATATCTCTTTTTTGTTTTTCTCAATATAGCTGCTCCAGCTGGAACACCCACCAGGCAGGAGATACTGGCCTGCTTGCGGCGGCAGAGGCTGGAGCGTATTCACCTGGAATATCGGCGGCTGGTGGTCCTGGAAGAGGAGGCGGAGAAAATTAATGCACAGCAGCTGGGACCCAGAGCAGCCTCCTGCCTCCTGGCCATCCCAGCGCCTTAGCCACCGCCAGCCAACTGCTGCCACCCTCTAACTCACTGACAACAGGCCATTGCTATGCTGCATTCTGCAGCGGCTGAACACCATTGAGGGCCAGCTCACCACGATGGAGCAGAGCCTGGAACTCTAGAACGATATCCATAATTCCCTCTTCTAGCTCTTTTAAAAAAAAAATCTTTAGGTGGGAGGGATTGGTTGTTTGTTAGGGCTGGGTGGAGAGGGCGGGAAGGGAGTTGAGACTGGAGTGACTTTTTCCTTGGAAATTTTGAGTTGTGGGACGTGGGTCAGGTTTTTTTGTGCAGATTTATATAGCGCAAACTCAACCCGAAGGTATTGGAGCGCTTTACATTAGCACCAGTTACGTTACACAAGAACACATTTATTTTTTGGTAGGCACAGGGAGATTAAGTGATTTGCCCAGAATCCCAGGATGTGGTGTCGACCCCGAGGCTCTAAGCTTGGTTTCCCAGCTCCAAAGTCGACAGTCTAGCCGTGAGACCACATCCTCTTCCATCACATCCTCTGGGGAGAGGGTTGGACATGTTGTTTGGGTGGAGAGGGAGGGTGACTTTGTAAATAAATAAAGGGGAAAATTATTTTATTCAATCTAAATTTATGTCTGAAGTAGTTTATTTTACTTTTACTTTGCACTGCTGCCTTCAAGTAGTTGTATGGACTTGTAACTTAAGAGAGAGCGTAGTGCTAAGTTATAGACTAACACTTCTCTAACTAACTTGAACATTAAGGGCAATGATGCTATGGTGACCTATATTGTGTACAACAACCTAGATAAACAAGAGTAGCAGTTAGTTACTTACTTACTAATTTAAATTTCATCCATACTAGTTGTCTTATCCGAATATAGATGAAGCAATATCAGGGAAGTAATCACAACTTCAAAAGTGAGGTACAACTTCCAGTTCCACCCAGGTGAGGTCTAACTGTAGGATTAATCAGACTGATTTATTGATTATTCATCGTAGGGAACTAAATGGAAATAGAAAGACTAAGTTAGTGGGTTATATATTTATCCAAGATTTACAATGAATTGACACCAATTCACTGCTACATGAAGACACAATGAGAATCCCTAATAGTGCTAAAATACAAAAATAGCAATAATAGTAAGTTTAGGCTTTTGTGGAGCTCGTGGTATTATTTGTGAAATCCTCCAGTTATAAAAAATTGACACAAAGTCTGGAGTGGACAAGCTTCAATTAGGTGTTTACAGTAATGCAACAGAAACGCCTGAATGACGATGCTGTAGAATGATGTTCTTCATTCTATAGCTAAAATATGGATCATTTTTAATGTGCGGATGAGTAATGGGCTGGTGTGGGCTATTGCTTAAAAGATCCTGCAGTAAGTTGATGTTGCTTTCACCACATCTGCCCCACCAAGTGTGAGATCTATTGATTTGTAAATTAAGCCACACCTCAACAAATCACACAGCTCGGTGGAAGAGGGATAGGGGTTTGATGAATGGCTGGCAAAGGGAATTGGGAAAAGGTTTGACAAAGACAAAAACCACAACACAAGGACAAAATTCATCTGGGCAATGAGCAACAGCACATCATTCGCCATCAATCTGTTGTTAGAATGAAATAAAGGATTCAGTATGACAAAGTGCAAATAAATGTATTGCAGACAGTCCATCTGCCCAGAGATCCCAGTTATCAGATATCTACATGTTCTGCCTTCTAGGTTGGGGAGTGAACCCACTCACCCAGTTCTCTTAGCATGATTATTAAAAGAAAAATGATACTGTAGTACAATATTAGGTGGTGCATCTGCATTCTCCTCACGAATGTCCATACTTTGGTACCTGTCTGGACTGGTCTGGTAGGTAATCAGGAGTGTTGTTCAGCTCAGCTAGTCTTCACCTTTCGTTCGTGCAGGAGACTAGAAGAAGGCCTGCAGATTGTAAAAAAGAAACCATATTTTAGAGTCAATGAGAAGATAGAAGGAGGATAAGCTTCATGAGGAGTGTATCAAAAAGACTCAGAGGCAGAACAAAAAATAGAGGGGAACTCAGAGTTTCACTTTTGCCACATGTCCAACATACACACGCACACTGCAGCATTTCACAAACTCACCTCTCTCTATTCCACATAGCTGAGTAGTAGACCTCAGCCTCTTGGTTTACCTTTGAACTGAAGTCGATACTTGATAATTTCTTGCTTCTAGCTGTTCATGAAGTAGTCCCGCAGCTCCCGCTCTAAGTTCTTCGATGAGGCTCCTCCTGACTCCGAGTAACTCCGTCCCAGATCAGTTATCATCATGATGCCCGAGCAAGATAGATGTGTAGTGCACTGCTGTTGAAGAACAAGTAGAATGACATAATTGCAGTATTTTACATAGGCCTTTTTTGTTAACTAAAGTGAAAATTAACCAGAAAAAACATGTTGAACTAAACACTGAGAAATGCTCCAATCACCAAGGGAAATTGTTGAGTAATACTAAGAAATAAATCCCAACCACATCATCTCTATTTTCAGCTTGCATTGGCAGCTGGCAAATGTATGTGTGTTGCCCCCAGCTATTCTTGAAAGAAAAGCCTATGATGAAGAAACATTTTGGACTACAACAACTTGGAGTAGGACTCCTTTGCTGAAAAGGCTGCATTAGGAAAGTTCAAATGTACACTCAAGGAAGAGTATTATGAAATTAAGTCGAAATGTTACTTTTTTAATCGCAATTCATAAACTTAAAAAGAGTGCACACCAAAATACAGCATTGTGGATGCTTTTTTACAAGGGGCTAGTATTTACTTGCATCTTTAAGAAAGTCTGTGTATACACGTCTTTACTTCGTGAACAAAAAAACTGTAAATGGGGCATGTTATGATGACAGTAAATTGAAATAAAGTAAAATAAATTAACACACAACGGTGATTCGTACATAGCCTTTTGACTTTCTTACAGGCAAAGGCATCAATTCACCAAGTGCTTCCAAAATATAAAAAACATAAACCAGCAATAAAAATGTCATTGTGTAAGCAAACCAAACTGAATACATCAAAGAACACACACTGAATCTCACTTATAATCTACATGTCATGTCATATCTGCAGTCTAACAAGTCTATGTGATGCCCAATCATCAAACTAATGAAGTAAGTAAGTAAAATGTATTGTACAGTTAATTAAAACCATTACAGACGTCCCTCTAATTACACATTTTCATTATAAAAATACATATCATGACACATTTCCATGATAACAGCTCAAGAGTAAAAAAAAAACACTATTAAATAAAAAGGTAAAAGCTTTTAAGATGCGGCTAATGATTAATGGGGGCAAAATTTAGCCAGAGCACTGACCTGGTTAGCTTCTTAAAATGCAAAATTCGCAGCGGCGGGTTTTCCATCAGCAGATAGCAGATACAGGGATGTGCCGAGAAAAGTGCCGTGTGCGCGGGTGACTTGAGGCCAAGGCAGGGTAACCAGGAAAGCATTGGGTGGACTGTTTTGTTAATTAAAGCCTGTATACTCAGATGAGGCACATATATTATTATGCTATCCTTAAGAGCAAGTGGCGGGGTCTGAGTGCGCAAAATTGCATTGAGATCTATACATCAATAGAGACCAAGCACTGGTTAAAATTCGTGCTTGATTATTACAATAAAGTGCATGATGTGCTTAATGTGCAAAGATTTGTCAGTGACAAGGTTCACGGTGACTTAAACATAAATTAAATTAAAGATAGTGCCTGGCAGCTATTGGAGGCCTGTGATTAGCAGCATGGCCCGGCCAATCAGCCTCTTGATCGAGTGCTTAGCAGCAGTCTGATTCGAGCAGCCGGCAACAATGTGCAAGTGTGCTGGGAAAAGTGCTTAGTGCGAGAACGGCTTAATGAATGGGTCCGGGGCATCAGGGTTGACCCGCCTCGGGGCCTTGAACTATCTTCTTCTTCATTTCAATTCAACAAATAGTTTAAAACCTCTAGTAAGACGATAAAGTAGTAAAATAGATGCATTCCTAGAAGACCAATAAAAGGATACAAGGAACTAATTGTGCAGAAGGTGGGGGTATCAGGGAAGCAACTGAGCCCATCTAACTAGTTTACAGGTTCGTTGCCGCTGCCTCCGTGGCTTGGAGTCTCTGATCCGAGTTCAGCAGTAGGGCAGACTTGCGAGCTGGCCTTTCAGCCACTCCTGGTTGCTTGATCCTTCCGAGGTGCAAGATGTGTGCAGAATGCCAGTGCTTGAGTTCTTGATAAGGTGAGGGTGCAGGCATAGTCTTTCTCGGCGAGGGACACGCTGATAAGCGCCGCACTGGGCCTGGAACGATGTTACCTACTAGACCTATTTCTCATTTGTTGATTTAGGTTACCGTGGCTGCTAAAACTCTTACCAGGTGGCAGCTCAGTTGGACGTCATCGCCGAGGAAGCTTGCCAGCACTGCTTGCCTGCAAGACCTTATATGTTTCTTGTTGAATAGCGGTCTCAAGTAGATCCGGCATTTCTGTTTTAGCTCCCGGCATATGGTGATGAGGTGCACTATGTTCTCTTCCCCATCCCCACAGAGTCGGCATATTGCTGGCTTCGGAGGGTGTAGCCACGGCAGCAAGTAGTATGCGGAGGGCAGCAGCCCTAGACAGAATCTCAAGAACTTCTCTTTCATGTTTTTGGAGAAGCTGGTGTGGCGATATACTTGGGGCGAGGATTTAGTGTAGGACTGTATGGTGAACCAGCCATGTGCGTGCTCTGCCAGGGAGGCTTTGTCTTACAAGAGGGATTCTTTCATGACTATGTAATTTACTACTTTTTTAAAGCTTGCGTGAGTCCCTACTTGTTCCCATTGATGCTGTAGCCCCAACTGGTTAAGTGCGGCCTCCAAGTAGAGTCTGGCAGGGCAGGCCTCTTTGGCTTGTAATTCTTTCCACAGAAGGGCGTTTAGCGTTTCCTATTCTCCTCTTCTGATTTTGTGCCAGCTCTTGATGAATGCACCTTTGCGTGCCAGCTCGTCTCTTTGTAGCCCAAATACTAGCCTCATTTGTGCGGGGGATGTATATCCTGGCAAGCCAAAGATCATTCGTAGCGCTCTCACTACAGTGCTGTCTAGTGTGTCAGCGTCCCTCTCTCTCATAGCTTCACTGCCGTAGGTGATAGATGGTATTAATTTTGCCTGGATCACCCTTGTTAGAGGGAGGAAGCTCGGGCCAGAGATCTTGTTTTTTAGATTCCTTAATGCCACTGCTGTCATTATTCCTCTTTTTTTTAATGGCCTCGCGTTGGGGCGTGTAGTTGCCTTTGTTATCAATGATAACCCCCAAATATTTGTTTAAGGTCTCTAGCTTGCGGGCTGCCAGGTGCCAGTTGTTGTTGTTTTATGGGTGTTCACACACATAACTTTAGTTTTTTCTTGATTGATACTAAGTTTTTTGGTTTCCGAGTATCGAGACGTGATGTCAAGCAGATGCTGTAGACCTACAGGAGTCCGGCTGATAAGCACCAAATCATCCATGTAAAATAGACTGGATAGCTGGGAGTCGCCTAACTTGGGAGCGTGCAAGTTGCATTCGTTCAAGAAGACTGATAACTCTGCCATAAAGAGATTAAAAAGTATTGGTGCAAGCACACAAACTTGTTTTACCCCTGTACTTGTTGGGATCTTCCTTGTTAAATATTCTCCTGCGCCCAGTGTCACTTGAACCCAGGTATCACTGTGCAAAAAGATTAGTTGATTTAAAAGCAACAAGAAAAACACAAAATTGATCAATGTAAACATTCATAAAATTCCATGAGCCGGACGCATAGCCCAATCAAAGCAATGGCATAACATGAAACACATAAAAATCAATAACTGAATAGAGTTGTCCTAAAAACCATTGTCACTCCCTGCTTCTTATTTTATTTTTAAAGAAGAATTCATAACAACGTCTTCTAGACGGATTTAACTGTCTTGAGCCGGACCTAAAAAGCAAACAACCCTTACTTTTGCGCGGCCTGTGCTTGTGAACCACCAAAGGCAAAGGTGGGTTCAGCTTTTGTTTCAACAGCATCCCTAATGTTTCCATCCGTGGACTGTTGATCTGTTCTCCACATTGCACCTTTCCTTTCCTTGGCCTTCGGTTTTGAAAGGTTGTTCCCTCCTTGATGACAGATTACAGGGAAGTCTCTCTTCATTCTGGACATTGGTGGTCATGATTAATGAGCATTTCTTTGCCAATGAAATCATCTTGCTCAGTAATTGTAACATCAGGATTTTAAAGCTGGAGGAAAAGTCATTCTGCTTCTAAAGAATGTATTCTGGAACATTCAATATCTCCCTTTTTGACTTATCGGTGGCTGTTGCACATTTTTGAAACTTAGTGAATTGTTCTGCACATATAACTGTTTTCATTTTAAACCAGCTGCAGGAATAGAAGGTCGTTTCTGGAATAACAGCATTAGGTCACAGGTTTGAATGAAAAAGTTAGAAAAACCCAAATGTGTGAAATGCAAAGATTAAAAAAAATTAGCTGCAGAGCAAAAAGTTTAAAAATGAAAAAGGGAAGTCGCAAAAAGTTAAAAATATATATAAAGGACGTTTACAATGAAACATTATAGTACACTTAAGATTAGTTCAGGGAAGAAGTACAGCTAGGGTAAGCCTAAGGTACAGGATTAGTGTAAGGGTTAGAGAAAGCTTTATTTAACGTTAGGGTTAGCTTTACGGCAAAGGTAAAGATTAGCTTTAAATGATGGCCAATGAAGTGTGTTAGGGTTAATGTGGATTGCACTAGGAGAGCACAAGGAATTTGTCCTCAAGTACTTTCACAGCCTTAAGCAGTTTGCCGAAACTATTTATCAGCTTACGACTCCTAAATTGAATCAGTTTTTTACAGGGCCAGTTATATTTTGATGGGTAAAGTGGCAGAAAGTTCACTGTTAGAAGATTCTTATGGATCTTGTGGTGTGAGTTCTGGGTATAAAAGAGTTAGGGGGCTTTGGTGAAGAGGCAACTGATAAAGTGTAGTTTGGCTTTGAGGCCTACTATATGGACACTCGCTGCATTGCGTTACTCTGCTCTGTAGAGGCGGTCCATGGGCGTTACATGGATGTTCCCACGCAACTCCCATGATTTGTTTTTTTTTTTTAATTCTTTTTATTAAACCAATTTGACAGTCATATCACAAATGTTTAGCTACAGGCGAGAACAAGGTACAAGTGGCCACATAATACACATAGCAAGACATTTTATCAGCAAATTTCCCTAGCGATCAGTGGGATGCATGAGCCTCATCTACCATCTGTCTGCTCGGTGGGGGACATATATCACCTCTATAGTGGTTCCAAGCACCCCATACCTTGATCCACTTTCCTCCCATGATTTTTTAAGCATTCCCAGATTGACCATCACTGGTAGACCTGGGAATGAGCCAAAAATATATGCCTTCTCAGAGGATGTGTTCAAGGAAAAATATTTATATTTCTCCTAGTTACTTCCTCTTTCAATGTGTGCTGCATATTGTAGCACATGTAGAAAGAGAAATATACCTCAAGGGATTATTTTTGGGCACTAAGGTGCCACTTCCTGCATAAAAACAATCCTGCATGCATCGCAGGCACCCTTGCACAGTGTGCAAGGGTGCCTGCACTGGTGCTAGGCAGCCCATTGTGTGCTGGCACTTGCGGAAATGATGGAATGTGCCATAATGTGATAAAAACGTGTGCATTTCTACACTTTCACTGTAATGCAGCGCAGCAAGGTGGCTTGCTGCGCTGCGTTATTTTGTCATATATATGCCCCTTTATCTAGAGCAGTACTGTTTACATTGTCCATTACAAGGAAAAAACCCAGCCAGCCTCCTCTACCTAAATTTAAATCAGGTGATGAATTTGCCAAGGAGTTTATCAGTAGAGCATTGCCAATGCTTAATTTGTGCAGGTGGTTGCTGCTGATGGGCATCGGTACTCGTTCTGGGGAATTGGGGCATATTTATCATCATCAGACTTTGACCAAGAGCGAGCGAAAGAAAGGGGGGGAAATGATGAAGGGAAAGATAGGAAAACATCTTTAAATGTGAGATAAAGAGACAGGAAGTGTAGCGTGGAGGAAGAAAGTGGAATGAAGGGTTATAAAGACTACGCTGCCTTGGTAATCAGCCACCCTGGCATTCAGGAGCACCAAGCGCAGGCTTCCACAAAAATCTTTTGCCCCTACACTAATATATATATGTATTTTTTTTACCTAAGCACTACTTTGCAGAGAGGCGGAGTGAGGATCAGCAGGGCTGGTAGTGACATTGTCTCTGAACTCGGTGACCTGAGAGCAGCTGTGGGTTGAGACTGCCATCTCCAGACCTTTTAAATAGAGGTGACCAAGCCACACACACCTCAAGCAGGCCTGCAGTTGGTGCTATGACATAGGCACAACATCCCAGTGGGACTTTCATTGTGGTGTGTGGGAAAGAGTTTACCAAGCAACATTTTTTTAAACGAGTCTCAATGTTTCATCATTAGCACACGAATTCTAGCATCTGCACATAAAATGCTATTTATGCTCCTTCACTTCTTTAGTCATTTATCTTTACTTTTTTTTTTTTTTGGAATCTGTTTTTATTTTGCAAAAACCAAAGAAACAAACAACTTGGCCACTTCACTTACCACCCTCTCCCTGCATCTGTTGTTACAATTGCCTGCTTATAGGGCCAGTATACTTTATTTAGTACATCGAAGCAGTGTCTCGTTAGTCCATGGCTTCCGTGCCGGGTATCTTTACTTTTAAGTCTTGACGCGAAAATCACAAACTGACACTTGACGGTATATGTAAAGAGGAAATTTCGCATCGAGACGCTCCTGCAAATTTTGCAGTGCCGGCTGCAGCATTTCCAAAACACAGGCATGAGCTGTATTTACAAGAATTCGGCATACCCTGGTGTTTTCCCTAGCGCTGGCAATACAAATAGCAGTCTAGGACAAACACAGACACCCTTGCGCCATAGTGCAAGCCTGCCTGCATTACAGGGAGGATTGTTTATGTGCAGGAAGGTGTGAATAATGGTGGCATGCATAGAAAAAGCAAAAGTGAGGAAAAATAAAAGTATGCCTGCTTTTGCATGACCTGCCTCAGATTTACAAATCCTTGTAAATCTGTGGCAGTGTCAAAAAGCAATGGATTTTGTGGTGAAATGCAGAAAGGGTGCTATATTTACAAAGAGGCAGTAAGCCATGCAAAGGGGCTTAACGGCGCTTTGTAAATATGGTGCAGTGCATTGCGCCACCGAAACGTCGAAAAAAGTGAAGTTCTGGTGGCGCAATCCCCTTGCACATATGCCCCTTGCTATTGCCAACATTTTACATGGTTATCAAAACCAGTTGTCTTGTGTGACACTTTCAGTGAGTCCTGGCTTCTCATGCACCACAATGCTGCATTTTGGAACCTGTTACCTGATTTTTAACATTGAAAATAGGGTCTGAAAATTCCAACATGGAAAGGGTTGCTGGTTAAGAAGCTCGGACAGTCTCAAGGCTTCAGGCATAACATAAGAGCACTTGATATCTATGGGGCATATTATCAAGAAACGGCGTTAAAATTATCGCCGCTTAAGCGGCGATAATGGGCTAGATAATATGCCCGTGAGAATTCCCATAGAAGCCCGTGTTCTGGTGTCAATATGGGCTTCTATTGGAATTCTCTGCGGCATATTATCAAGCCCATTAACACCGCTTTAGCGGCAGCTTTCTGCCGCTAAAGCGGCGATAATTTTAACGCCGTGCTTGATAATATGCCCCTATGTTTTTAAATTCTGCAAATTGGCCTTGTTCATTTCAAATGCTGACACTACTCGAGCTGCATGTTGAATCATTTGTAACCCTTGTTCACCTATTTTATGGAAGTGCATTGTTTTATTCACATAATTATGAAAACAAAAACCGATAATGTTGTTTGTATTGCAGTCTGAATAGAGTACGTAGGAAAGTTTTTACCAAGCTTCACTAACAAGCAAGAGACGGGCAGCATCAGTTCAAGCTGTTTTAAAACAACACGCAATAATGTCTAAAATGGGAATGTGAGTGACAGAATGTGTAACAATGTGTGTGTGTTTGTGAGTGTGAGAGGGAGTGTGTGTCAGTCTGTCAGCGAATGTGTGTGTGTGTGTGTGTGTGTGTGTATGCGTGTGTGTGTGTGTGTGTGTGTGTGTGTGCGTGGGTGCGTGGGTGTGTGTGCGTGTGTATGTTAACCTTCGTGTGTGCTGATGGACCTGGCACACCGAAGGTAATTCTTGACATACGAGGGCACCTCCTTCAAAATGCTGGTACTGACAGATTGGAGGTCATTTTAGTTATAAGAGAGAGGGTACCCATAGAAAACAGCAACCCATGGCAATTAGGCCCCCTGAATACAGAGGTAATTTTTTACATATAGGGTACCCGTGGCATGTGGGGCACGCAATGGCATCATCTTCGCTCAGACCATGCTGGGGGTAATTATTGATATATATGAGGGACACCCATGCAAACTTCTTCCATACAAGAGATAATTCCTGACACATGGAGTGACCCCGGGGCAAATTTTTAAAAACATGCAGTCAGATCCAAGGGAGGGGTCTGGCTTCCTTGACACACCAGGCAAGTATTAGACTATTTCATAAATGCCCTTTCAGAGCCAAACGCTTTTGAGTTTTTTATGTGAAAAATGTGATTGAAATGCACTGTTTGACCCATTTCTTTCAAAATGTGTATGGGGGAGATCTTCTAAATTCTCCCAAAGGATGCCTTGCTCAGTCACTGAAAATCTGGGCTAGTATTACGCCCCATCACTTTCAGAGATCACGAGCTGCCACTAGTAAGAGTAGTGACAGGGAGCACAGAGGGTAGTGTATGAGTAGAGAAGGAAGCGTGTATGTAGATGTTGTAGAAGCAGACTTGGCAATTAAATTAACAGCATTGAGTAATTTTAAAATGCATACAATTAATTAACATTTCATAAGTGGATGTGATGGAGCAGGGTTTTTACTTTAAAACCGAATACCTGTTTCACTTTTGCATGTTATAACTAAAAGTACTACTGATTAATTATTAAGTATTAAAAGTTTGTCAAATGTTGTCTAATCAACCTTATTAACAAGAGAATTACACGTGGGAATGCTATTGCATGGCTACAATAATAAGTGAACGAAGTTGATGAGCAAACTGACAGAAATCGATGTTGCTTATGTGATGTTATTGTGTTTGCGCTTATAAATAATATGCATTAATGGCTTTTGATGTCGCAAATGGCTAGATAAATACACACACATAAGGGTATTAGCAGGGGAATAACACTGTATAATAATTTCCGTGCAGTAATTCTGTTTTATGTTTATTTTTGCTTAAGTTGTCCAATGTGGCCTACCCGAAAATGGCTGCCATCTACAGCCTGCACTCGAGTAGATGGAAATTTACAAAAAGGCTTCGCTCTGCCTGTGACCTTGCACCTCTGATGAACTGAAAAGCCATAAGCATGATGACAAGTCCGGGACATCTGCCAAGAGCCCCTGGAAGACGGAAAAAGTTGATACGAACTTGATGTGAACCCACTATTGAAACAAATTCACCTAGTAGAGACATCCGTAAAAGTAACAAATTAGTCATGGACGTTTAATTCTGCTATTCATTATTTGGGACAATCTATGCGTGAGAAAATCTCGCAGAATATCGAAAAAGTACCAAGATTACATTATTTCCGCCATTCATCTGTTCTGAATAAAGAAATGTAACTTTATAGAATGAAAATTTTAGTATAAATAATAGTAGACTAGATATGTCTAGCGCCACTTCTTCCCGAGCTGATGATGCGAGGTCCCTATGCTGACGGAGAGGACGATGACTCTACATGACGGCAGAAAACTATAATTTTTCCACAGAGGACCGGTTCTGACTTAGGATATGACATTTAGACAGAATAGGTAAATTTGAGAAAATGAATTTTGCATTTAATTGGCTTTTCCTGAAATTTTAGATAAATGAACAAATTGTTTGAATTTCTGTCTCGGGTGGTTATTTCTGGTCATGTTTATTGATTTTATTGTGTATTCTTTGAAATGTATTTTGTTAGATCTATAGCAACTAGCTGGTCGCATTGACCTCAAAGTACAGGCAGATTAGATAGAGCTCATGTGGAAGGTTTTTCTTTCCTTTACAGGGCACGGATAGAGTGATTTAGGGTGAATGTTGGTGTAATGGGCCCCACCAGCGTATGATGTGTGTATGAGTGTGTGACTGTGAAATCATTCCGTCCGTGGAAGTAGAGGGGATTCGGAAGCTCTGATCTGCACCAGTTTCTTGGTAGCAGAATGATGGTTAGCTATTGTCTTGATCTGGCGAAACTGCGTGTATATAGGCTTGTTGATTATTGATTGATATTTGTACTAACACTATATGTTGAAGTCGTGTTGAGTTTTATGTATTGTGAACGGCTTCTGGGACGTAGGGAGTCGGTGACAGTTCCGTAGTAGAGCAGAGGGAGTGTTGCTCTCGGAAAAGGCGGGATTGTTGGCCCTCTATGCAGGCAGGGGAAAACGTGTGACAATAGAAGTTGCGCGTCGCATTGTCTGGGTTCGATTCGGTAGCATCGCCGTGTGTTGCCATTAGAAACGTTTTTTCTGTATGAAAGAAGTGTATATGGTAGCGAAGGTTGCCTGTGAAGTTCTGGTTTTGAGTCCCAGGGATCCGTATGGTATTCCGTTAAAGCTTATCACTAGGAAGGTAATAGGTATTCTCGGAGCTGGTTAGAAGGACAGGGCAGAGGTAAGCGCTGCTTTGTTAACGTGTGATATAATTCTGTAGTAGGACAGACTGTTCGCTGTTCTCGGGAAAGACAGAATTGTGTGTGAATGTACTACATTTTCTGGTGTGTAAGTGCGTGTATGAGAAGGCATTCTGGTTAATTGTGAAACTCTTAGGAGCATTCCGGAGGGAGAGAGTTAATTGATGCTTGTTAGAAGGGTGAAGTAGAGGGATGTGCTACTTTATCAACGGAAGTAACGATTCTGTAGTAGGGCAGAGGTAAGCGCTGTTCTCGGGAAAAGCAGAATTCTCGTGGGAAAGGTCTTTTGCTGTTCTGTGGCTAGCGAAGCAGACAATGGAGATGTTTGTACGTTGTAACTAACAGACTCGTAGAAGTTGAAACAAAGTCTACCAAGTAGTTTTGTAAAGGAGGGGTAAACGAGAGAGACAGGAGACAGGAGCAGAAGCTGCTGCAGCGACTGCTGACGTCAGGGAGACCGCGCTGTGATTGGACAGTGGGTTAGAATGGTGGAAGCGCAGAGATTGGTGTGCTAGTGTACGCCGCGCTAGGATTGGGAGACATACAGGGTGACGTAGACGCTCCAGGATTGGTGCGTTAGTGTGAGTCGCGCTGGGATTCGCGGACTGAGTCAGTGACGTAGACGCTCCAGGATTGGTGCGTTGGTGTGAGTCGCGCTGCAATTGGACAAGAGATCATACAGCTGTAGAAAGAGTAAACAGCTAGGGGAAAATAAGAAAGATGTATTACCATGCTGAGGAAAAGAAGAAAAAATCCTTGTTTAGTAAGGTTAAAACCTGGTTTGACAAGGATAAAGACATAGTAACAAGGGAAGGACAATTATTGCCCCCGATAAGAACCCCGGCATCCTTCATGGTTGCAAAATATGGGTATCATACCTGTATTTGGTTAGATAACTGGGTGAAATACACTAAAGATGATGGAGTGTTAGCGTTCCCAGAACATGGTTCAATTAATTTGGCCATACTGAGGAACTTACGGGAGCAGATGATGAATCTAGAGTCTCGCCCTAGGCCAACGCAGTTTGAGGCGTTGACTGAATGGGAAGACGAAATGCATGAACGAGAAAAGCAGAGGAGTGGAGGTAGTTATAGGTACATGTTTGGGCGGAAATATGATCGCGAAACCCATCATGACCGAATGAGACGATGGCGTGATGCCAGTATGACCGAGGGATTATATCCTGTAAGAAAGGCAGAGGAATCAGGAGGGAGAAAGTGGACAGAGAAAGAACAGAATGTAGAGACCAGGAGATATGGGGCAAATGAGTCTGATGATGATGTCTTAGAGGACATGCTCTACAAAAGACCACCCCTGTATAGACGAGAACCGGAGGTAGGAACAGCAGTTACCCCAATGAGAAACACCCTGCGGGTTATAAAAACAGAGGCTACAGCCCCTGAGTTGAAAAGCAGTTGTTCTCTGGCGGAAAGAGAAAGAGAGAGGGAAAGAGAAAGAGAGAGAGATAGAGAGAGAGAGAGAGACAGAGAAAGAGAGAGAGATAAAGAAAGAGAGAGAGAAAGAGAGAGAGAGAGAGAGAGAGAGAAAGAGAGAGAGAAAGAGAGATAGAAAGAGAGAATGAACTAGAGGATTAAAAGACCAGAGAACTAGCAAGAACTACCTTTGAACTGACAGAGAAAATCAGAGAACTGACTAAAAATCTTGAGGCTGTTACAGTGCCTGTGACAATAGGCCAGGTTATGCCGATTTTTGACAAGCAGAGGACGGGTGAAAGTGGTTTGACGGTGCCATATGTGGGCAATAGATTGATTGTACCTCCGGAGCAGGCAGAAATGAGAACGGGAGAAACACAATGGAGAACAGGAGAAAGTCAGTGGAGACATACCGTATGTGGAGGGGAATTGAGTGTGCAAACTAACTCAAGTTTGAATTCTGGATGTGTGGAAGGGAACAGAGGATCAATTTTAGAACCGCAAAGAGTGACAGAACCAGGGGGTGCAGAAAAATCTGTGATAACTGCTGAAGATTTGAATGATTGGCTGAAGACCTTGCAGAAGAAAGAAAGATAATCACAGGGAATTGATGTAGCTAGGCTACGTATGGAAATGGAAGAGATGATTGTAGGTACACTCCCTACAGAAACGCTGAAGAATTATCAGGAAGGGGAGATTCTTTTCCTTTGCAAGAGTGTCACATGGAGAGCAAAGAACATACATGACAGGTTGAAAGGAATAACCAGTGAATTGGGAATTGACATGGACAAGGTGAAAGTTATACAAAAGCCTTACCGAGTGGATTTTTCAGACAAAGATATTGAGAATCTAAACAATGCAGGCCGAACAGGACAGATTAAGGAAATGATTGCTTTGCTGAAAAAATGGGGAGATGTAGAGAAATGGAAAGACAGATGGTATCGAAAGCGAGAGGATGGGGCAGATAGAACTTACTCAGCATTTCCCTGAAAGAAAAAGAGAAGAGAAGATGTGGGTCTCATGGGGTAAGGCAGTGACAGCTTACCCCATGAGAGAGATTCCAGGAGGTGGGTACGTACATGTCCCATGGACCAGACAGGATATTTTATCATTTACGAATGATTTCCCTCGACTAAGGGAAAAGCCTGTTGAGTGGTACAGACAGGTCGACAGATTTGTAAAGCTGTAAAAAGTACTGTGGATTGACCTGAATAGTCTGTTTGATTTAATTGTACCAGCAGACCTGTAGGCAGAATGTAAAATAGTCATAGACTGGCCCACTAAGGAATACCCGAAAATTTGAAAAATAAAGTACCCCCCCAAGGAGACAGACTGGGTTAAAATAGATCGAACACATCAGGAATTGAAAGAGTCAGTACATGCTTATTATGAAAGACTGATACTAGCTTTTAAGCAGTTCAGTGGAGATGAACACCTGGGTGACAAGGATTTGAGTCATTTTGTGTATAGATTTGTGTATGGTTTGCGGCCTGAAATCAGTGAAATGATACGGCAGCACACCGTGGACTGGCAGAGTAAGAAGATTGATGAGATTTTGAGACATGCAAAATACTTCAGTGATGAGATTGAGGCAAAGCAGAGAAAGCTAAAAGAAAAGGCAATGTGGGCACAGGTGAAAGTTGCAGAAAGACAGGAAGCTCAGCTGGTTGAACAGGCAAATAACCCAGGAAATAAACCCAGGTTTGGTCCAGGAAAAGGAAAAGGGAATATTGAAGAAGCAAAGAAAAAGTTCCCCTGCCACAACTGTGGAAAATTGGGGCACTGGAAATCCGAGTGTAAGAATCCACCGTCTACTAATGACGATAATTCATCATTGAATTCGCAGGTGCAGAGTGAGGGGTGTGGTCAGCATCGGCAACAGCAGAAGGCTGATAAGCAGCAGAATCAGGTGCCAAAACCACCCTTGCCACAGAGAAAAGGATCCCAGAAGTACAGCCAAGAATCGGGGTTCTACGATGAAGAGCAGGTAATCATACCAAAACGCGCAAGCGCTGTATCTCAGTACTGGCTGAAAAATGAGGGAAGTGACTCTGAGGGAGACTTCTGACGGTGCCGAAGAGAGGAGGAGGAGTGCGTACTTGGCGCAACTCTAGAGATAGACCTGGCAGGGCCTTTTGTAGATGGAAAAATTAATGGTGAAAGTATCACTTTCCTAGTTGACACTGGGGCCACGAGATCAACTGTCAGGTCAGCTGATATAAAGAATCTTCCTCTCTTGGACGAAGCGATCCAAGTGGTTGGTGTGTCCAACACACAGATCAAAACACTACTTACTGAACCAGTAAGGGTTAGAATAGGGACATTTTCAGACATGCACCGATTCGTGGTGTGTGACACAAGTCCTGTGAACTTGTTAGGCAGGGATCTGCTGTGCAAGATGAATTACACTATTTTCTGTACTCCAGATGGAATAACCTTTGAGACACCTGATGAGGATGTTCTATAGAGAATGACCATGAATAACAGAGAATGTGAGGCTTTGGGAACATATGCAATATTTAATCCAGATGCATTACCCCCAGAGTTGAAACAGACAGTGAAAGAAGCAGTTTGGGATTTTACTGGAGAAGATGTGGGCCTGATGAGAAATGTAGATCCAGTAAAGATTACTGTAAAAAAGGGAGTGGTTTACCCAAACATACCGCAATACAGATTGACACCTGAAATAATTGAAGGAATAACACCCTTAATTGAAAAGATGATCCAGCAAGGGGTGTTAAGAGAAATATTGAGCAGCCCATGTAATTCACCGATAATGGGACTGAAGAAACCTAATGGAAAGTTCAGAATAGTACAAGATTTGAGAAAGATTAACAAGATTGTTGTGCCATGTTGTCCTATTGTGCCAAATCCATCAGTAATTTTGTATCAGATTCCTCATGATGCAGAATGGTACACGGTAATTGATTTGTGTCATGCTTTCTTTTCAATCCCATTGCATCATGACAGCCAGCCAATATTTTCTTTTAGATTTGGAGAACGGATTTTGGCATGGTGCCGAATTCCACAGGGGTATACAGAGAGCCCCTCAATATTTAATCAATTGCTAAAGAAATCTCTGGAAAGTCTGACAATGCCTGAAAATTCAGTCTTGGTCCAATATATTGATGACCTACTTGTGGCATCAAAAACACGTGAAGCTTGTGAAGTAGACACCATTGCATTACTGAATCATTTGGCAGAAGGAGGGTTAAACGTATCTCCAGCCAAATTGCAGTTCTGTAAGAAAGAAGTCCAGTATCTGGGATACAATATTGAGAAAGGCCTGAGAAAAGTGACTATTGACAGAATCAAAATCATTAGGGGAATGAGAGCCCCAATGACACAAAGAGAGGTAAGAATGTTCCTGGGAATGGTGGGTTACTGTCGTCAGTGGATAAGTAATTTTTCCCTGATTGCCAAACCATTGATTAAATTGACCAAAAGTGAGGTGAAAGACCCATTAGAACTAAACCCAGAAGAAATGGCTGCATTCAGAGAGCTGAAAGACAGACTTTGTGAAGCTCCTGCCCTAGGAATGCCTGATTATGAAAAGGAATTTGAGCTGTACTGTAGTGAGAGAAATGGATATGCACTTTCAGTGTTAATCCAGAAACATGGACGTCTGAGAAGGCCAATTGCCTATTTCTCAGCAACTCTTGACCCAGTAGCTGTGGGTTTGCCAGGTTGCCTGAAAGCAGTAGCTGCTACCTGCAAAAGTCTGGAACAAAGTGAGGGAATCATAATGGGATACCCTGTACGGGTATTTGTACCTCATGATGTGGCAATCCTTTTAACAAGGAGCCGGACACAGTTCATGTCTCATAGTCGGCTGACTAAATATGAGAAAGACATTCTTGGTGCAACCAATGTAAGTCTGGAGAGATGTGTGAATGTGAATACAGCGACACTGTTGCCTGATGCTGAATGTGTGGGAGTGAGAAATGATGTTGATCATGATTGCCTGGATGTACTTGATTACTGCACAAAGCCAAGGCCAGACATAAGAGATCTGCCACTGCCTGAAAGTGATCATGTGTTGTTTGTGGATGGATCTTGTCTGAGAACAGAGGAAGGAGTGTTGAGTGCTGCATATGCTGTGTGCAAAGTCTCAGAAGTTGTGGAAGCATCACCCTTGAAAGGAGTTAAATCCGCTCAGGTGGCAGAATTGGTGGCACTGACAAAAGCATGCAAAATTGGGAGAAGTGTGAGAGTGACTGTGATGACTGACAGCCAGTATGGCTTCGGAGTTGTCCATGATTTTGGCCAGCTATGGCTACAAAGAGGTTTCCTGACCTCAAGTGGAACTCCCATAAAGAATGCTGAAGTGGTTGGAAAACTGCTAGAGGCGATACAGCTGCCTAAAGAACTAGCAGTTGTAAAATGTGCTGCTCATGGTCATGGTGACGATTTTGTAACAGTGGGTAACAAGTTTGCCAATGACATAGCACAATATTGTGCAAGAAACAATCACTCAATTAACAGGAGTAAAGAACGGGAAATGTCTTCTTGTTCATTAATGTTTACTAATGAAGTGGGGACATGGGAGGAAGTAAAACAGCTGCAGGATGAGGCAGAAGATGATGAAATGAGAGATTGGGTGAAAGCAGGTTATGCACCTAGAGAAAAGGATCATGTGTGGGTCTATAGGGATGGAAGACCAGTCATGCCAAACAGCATGTTGTCAACAATGGCAAGGATGTATCATGGCCAAGGACACTTGGGAAGGGATGCTATGATAAGAGCCTTTAAGCAAACCTGGTACAGTCCAAAATTTAGACTGATAGCAGAAAGCCTCTGCCAGAGATGTCTGATATGTCAGCAATTCAATCCTGGAAAGAAAACAGTGGTGAGCCTAGGAACAATAGGCAGGGAAGGAGGACCCTTCACAAGAATGCAGATAGACTTCATTGAAATGCCCCCAGTCAACAGGTTGAGGTATGTCCTGGTGGTGGTCTGTTTGTTCTCAAGGTGGGTGGAGGCGTACCCTACAAGAAGAAATGATGGGATAACAGTGGCCAAATTACTGTTAAGAGAGTTCATCCCAAGGTACGGGTTCCCAGTAACCATTGAATCAGACAGAGGAGGACATTTTTATAATGAAATCATGGGTCTAATTTGTGAAGTATTAAGTGTACAGCAGAAGTTGCATTGTGCCTACCGACCAGAGGCTTCTGGGGTAGTTGAGCAGATGAACGGTACTATCAAAAACAGAATTGGCAAAATGTGCTTAGCCACAGGAATGAAATGGCCCGATGTCTTGCCTCTAGTCCTGATGACCATTAGGTCTACTCCAGACAGAACAACAGGTTTGAGTCCACATGAAATTATCATGGGACATGCTATGAGGCATGCATATGTACCAGTGAACAAGCTGATGACTATAACTGATGACATGATTTTGGATTACTGCAAAGGCCTGGCTGACGCAGTTCATTCTGTGTTTCACCAGGTTGGAGAAGACGCCACCACACTTGAAAAGAAACCGGCCCATGATCTGAGCCCAGGGGATTGGTTAAGGATAAAAGTCCACAGAAGAAGGAATTGCCTGGTTCCAAGGTGGGGAAGGCCAAGACAAGTCATTTTGACCACAACAACTGCTGTGAAGTGCGCTGGTGTGAAAAATTGGATACATGCAAGCCACACACTGAGAGTTCCAAATCCAAGAGATGGTACTGGAAAAGAATACTTTGAAGAATCAGATTCCAGTGATGATGCAGACAGTGAGGCAGTAAGAAGGAAAAAGAATCCTGAAAGTGGGGAAAGTGAGTCAAGAGAAATTTTCATCCCACCAGAAGAGCTTCTGAAGAGAACAGTGCAAACTGCAGAAGCGAGTTCAGACTCAGAAGAATTGCCTGAGGTTCCAATTGACAGTGACCAATACAAAAAGAAAGAAAGAAAAGAAAAGAACATTCCAACAGAGGAGGCACCTGAATCGCATGAGGAAATTGGACAAGTTCCACCTGAGATAAATATTGAAGAAAAAGGGTCAGACAAAGAAAGAGAGGGACAGATTGCGGAAAAACCCCGAGGAGGTGTAGGGAACATCAACAACAAGCTAGGTGAAGGGACAAGTAGACAGCAAGAAGATTGCGTGTCGGAGACCCAAGGAGGGACAGAAGTAGGGAAATCTCAATTGGTGGAAAAAGAGACTGTTGGAGAAAAGGAAGTTGTTGGAGAAAAGAAAGCTGTTAACGAACCAGAAGCAAGTGACAATGAGATACATGGAGGACGAGTTCTGAGAAAGAGAACTTGGCTTGGAGAAAGAAACAATAAAGAAGGAAAACAAAAGAGAAATGCAAAAGGAGATCTTTGGCCAAATAAGATAAAAAGACTGAGGTATAGACTGACACGAGTTAACTCTTCGAAAGCTGAACAAGTGAACGAAGTGTCAAGTCAAAATCCTACCAAGGAAGAAGAAACAAAGATACCTGAGAGAACTAAAAGAATAAGGAAACCAAACCAGAGGTACAAGTCACCGGAATGGGCGTATGTGGCACTGCCTGAAGAAGGAGAAGAGGCGGACAGCCAAGGAAGTCCAGAGGAGGCTTTACTGAAGGAGGTTGCTGAAGAAGAAGCTGTAGGAATCCTGAGAGTTATCTTGTCCGACATTGGAGAAGAGACGGATGTTCAGGACCTGATACAGTTTGATGATGATGAAGAGACAGTGAAAAGTGATGAAAATCCAAATTGAGTAAATCCAAGGAAAATTCACTTGGAGAAGAGAAGAAGAAGAAATACAAAAAATTAGTAGATTGTAATAATCTGTTGGGTACTTGCTGCCCTTAAAAGCTTGGTAGAGGAGTAGAAGAGGCTAAGTCAAAAGACACGGTCAAATTAACCAAATGGCTAAAACTGAGAATAAAAGTAGATGTACCTTTCTGAAAAGATGGTGCAAAATGTGCTGCTGCTGTACAGGTTTATTAATGCTGCTTTGGAGCGTGCTTGCTCTATTGATTTCATTTAGAGTCACTATAGACACTTTAGAAGGTCATACTGAGAACAAAACTAATGTAGGGAAAAGTTCACAGAAAATAATACCGACTAGAACTAGCAATATACATAAGGATAGGTCAATTAACGATTTTTCTAGCAATGTTTTTTCTAAATTGTTGTACGAATACGTAAAGACAATGGAAGTAAGGGATTGCTACGTTTGCATGCAGTTGCCTGCCTCTGTTTCGGAAGGAGTGACTTATCATCATCTTCCGGCTACGTATGGAATTTCCTGTAGTGTGTTGATTAGTATATTTTATCAGTTAGGGAAATTAGATTATAATATGTCTAATGTAGATAATATTCTTGGGCAATTGCCTATGAATAAAGAACTGAATCCTGCAAAGGATGCTAACACTTTAGGTGAGATTTTTCTAGAAACCAAAGAATTAACCTTAGAATATGTTTTTAGAAACAATTTAACTTGCAGTTTGAAAGGAGAAGAGATGAATTTTCTAGACATGGTTGAGAGAAGAAGCTTGAACATGCACAAGAAAGCAGAAGGGCATAAAATGAGTGATACAATGTGGGATATTGAGAAGGAAAAGGAGTTGAAAGATGGAGCCAGTCCAACTATGGCTATAGATACCCCACAGAAAGGAAAACTGTGCATTACCAGGAAGAGATCCCAATATGATTATTATTTCATAGGGACTAGTGAGTGCCATGATACATACTTTATTGCAACCGGATGGGGATTTAGAGGAGGAGAAGATCCAGTTTTTCCGGGAGTGTATTATATTTGTGGGAACAAGGCTTATTACCGTTTGCCTGACCATTGGTTTGGTACATGTTATGTTGGCCTGGTCTTTCCAAAGATTTTTCACATGGATAGAGTAGATGATGCTGAACATTCTAACCCATTAACACGTTATAGAAGAGAAACATGGACAGAAATTGTAGGAGATATTTTTGGAGCTTTAATTCCAGCAGTGGGAATTTCTTTGAATGCATTTGGCATTCGGAAGCTGTCAACAGTGGTGGATCGTTTGTCAACAAGCACCGTTGGAGGCTTTCTGTTGGTTAATACAGAAATGGTTGCTTTGCGTGCTATGGCGATGCAAAATCGACTTGCCCTTGACATTCTTTTGGCAAAAGAGGGTGGAGTCTGTGGAATGCTGAAAGTTCAACATTGTTGCACTTACATTCCTGATGAAAGTAAAGATCTAAAAGTTTATATAAAAAATATTACTGATTTGCATGAAGAATTAGTACCACTGGAAGCTGAAAGTATCTGGACTAAAATGGCTAATAAGATGATTGCTATCAAAAACTTTGTAGCTAAAATAGGTAGTACCATATTTGGTAAGATATTATTTCCATTAACATGTGTAATTGTTGCATTATTGATCCTTAGATTAGGATGTATGTGTTGTAGATATAGAAGAAATAAAAAGAAAATCACAAAAGAAAATGTTAAAAGGAGACAAAAGAAACCAGAAAGAGATCCACAAGAAATAGAATTAGAAGAGCTGAGAGAAAGCATGTATATAGAAACTAAAAAGGAAGATGAGATGGAAACTAGGGTTTAGAAACATGAACAAGAACAAGAAGATATTTTGAATTCTTCCAAAAGGGGAAACTAAATTGATTTTTTGGGGTTTTGATTTTTGTGGTGATTATATATCACCAAAGGGGGGATTGACGGAGCAGGGTTTTTACTTTAAAACCGAATACCTGTTTCACTTTTGCATGTTATAACTAAAAGTACTACTGATTAATTATTAAGTATTAAAAGTTTGTCAAATGTTGTCTAATCAACCTTATTAACAAGAGAATTACACGTGGGAATGCTATTGCATGGCTACATTAATAAGTGAACTAAGTTGATGAGCAAACTGACAGAAATCGATGTTGCTTATGTGATGTTATTGTGTTTGCGCTTATAATTAATATGCATTAATGGCTTTTGATGTCGCAAATGGCTAGATATATACACACACATAAGGGTATTAGCAGGGGAATAACACTGTATAATCATTTCCGTGCAGTAATTCTGTTTTATGTTTATTTTTGCTTAAGTTGTCCAATGTGGCCTACCCGAAAATGGCTGCCATCTACAGCCTGCAGTCGAGTAGATGGAAATTTACAAAAAGGCTTCGCTCTGCCTGTGACCTTGCACCTCTGATGAACTGAAAAGCCATAAGCATGATGACAAGTCCGGGACATCTGCCAAGAGCCCCTGGAAGACGGAAAAAGTTGATACGAACTTGATGTGAACCCACTATTGAAACAAATTCACCTAGTAGAGACATCCGTAAAAGTAACAAATTAGTCATGGACGTTCAATTCTGCTATTCATTATTTGGGACAATCTATGCGTGAGAAAATCTCGCAGAATATCGAAAAAGTACCAAGATGACATTATTTCCGCCATTCATCCGTTCTGAATAAAGAAATGTAACTTTATAGAATGAAAATTTTAGTATAAATAATAGTAGACTAGAGAGGTCTAGAGCCACTTCTTCCCGAGCTGATGATGCGAGGTCCCTATGCTGACGGAGAGGACGATGACTCTACATGACGGCAGAAAACTATAATTTTTCCACAGAGGACCGGTTCTGACTTAGGATCTGACATTTAGACAGAATAGGTAAATATGAGAAAATAAATTTGGCATTTAATTGGCTTTTCCTGAAATTTTAGATAAATGAACAAATTGTTTGAATTTCTGTCTCGGGTGGTTATTTCTGGTCATGTTTATTGATTTTATTGTGTATTCTTTGAAATTTATTTTGTTAGATCTATAGCAACTAGCTGGTCGCATTGACCTCAAAGTACAGGCAGATTAGATAGAGCTCATGTGGAAGGTTTTTCTTTCCTCTACAGGGCACGGATAGAGTGATTTAGGGTGAATGTTGGTGTAATGGGCCCCACCAGCGTATGATGTGTGTATGAGTGTGTGACTGTGAAATCATTCCGTCCGTGGAAGTAGAGGGGATTCGGAAGCTCTGATCTGCACCAGATACACCTGCCACTCCTCTGTCCTACCTGCAATTCTTCCAAGTTATAATCAAAACTGGGTCATGTGACCATGCCTACAAGTTCCAGAATGCAAAGAAAACAAGCATTGACAAATCCAGTAGGTCATGCCTAGACAAGAGCTATTGTCCTTGGAAATGTGTGCTTTGCCATTATGTACGCCAGCATGGCTGCTGTTCAGCATGGCTAAACATTAGTGGCGGAGAGTGTCGTTGAGTGGAGTGGGGGAGTAGAATGTCATAGACTGGATTTGTTGGAGTAGAGTGTCGTAGAGTGGAATAGGGGGACTAGAGTGTCTTAGAGTTGAGTAGAGGGTAGTAAAGTTGAGTTCAGTGGTTCAGTGGCAGAGAGTTTCGTAGAGTGCAGTGTCATATAGTGGAATGGCATAGCGTGGAGTGGGGTGGAATAGGGTAGAGTGGTTAGAATTGATTGAGGTAGTGGATAGGGTTGATTGAAGTAGATTGCGGTGGATTGTATTGGGGTACAATGGGTTGGATTGAGTAGAGTATGGTGGATGGGAGTTTGTGGACTGGATGGGGTGGATTGGATTGGAGTGGGGTGGGGTGGGGTGGATTGAAATGGGGTGTGGTGGACTGGATTGGGGTGGATTGGAGTGGGGTGGACAAGATTGGTTTAGGGTGTGATGGGTTGGATTGTGGTGGGGTGGATTGGATTGGATTTGAGTAGGGTGGTTTGGAGTGGAATGGACTGGGCTGGACTGGAGGGGGATTACATTGGAGAGGGGTGGATTGCATTGGAGTGGGGTGGATTGGATTGGATTGGAGTGGATTGGATTGGACTGGACTGGAGTCTGGCAGATTGAAGTGTGGTGGGCTGGGTGGATTGGATTGAGCAGGGTGGACTGAACTGGGGTGGGGTGGATTGGGGTACAATGCAGTTGATTGGAGTAGAGTGGGATGGATTGGACTGCAGTGGAGTGGGGTGGATTGGAGTTGGGTGGACTGGATGGGGTGGATTAGACTGGAGTGAGGTGGGTTGAAATGGGGTAGGGAGGATTTGACTGGGGTGGGGTTTATTAGACCTGCCAGCCCTTTGGCTGTCCCCTCCTCATTTTTCTTCCTTTACCCTCTAATTTTTCTGTCCACTAGTTTTTTTTAGTGTTGACTTAGAGGCTCTGGGCGCCCCATTATCACTAATTGATGGTGTGGCACAAGGTGCTTCCCTAAAATGGAGGGAGAGAGAGAGCTCCTCCACAAAATGGTGGCCTAAACTGTCATCTCAGAGCCTGGGCCATAGGCTGGCATGAGGAGTTCCAGAACCTTCTGGGCCACTCTAGACAGTCAAGGCCCAGGCTATATATAGAGGTGAGGTGCGACGGCCATTTTGTGTGAAGTGAGGTAGTCAGGAGCAAGGCACCTGAGTGGGGAGGTAGGTGCGCTGGAGGGGGGAACTGACTGTTCTTAGGGCCTGCTTTTCCCCCCCTCGGTTGACACTGCCCCCTACCTCGTGACCTAGCCCTGCCTTCAGCCTCTGAGCCTGGGTCCTCGTCCACCTTTTGTGCTCCCCGCCTAGCCAGGACCCCTGAAGAGAACCGGGGAAGAGAGTTACCATCTCCGACCTTATCCTCTACATCCCTGCTGTTGCTTCGGAGCCCTGGAATAATCCGGATCTAGTTGACTGTCATCTTCCCTTGACTGAATAAAACGTTATCACCGCCACAGACTCACGAAATTCGCGGTGCGATTTGATTGCCCCTGAGCTTCAGGTCACCCCCTTAATTTTAGCCACCCCCGCCGGGGTCCCCAAAAGGAATCGCTTACCGCTGCGGCCCAGGGCCGGAAAGATTGTCCTTCCTGTCACCAGGGCCCGCGGGGAAGACCGGGGCCCCGCTGCTGCCGTCGCAGCCTCTGCAACACGGCCCTCCGTGAGGAGAGGGCCGCCGAACATCCCAGTAGGCCGCGCTAGGCCGCGCGAAGGCCTGAAGCCAAGGACTAGGATCACCTGATGGGGGCGGACTGCCATACGCCGCCCCCGCCGTTGCGCCATTGGTTGAGTGGGCCGCGCCCCCGCAGACCGCACTGCCATTGCCGGCTGCGGGCGCGGGCCTCTGCGGAGATCCCTGGAAGCGTCTGAAAAAGCCCTGCGGAGCCCCCCGGCCACGTCTGGCCCGGCTGGGAGCCCCACGCTATCCCCACTCGACGTCGCCGGGAGGGGACGAGGAGACGAGGAGTCATCGCCCGTGACCCGCGAGGGCCGAAGAACGAGGTAACCCCTGGGGGAGGCGGGCGGAAGGCCGAGAAGAGGCCCGGGACTCGCCCCTCCCCCGGGGACGACTCGGGTGCCAGCCGGTGGGCCTCGTGGACCCCACCAAGGGGGGAAACATTGCACCAGCCTCGCCCCCCTTGATTCTCGCTCGTGAAGAGCGCTGCAAGGGAATTACTCGGGTGGCGCGTAGGCTCTGCTCTACTGCTCGCCTGGAATGCCCGGACTTTATGGCCCAATGGAGTTCAGCCAAGTGAATGGGCCTATGTTCCTATGTCCTATTTTGAGGCACCATTGCGGGGCTAGGCTCTATACTCAGGTGCCAGTTTCAAAGCGCTAGTGAATTCTCCATTTGAAGCGCCGTTGAGGTACTGAGGACACGGCTATGTTCAGATGTCCCATTTGAAGAGCTATGTGCCTGCACCCTGTTTAAAATGCTCTATTTGAAGCACTGTTGAATTGCTAAGGGCAGCGCTATGTTGAATAACCTGTTTTAAAGTGCTATGGAATGGCTAAGTGCAGCGCTAAGCTTAAAAGGCTCTATTTAAAGCGCTATTGAATTTGCTGTGCTGTGTTGACCACCAGGTGGCGCGCTTGATCCCATACAAGGTTTAAGGTATTTATGTACTGCCAAACTAGTCATAATGAAATGTTTTAGACCCTAATGTGATTTAGATAAAATTGATTGGTTTCATTTGACAAGAAAGAAAAACATGATAAAAGGAAAGATAAAGCTATTCTAACTTTTCTAATTTCCTGGTGTAGCGTAGTTTTTAGTGGTGGTACGCTGGAGTGCTGAGGTGAGTGTAACGCAAGCACGACATGTTACTCTGGAATGAGGCCTTTCCACCTGAGCCAAGCTACCGTAGGTCTCTAGGTCCAACAGGGTTGACTGGAGTGGGGTGGGGTGGATTGGAGTGAAGTCGATTGGACTAGAGTGGGCACACTGGAGTGGGGTGGACTGGAGTGAAGTGGAATGGAGTGGGGTGAAATGGAGTGAGGTGAATTGGATTGGCATGGGGTAGGATGATTTGGAGTGGAGTAGATTGGATTGCAGTAGGGTGGATTGGATTGGAGTGTGGTGGATTGGATTGAGTGGGGTGGATTGAATTGAGGAGAATTGGATTGGGGAGGGGTCGATTGGGGAGGGTGAATCAGAGTGGGGGGATGGATTTGGCTGGATTAGGGTGGATTGGATTGAAGTGAGGTGGATGGAGTGGGGTGAGATGGATTGGATCATAGTGGGGTGGACTGGAGTGGATCAGATTGTTTTGGATTAGAGTGGAGAAGATTGTTTTGGATTGTAGTGGGGCAGGTTGTAGTGGGGCAAAATGTTTTGGATTGGAGTGGGGAGAATGTTGTGGGGCAGACTGTTTTGGATTTGGGCACATTGGTTTGGATAAGAGTGGGACAGATTGTTATGCATTGAGTAGGGCAGATTGGAGTGGGGCAGATTGTCTTGGATTTGAGTGGGGCAGATTGTTTTGGATTGAGTGGGGCAGATTGTTTTGGATTGGAGTGGGGTAGATTGGTGTGGGGCAGATTGTTTTGGATTGGAGAGGGGTGAATTTTGGTGGACTGGAGTGGTTTGAATTGGGATGGAGTAGGTGGATTGTGGTGAAGTGGACTGCATTAGAGAGAGTCAAATTGGACTGGGGTGGATTGAAGTGTGGTGGATTGGAGTGGGCGGATTGGAGTGGGGCAGATTGTTTTGGATTGGAGTGGGGCAGACTGCTTTGGATTGGAGTGAGGAAAATTGGAGTGGAACGGATTGGAGTGGGGCCGATTGTTTTGGTTTGGAGTGGGGCAGATTGTTTTGGATTGGAGTGGGGCGGATTAGAGTGGGGCAGACTGTTTTGGTTGGGATTGAGGTGTATTTGCGTGGGGCAGAATGGAGTGGGGCAGATTGGAGGGGCAGATTGTTTTGGATTGTAGTGGGGCAGATTGAAGTGGGATGGTGTGAAGTGGGCAGATTGTTTTATATTGAAGTGGGGAAGATTGGAGTGGGGCAGATTTTTGGGAATTGGAGTGGGACAGATTGGAGCGGGGCAGATTGCAGTGGGTGGATTGGAGTGGGGCATATTGTTTTGGATTGGAGTGGGGCACATTGTTTTGGATTGAGTGGGGCAGATTGTGTTGTATTGGAGTGGGGCAGATTATTTTGGATTTAGTGGGGAAGATTGTTTTGGATTGGAGTAGGGCAGACTGTTTTGGATTGGAGTGGGGTAAATCAGAGTGGAGCAGATTCAAGTGGGGCAGATTTTTTTTAGATTGGAGTGAGGAAGATTGTTTTGGATTGAAGTGGGCAGATTGTTTTGGATTGGAGTGGGCAGTTATATTGGGGCAGATTGTTTTGGATTGGAGTGGGACAAATTTGAGTGGGGCAGATTGGAGTTGGGTGAGTTGGGAGGAATGGAGTGTGGTGGATTTAAGTGGATTGAAATGGAGTGAGTGGTTTGGATTGGATTGGATTTGTCTGGGGTGGATTGGATTGAGTGGGACGGCTTGGTGTGTGTAGAGGTGGGTGGATTGGAGTGCGGTGGATTTGAGTGGGATGGAATAGGGTGTACTGCATGATTATGTGTTAAAGCATCATTTCAGAATTACACATAAGAACGAAATAATGTTGTTTTGCAATAAAATATTCTTCATCCTTTGAGAACAGCACCAACAAGTAAAAACAAAAGAAACATGAGTGCAAAGCCAAGAAGGCTTAGGAAATAAAAAAAAGATAGGTATAGAAAATGAATCTTTGCAATTTTGTTTGTCCTGCTGTCGACATTTTTGCCAGTCACATGCCTTCTGTTTGCAGGGCGCTAAAAGTTAAACAGAACAAAATATTACCTCAATCACGTCAGGAGCAGCAGACAGGCATGTTGAAATCTTTCACACACAGAAAGAAAGAGGAGGAAATGTGTGTGAGATGTTGGCCTGGTGTAGGATGCCCACTAATTAAAGTGGGCTCCTTGCACCAGTCCAAACAACCCTAATGGTTATTTAAGAGGTCAAAGATAACCTTAGGAGGCTATCCAAGTGGTAGCTGTGGAGAGCAGCCTTCAGGCTTAGTCTTGAAGGAATGTTAAGCAGCTTGTTTTACCAGAATGCAACCTTATTGTATTGGTTAAATGAAAGGAGAACCTCACAGTAGTTATACGAATATAGATTTATTATTATAACACACCTTAAATACCTCACAGTATCTGCTACATGCAGATAAACACAAAGCACACAATACTGTAGCACAGAAACAAGAGTAAGTAGCACTAATACACAGCGGGCTCCAAGGGGAGACCAAACCATATACTAAAATAGTGGTATAAGAAGCACAACTCGAGTCAAGACGGTGTCAAGGGGATGTAGAATCACTGGGACCCCAAGGAACCACCCAAAAAGAGTAAGTAGGGACCCCACGAAGGACGGGTGCAGTGTGAGAACACGACCGCATGCTACGTGCAATTCAATGGGAGAGTCGCTGTTGCAGTTTTAAAGTTTAAGGACCGTTCCCAGTGGATTACGAGGAAACCCTTTGGAACATAGAAGGTTGGAGAGCCACCCCACCCATGGATACCGCAGTGCCAGAGTTACCTATCCCAAGGAAGTCGGGTGCATTGGGCTGAAGTGGCGTCGGAAACCGCTGTTGTTCTCAATCGGAGTCTTCAAAGAAATGCCACTGCTGGAAAGAAGAAAAGTGTCCGGTGGAATCTGCTGGTGAATTCCTGATGGAAGGAAGCTGAAAGCAGAGGGGACAGAGTCTGGGTCACTCAGGAGTGACCAGGGGCTCGGTAGTCAAATGCCCACCAATGTCGGGTGCTTCAGGTGTGAAGGAGATCTTGACAATTACAGCTGCAGGGACCAGGAGACGTCGAGGACAACCAGGAGCTGGATACGAGCTGTCCCACGAAGCATGTCGAGAGCTGAGGGGTCGGTGTCTGGCGGAAGCACAACAAGCCTTGGCGGCGGCAACCCATGAAGAAGGTTAAGGAGGGTCAAGGTCTGGTCCAGCAAGGACCAGGAAACTCACCACAGCAAGGGGAGTCAAGGCAGGCCTGGAGCAACCAGGTGTGCCCAAGAAAAGCAGCGTTGTCCCTCAAATGGACCCACAGAATGCAGTAAGTGACCCGAAGAAGGCCACCCTGGTCACTCGCGACCTGTGGTACTTTAAAATTTGGGACCGCGTAGGATGCAGGGCCCTACCCCACCTATTCCGGTATCAACGAACCGCGAATGGCCAATGCAGTATGTACAAGGGCTTTGCATAACGTTTTATCGATAAATGCACTTTGTATACGATATTACACATTGACTTCGTGGGTTCCATCTTGGAGCAGCGGCCATCTTATGGTTGCCCTCACATAGGCTACACATTAAGGACAAGTACGGGCCTTGAGAGCACATGTGCCTTCCATTGACTTCTCTGTGACCTATGCGACTTGGCTCCACCGCCCCAGGTCGGTCCGGTCCCACGAGCTCCCCGTCCTACGGCCACCTGTGATTAGCATCAGGGTTTGACACACCATAAAGCCTTTTCATCCCACACAAGCCTCCGGCTAATCTCTTTCACACCTGACTCTTCCTGCTTTATGGCTTGTTTTACAAACAGGAGGTGCCCGTGTTTATTGGGGTCTGCTGATATCTGATGTGGGATCTGAGCCTCGCTGGGTAAATAATTGTGGGCTGGCTGAACTGGAATGTGGGATGGTCATCATGACTCTGCCTTTTCGTTTGTAATGAATACATATGAATGACCATATCGTAAAACAAGGAATGTGTGTCTGAAGCATGATATTTTGTATATAAGGAGAAGGCCGTTTCTGTAAGTTTAAGCAGTCTCCTGAGAACATACATTGTGTTGTACTTCTCGGATACCTGTAATTGGTCTGCAGCCAATAAATATGATCTTTGACTTCACCTAGAAGACTCTGTGTTTCTGTGGGTCTGAAACAGGAAGAACTCGAAGTCTTAGGGTGTGTTCCCCTGCACCGCTGGGTTTTAAAAACCCAGTACTTCAGTTGGCGCCCAACGTTGGGCGATTTCAGCGGTACCGGTCCAAGCCAGAGGTTCGTGAGGAGCTTCGTGTGGAAATTCCGGAGGAAGGCCGCCACTTCATCGACCCCTGCATGTCGACGTGGTCCGAAAGTCTTTTCTGCGAGGTTCTCCGCATCCCGACGGCTACGAAGGACTGCTGCCCTGATTAATCGCCCTGTTTTGGACCCTTGACGATTTGGTAGAGCGAAACAATTGAGAGAGTCTTCTGGTGACGCCATCGATCATCGATACCTCAGTTAAGTATAAGTGGAGCGTCTCCCAGTTTGTTTGGTATCCTTCGGGAATTTGGTATCCTTCGGGATCGCTTTGATTTGGAACTTGCAAGTGCCAAAGCCAGAGGACTTGTGTATTCACGAGATTATCGTATTCGATAATCCTTTGAAGTTTGAAACTAGACTAGTGAGCGGAGATGCCTGGTTCTAGTGTATTTGGAAGTTTGTTTTGTTTGGGTTGTAAAAGGGATTCCCAATTAGAGGATTCGTGTCCGGTTCCTCCAATTGGAACTCCAACTTATGAGCTTTATGTAAAACATGGCGTGGGCCCCATTGCGTATAATGAAGTATGGAGCCGATACACCAGAAAGGACGGTGTTATGAAATGACCCCAAAATGGTAGTTTCGATACAGATATCTTAGATAATTTGGAAGTTAAATTATTTAAAAAGAAAGCCCGGCCGGCGATATTTGATTCTTTCCGCCTATGGCGAAAGGAAGCCAAACAGAAGGAAATTAAGCTAGCAAAAAGGAATAAGAGAGAAAAAGGTATGTCAATGATGCAAGCAGCTGTGCAATTTAAAGATAATGAGGAGGAACAAATGAATGAGCAGTTACATAGACAGCGCAAACTAGGGATCGATAAATGTTACCCAGTTTTGTCACCCCTTCCACAAGATGAGACAAAAGAGAAAGAGAAAGATTCCATAATGTCCCATTTGCTAAGTTCACCACCCCCGTATGCGCAAAATGCCACAGCGCCTCCACAGCTCGTAAATGTGCAGCCTCCAGTTAATGTGCTGCAAGCCTTCCCACAGCTGCCAGCACCCCCTCAGCTGGCTCCTATCCCTACAGTGCAGCCCTCTCAAGGGCCGCCGATTTCGTTACCTGTCTCCCCCGCGCTTCCTGCGACTTTGCCTAGTACATCAGCTGCCTCTCTTGGCACCCTTCCTAACACTGCCCCTGTACCTGGATCTACACCCGTTTTTCTTCCCTGTGTCTTTCCCCCCGTTTTCACCTCAACTTCTCCTTCTGCACGACAACGAATAGCTAATGTGGTTACTAGTTTAATGTCGCCTCTCTTTGGGTCATCTAGTATGACCCCTTGTTTGCAACGTAAGCAGTTGCGTAGTCAGCTGCCTGATTCTGAAGAAAAAGAGGTATTAGACCATATGGCACGTAGGTGGATTGCTCTTTCTTCACTCTATGATGTGGAGTCAGTTGTTAATGTTTTTCACCAATGGGATGCCCCGAAACAAAGGTATGTGTTTGAGAAAATGTGTGAAATCCTCTGTGAGGAGTTGGAAGATCATAGTTCAAACTCAATCCCGCAGGAGTTGTGTCGAGTGCGATTTGATTTTGGAACAGATACAATTGTGGGTCCCAACGTAGATAAAGCAGTTGCGACTTTACTGTCCTTCAGGAATGATGATTGTCAACAATCATTGTTCGAACAGGAATTCCCTGTGGGGAAAAAGGTAAAAGCGCCAATATCCGATGCGTGAGGTTCCTCCAGTTTGGAGACCTGCTGATGCAAATGCTAATCCACCTGTTCTGGCACATTTTCAGCGTGTTTGGGTACATGTCCCATGGAAGCGTTCTGAGGTGTTAGCGCTTAAGCAGACATTGCCTGACCCCCGTAAAAACCCTGCAGGATATTATAAGGAGTTATCACAGACTGCAGAATCGTGTGTCATGAATCTAGCTGATATAGATATGTTATTTGGGAATGTTGTTCCACAGCCTTTATGGGGATCCATTCGTAATATAGATCATGCTGCAGAACTAGGGGGCACATGGGCTAATATCATTGCTACAGACACTAGACAAGTTGGTGGTGCGAAACCTGAGCCCCTAGTAGCAGAACTCCCTGGTAGAATTATCACTTACATGAAGACTTTAATGCCCGCGATGAGTGTGAATTGGGATAAATTGTCTGCGTGTAAGCAGAAGAAAGATGAAACGGTGTCTGATTTCTTTACAAGGTTTGAAGAAACATTTGTCGACCACAGTGGTCAAGATATGAGCACTGAAGGTGGTCAACGATTATTTGTGGATAAATTCGTGCATAATTTGCTTCCCGAGTTGTGTAAGAAGTTGAAAGATTCAGAGAGTTCTTGGGCTGTTTCCTCATCAGCGCAAATACTGGCTACTGCACAGTATTACGAAAATAGAGATAAGGATGAGAAAGATAGAGCAGATAAGAAAACGAAGGAATTGAAAACGAAGGTTCTGTTACAGCAAGCTTACCCGCCACGTGGTGGCCAGAGTAATTATCAGCAACCGCCACAGTTTCAGAGAAACGTGCAAAGGTACGAGTATTCTCAACCACGCGTTCCTGTAGGCCCTAATCAATGTTCGTATTGTAAAGAGGAAGGTCATTTTAAGTATAGTTGTCCTAAATTAATGCAGCGTACTAGTAATGCGTATGGCGCAAGAGGTAGAGGTGGTCAGCAAGCTCCTAGAGGCAGAGGGCGTGGAATAGTTCCCCAGAATGCGCGTCCTCTTCCGCCTCAAAATACGATAAATAGCTTTGATCAGCAAGCCAATGCTACTGGTAATACAGCTCAGTACTATAATAATGATTATTATGCAGAAGACGACAATATGGAAGGTAATGATTACTAGGACAGCCATAGACAGAGAGAGGGAGTTGTTTCAGTGCCAGTGGATCAGAGTGGACCGTAAGTTAAGGTGACTACAGCGGGTGTAACAGAGCCCTTTCTGCTGGACACTGGTGCTGCAAAGAGTTCAATTATGCATTCAAAACTCCCTGGTGCGCCTTTGTCTGGCAAAATGAATGTTTCAGTAGGTTTTTCTGGCGCCCCGGTTAGGAACCCGATTTCTGGTCCTATGCCACTTTCTGTTGGACCTTGTGAGCTAAAAGCACCCCTCATCCTAACGACAGGTTATGGTGAAAATCTGTTAGGGTTGGATTTGTTAAAAAGATTGCATGCAACGCTATATTGTTCTCCCTCAGGAGTACAACTTACATTGGGTAAGGAAGTGATTTCCCCGATGTACTTGTCAAAGAATACATTGCCACCTGAATTGTCATCCCTTCCGGATGTCCTTTGGGCTACTGGTCCCAATGATGTGGGTCTCTTGGAAATACCGCCATATGTGGTCACTTTAAAGGCCAATGTCAGATTGCCACGCATTCCCCAGTACAAGATCTCCAATGAAGGTCAGAAAGCGTTGTTAGCAATTATCAGTGATTTGATTAAAAAGGGTGTAATTGAAGAGACAAGAGGCAACGTTTGCAATAGTCCTGTTTTACCTGTTTTAAAACGAACGGACCCTTCACAGCCACCTGTTTACAGATTTGTGATTGATCTTAGAGAGGTTAATAAGATTGTTGTGCCACAGTTTCCAGTTGTCCCTGATATAACTGCCTTGTTAACTATGATTCCAGCCTCCGCTGCATGGTTCTCAGTGATCGATTTAAAGAATGCCTTCTTTAGCATCCCAATTGCAGAAGAGAGCAGGGACATTTTTGGCTTCAGTTTAGGAGGTCGAAGCTTCCGTTTTAAACGCGCTCCACAGGGCTACTGTGAAAGTCCATCAATATACAGTCAGGCTTTAAAAGCGCAGCTTGATGCACTTGTTTTACCTAGTGGTGCTACCCTCATTCAGTACGTTGACGATTTGCTAATCGCCGCGGATACTGAAAAGATTTGCAAAGAAGCTACATTGTCATTGTTGCGTCATTTGTCTGCCTCTCATCACAAAGTGTCTCTCTCAAAACTGCAATATTGTCGACAAGAAGTGACCTACTTAGGTCATCTCTTATCGAAGCAGGGAAGGAAACTGACCCCAGAAAGAATTCAAGCCATTGCACAATTGAGCGTGCCAAGAACACAGAGAGAAGTGCGTGCTTTCTTGGGCATTACTTCGTACTGTAGGCACTGGATCCCGAGTTTTTCTTTGCTGGCAAAACCTTTGTTAGCATTAACCTGTATAAATACACCGAACCTTGTCCCATGGTCTGAAGAGTGTCAGAAAAGTTTTTGGGAATTGCGTAATGCATTATGTTCAGCCCCTGTGTTGGGTATCCCTGACTACAGCAAGCCTTTTACATTGTATGTTCATGAAAAGGAAGGTTGCACATTATCAGTGTTAACACAGCCTTTTGGCGACAGACCGCGTCCATGCGCATATTTTTCGTCAACTTTGGACCCGGTAGCGAGGGCATTGCCAAGTTGTTTGAGAGCTACAGCCGCAGCAGCTGTGTCTATTCGACAGTCTGCTGGACTAGTGATGGATAACACATTGATTGTAATGATTCCACATGCTGTGGACACATTGTTAAACCGGACCAAGACACAGCACTTAACTAGTGCCCGATTGTCAGGGTATGAATTGACACTGTTGGCAAACCATATACACATAAAGAGATGCAACACATTGAATTCAGCTACATTATTGCCGATTCCAGCAGACATAGATGAGATTGAGCAGCATGATTGTCTGTTCAGAACAGATGAAGAGACGAAAGGGAGAGTGGATCTTAAAGATACTCCCCTAACTGAGTGTGATGGTACCTTATGGGTGGATGGTTCGTGCTTCAAGCTTCCGAATGGTGATACGACTGCTGCATATGCTATCACGACTTTGCACACGATTGTTGAGACTGCACGCATACCACATAATTCGGCTCAAGCAGCAGAATTAATTGCCCTTACAAGAGCATGCGTGTTGTCTGAAGGAATGAAAGTGAACATATATACTGACAGCCAGTACGCCTTTGGCGTGGCTCATAGTTTTGGGCGATTATGGAAAGAACGTGGGTTCCTGACTTCGCATGGAGCTAAAATTCAGAATGGTCAGTTGGTGAATGATCTCCTTGAGTCACTGACCTTACCGTTACAAGTTGCAATCATGAAATGCAGTGCGCACAAGAAGGTCACCGATGACGTTGGTCGTGGTAATGCATTTGCTGACGAAATCGCGAAAGAGACAGCAAAAGATATGAAGACTCGAATGTATGTTGTAGGCCCTGCAAGATGGGTTGGTAATGTTGGAATGTGTGAAGACACGATAGAGAGTGTGAAGTCCCTTCAAGCTGAAGCCACAGAGAAAGAGTTGAGCAAGTGGAGAGAAAGTACGGGTAGATTGGATGAGAATGGTTGTTGGGTTGATTTGTCAGAACATCGGCGATGGTTGTTACCTGATGCATATGTGCTTCCAGTGGTTACTATGGCACATGTAATGGCACATATCAGTGTGAAAGGAATCTGTAAGTTGTTGGCTCCAGTATGGCAGAACGCTGGAATTCCCAAGTGTGCAGAGAATGTGGTCAAGAATTGTATGGTATGTTTGAAATACAACCCTGGTAGGGGAACCCCAACTCCAGCTGGTCATTTTGCGCCTCCATCATATCCATTTGAGGTTTTGCAGCTAGATTTTATCCACATGGAAAGGTGCAACAACTTGAAATATGTACTGGTTGTTGTTTGCGCTTTTTCAAAATGGATAGAAGCATATCCCCTAAAAGACAACACTGCTTTATCCACAGCCAAAGCCCTTGTGAAAGAATTTTTCCCTAGGTTTGGAATGCCAAGAATGGTGTGGAGTGATAATGGGAGTGAATTTGTGGGTCGAGTGATGAAGAATGTGTGTGAGGGATTAGGTATAAAGCAGAAGTTCCACGCTGCAAATCACCCCCAATCAGCTGGACTAGTAGAGTGCTACAATGGCACTCTGAAACTCAAACTGGCCAAAATCCAGGCGAGCTCCGGCCTTAAATGGCCTGACGCTCTGCCTTTAGCACTCCTATCAACAAGAATGACTGTGCATTCACGAGTGGGACTTAGCCCATATGAGATCATATTTGGCCGCCAGGCCAATGTATGGGGTGTGCCAAGACCGACAAAATTCAGTGAAATCGAACATCCAGTACTGCTTGACTATCTGTATGAATTGGCGGCTAAATTGCGTGTTTTACACCAACAGGTGCACGATACTTTGCCCCAGGCCTCTGAAGCTCCAGGACACCCTATTGACCCTGGCTCGTGGGTGCTTGTGAAAAACTTTCAGCGAAAGAACAATGATGAGCCCCGTTGGATCGGCCCTCACCTCGTACTTCTATCGACAAGATCAGCAGTTCGAGTGAAAGGGAAAAAGAATTGGATACACGGCGCCCACTGCAAACGGATCCCTTTGCCTCTACCCTATGACCGGTGGGTCCAGGAGGGTATCGCTGGTTCTGAAACTGACACTGTCCCCCGTTTTGTGCCGTTCAGTGATGCACGTATAAAGGGAACGACTTCAGAACGGGAAAGCGACGATATTTTGCAAGAAGCTGTGCCACCGTTAATTCGATTGGACACCACGGAGCCTGAACTCTTGTTTCAAGACCAGACAGTACCTGGCAGAAACCATTACAACCTGAGACCAAGGCCTATGGACAAATAAAAATTCCCTTCCCTTACTATTTTTTGATATTATAGCTCTCCCATCTGAAGGACTTTTTGATTTTTTATTTTTCGAACCACCATCCGGGTTCAGCCGCAGGGTCGCGGTGCCAAGACTTCGGGGTACAGGCCGAAAACGTTAGGTCAACGGTTCTGGTTGGTCTGGGGCGTTCCCTGGACTGACAGGCGTACTCCTTAGCAGAAGATACTCACCCGCCGCGAGCGGCACGATTAGAGGATGGAGTTTTTTAAGATGGAGAGACCCGCTGAGGAAATGAACTTTAAGACGAAAATATGTAGAATAATGAAGAGCAAACGTTTTGTATTATTATGTCTGTTTATACTATTTAGTATGATGGTGTTTAATGTAGGTTATGTATTCTTCTCCTCTCAAGTGCCATTTGCACCCACTGAACAGCCTATACCTCCTCCTACTGCCTCCTTACACTCTTTCCACCCTGTGCCTGAACACGAACAAGCTAGACGGTCCGAGTTTGTAAACAACTCGTTTATTCAACTCCTGCACCAGCACCAGCTAGTTATGAATACAACCAATTGCTGGGTGTGTGGTTTAATGCCACATACCATTAATAAGGGTATCCCATATCTAGTGCTGCCGTTTAGCTATAATGGATCGTCATGGGCATTCCAGACCATGTTTCTCTTTGCATTAGATGCCTACTCCCCGCGACAACCGCGTTCCATCAGCCCTAGCACAAACAATAAGGCCTTAATGAAAGGGGTTGCCGATATGAGCAGAGATATCGACGCATACTCATCTATTCCCAAGGATGAATTACGAGCTTATGTAGGTTGGAACGCGACGGGGTATAGCATTAGTCTGGGTGAAAGGCAGCGGAAAATTTCAACCCCAATTTGGGTCGTACCCCACATAGGTCGGTTCTGTTTACAAGGTAATGGTCAGAATCCAAGAGCTCAACTGGGGAAAAGTGACTGTACTGAAATGTACACTTTTCCATCACAGTTTTCCCCTGCGTTTTTGGCTGCCAAGGGTACATATTTTGTTTGCAATAACCGAGCATATACATGGTTGCCCCCTGATTTCTCGGGCACATGTTATATTGCAAACATGCTACCGCCAACATTTACTGCTGCCTCTGATTATCACAAGACCAGAGTTGTGAGAGGCGTGATTAGTCAGGAGGATACTGCCGGTCAAGAAGCAGGTGACTTCTTTTTGGGTTTCCTGCCGTTTTGGGGACCGATGGTCAATAGTAGGAACCTGAGACAACTGACTCGTGTGGTTGAATCTACTGTTAATGTGACGGCCGGTGCCCTTGGTAATTTGACAGCTGAGCTCCAAGCGGATCGCCTCATGACTTTGCAGAACCGTATGGTTCTAGACGTCATACTTGCAGACCGCGGTGGGGTATGTAAGGTCATCCAATCTAGCTGTTGCATTTTCATACCAGATAACGCTCCAACAGTTTATCAAGCCATCTCCAAACTGCATAAAATATCCGAATCTATACACGTGGATAAAGGAGATTGGTCACTGATGGGGTGGTTCTGGGAACTGATATCTGCCTGGGGTTGGAAAATTCTGATGGTCATTGGAATGATCTTAGCCGTTCTTTTCCTGTTCTGTCTGTGTGTACAGTGTGCTCCTGCGATATGTGGCCTCTGTGCTACGTTGTGTGTGAGGAAACCTGTATCGAGGGACGAGCTAAGTAATAGGATGATGCTACAGCAACATCTCCATGACTTTATGAATATAGACCTAGACTCGGATTAATATGAGTATAGTTATTGCCTATGTAAGGGCAAAAGGAAGGTCTGTGGTACTTTAAAATTTGGGACCGTGTAGGAGGCAGGGCCCTACCCCGCCTATTCCGGTATCAGCGAACCGCGAATGGCCAATGCAGTATGTACAAGTGCTTTGCATAACGTTTTATCGATAAATGCACTTTGTATACGATATTACACATTGACTTCGTGGGTTCCATCTTGGAGCAGCGGCCATCTTATGGTTGCCCTCACATAGGCTACACATTAAGGACAAGTACGGGCCTTGAGAGCACATGTGCCTTCCATTGACTTCTCTGTGACCTATGCGACTTGGCTCCACCGCCCCAGGTCGGTCCGGTCCCACGAGCTCCCCGTCCTACGGCCACCTGTGATTAGCATCAGGGTTTGACACACCATAAAGCCTTTTCATCCCACACAAGCCTCCGGCTAATCTCTTTCACACCTGACTCTTCCTGCTTTATGGCTTGTTTTACAAACAGGAGGTGCCCGTGTTTATTGGGGTCTGCTGATATCTGATGTGGGATCTGAGCCTCTCTGGGTAAATAATTGTGGGCTGGCTGAACTGGAATGTGGGATGGTCATCATGACTCTGCCTTTTCGTTTGTAATGAATACATATGAATGACCATATCGTAAAACAAGGAATGTGTGTCTGCAGCATGATATTTTGTATATAAGGAGAAGGCCGTTTCTGTAAGTTTAAGCAGTCTCCTGAGAACATACATTGTGTTGTACTTCTCGGATACCTGTAATTGGTCTGCAGCCAATAAATACGATCTTTGACTTCACCTAGAAGACTCTGTTTCTGTGGGTCTGAAACAGGAAGAACTCGAAGTCTTAGGGTGTGTTCCCCTGCACCGCTGTGTTTTAAAAACCCAGTACTTCAGACCACCTCTCGGCCTTCCAAACAAATGAAGAGTCGGTCATATAGCAGAGATTACAAACCAAGTTATTTATTAGTATTGCACTGCAGTGGAGCCCAGTCTGACCAGCCTCCTAAAATGACTGCCGAGGGACTGACTTCCCCCAACATAACATAAGATATTATACATTTCCAATTCCCTAAGAACACACCCAGACTGGAAAATTCTAGTCCAGGCACTAGCAAACAAAGGAGACACAGAAGGATGAGCTACAGTCCTGAGACCGGGTACATGTTATCTCTGCTCCAAGGTTATTCTGTCCATGCCTGCCATTCTAGAAGGTGGGAATGAGCCTATCTAACAGCAAAGGTATGCCATAATAGAGAGTACATTCATTAGTGCAGCTGAACTCGGCCTTGGAGAAACACAAACTAAAGCTGCATGGAGACAGTTTTCTGCTGAGGAAAGCAGAATGAGGCAGGAGCTTAGCTTCGATCATAGAACAAAATGGCGGCTACTAATAAAATGGTGCCATGAATGCTAACTTAACACAGAACGAAATACGAGCAATAGGACACTAACATTTTCAATTCTAACAGACCCTCCTTTTAGCATTCATTGCTAAATTGTATTATTGCCATCAGGTAAGGGCCTAACAATTCTAAAGGAAGGAAAAGAAATTAAGAATAGGCAACATTTGCTAACTCATTTGGCCACCAGCGAAAGCTAAAACTCTGTGCGATATGTAACGGACACATTACAAGGCTAGACATACATCATTAATATTCAAAAAATGCCCTTGTCGATGCACATCATATCCTGGATGTCTTGCATCATCATGTCCTTATTCTGAGAGTCATGTTCCAAATGTTTGGGGTGAGGTGTAATCAGTTGTACACAGCAGGCACTACAGGTGGAAAGGCAGTGTATGCACAGACAACATGTTAGAATGACACCAGATATTGCAATCAGGAAAATGACAATCTTCCCACCCCAGGATGCAAATAGGCCCCAAAATCACCCTGACAATGTCCATGTACCTGTCTCTTCGTGTGTATTTCAGCTGATAGAAAACATTTTCAGTATTGGACAATCTATGCATATCTTATGCAGAGCCAAAGTCACAAAAACATGTTCAAGCAGTGAGTATGTCGTACCAACCACAGAATGAAAATGATATTTCTCATCCAGAAGCCACGTTATCCCCAGTACTGTTATTAGGAAAATCACAACAATCAATATAAAAAATCATTTAACCTCTTGTTGACCAATTAGGCCAACCAACCCCATCCCTCTCTGAATGTGGTGCTGCAAAAGGCTGTTCCTCCTCAATAATTGGGCGACCAAAAGGATACATGGTAATTGGGTGAAAAACGCAATGCAATGGGGTTGGTGACAAGGAAAGAAGAGGATGGGCAAAGAGTTTCCAGCGTCCTTCAGAGCCTCACTGGGAGACTCCTATTGTTCATCTACGGTGGTGCTCCTGAGCACAGTGGTGTGGCATCACGATCGCGGCCCATTGAAAACATCCCACGTCGTCCAGGATAGGGCACCCCTCCTTTCGGGAAGACACCCTCAACTTATCCAGTTTAATGTCTTAGACAATGCACCAATCTCCCTTTCCCTAAGCTGTCGTTGGTACCGCGGACAGGGTACATACATTCTATTCTTCATCCATGCAGTCCATTCCTACTAATCTGACTTTTCCTTTGGTGTAGTGTCCCTCCATCCGAAGGCACAAATTGTAGCCAGTGACTCCAGGTACAGAATGATCGAGGAATTGTTACTCCTGGATAGCTCCTCTCTCTTTTGTTTTTCGGTGGCACTGCCTCATTCAGCACTTCATTATTCTGCAGACCCGTCTTAGTGTTATTCACTTCAAATTGCCCATAACAAGCAGCCAGGCTGGGCATTGCGTCCGGGCCCCTCAGATGTGACTGCAGGGCGTCCCGGACCTATGATTGAATATAATACAAACTTTCAGTTAACTGGCAAAGATAATTTTGTTTACTGACAATGAGTAGTGGAGTAAGCCTCAATTCATTTACTAAGCTCTTAAAGAACAATCAGGACAGACTTTGAATTATTGCATCTGTCTATTCCTATATTATTCATCTGAAGAACCTCAAAAGGAAAAGTGTGTGGTGTGAACTTAACGGGGAGCATACGGGTACCCTTTCCAGGATTGTACATCATGCGCACCATATAGTACACGGGCTGGGTAATGTGTCATCATAACCACAGGAAATACATATGCATCTGGCAGTATTTTTTTTCTTCCCTGGCCTATCGATATACCATCCCTCGTCCTTTCAATTGTGCCGTACTTTCAACTTAAGCATAGTGACTTCCAGTGCCCACCCAGAAGGGCCTTCAACAAACATTCTTTTCATTTCAGTTTGATCATTTTTCTTATCTGTCTGATCTGCAAACACATTATCCCTTCCCACATCATCAGTTACTTTGCGGTGGGCACTACACTTACAATTCACAAGCTCTAATAAAGGCGGCTAACTCAGTTACTCGGGCTAACTGATAAGGGACTTGTGATGTCTCTGCGACTGTATGTAGTGTTACTGTAACCTAAGCAATAGTGGTGGTGCCACCTGGGAATTTAAACAAGAGCCATCAACATATAGTTCTCCTTGAGGGTCAGATAAGGAAACATCAGTCTAGTCTACACGTCCTTTCATCTCCTTTTTCCTTTTCAATTCCATCATTTGGCACAAGGGAGGGGCAGTAACATGGCTGAATTCAAAGTGGCACATCTTTTAATTACGATATTTTTGGCGAACAATTCAAATTTATAGCCAGTTAGAAGTGAACTGGAAGGTGCTGTGTCTCTTTTTTATTCAAAGGCGTGTTCACAGCATGGGGTACCATAACTATGAGATTAGTGGCTAAAACGAGTCCAATCGATTGTCTTATGGAGACGGCCACCATTATGACCGCCTCTAGACAGCTCGGGAGGGCTCATGCAATAGCATCAAATACAGAAAGCACACAACAAGCCATCTTGTGTACTTACAACACAAAACAGCAAGCAACAATTTGTGTACAAAGTACAGGAGCCGAAGAAAGTGCAGTTTGTTAGTTGCCCAAGTGTTAGTTGCCCAAAAGACTGCTTCAGGCATTCAGAATAAAGGCTCATGCACCTCATGCACTTCTTTAATGTGTTAGTTCACCAAGGAGCTAATCGCCTACCCCCCTTCGACAGTAGGTGACTGAAGTAGGTAACCTCCTGTCGACAATACTTACCCTTGGAAAGGCATACTCCATGGCCATTCAAGGCTAAATGCAATAACTATGGAACTGTACTGTCCCTACAACTTTGCCCTGTGTCTGAAATGATGAGCAAGTCACTTCACACAAATCAGTCCCAGAATTGTAAACACAAGTTAAATAGTGGGGTTATTACAAATATTAACAGTTGTATCCTCAATCACACCTTTCTCAACCAAATCTTGCATCATGCACAACAAGGCTCGCTGCCCCACCCATTGTATCCGATAGTTAGGGATACGAGGCAAGATAGCGTTGTCTGCATCCTGGATCAAAAACCCGCAATATCTGTAGCAATCCCACCTCTGCATCGCCAGTTGCCCACAAAGTAAATGACACATCCGCAAAACTCACAATGCGGCCTAACAAAATAAGTATCCCTGTTAATATCATACAAAGCCTGCGGCGCAGCATCTTTGAAAACACTGCTCCTAGAAACCAAGCAATATAGCAGTCATATTCCTAAGGACAAACTGTTGCACACAAAGCTCATATTTTCTATCACATTCCACACACCTACCACACGAATCCACTGAGCATCTTAAATAGCTATTACCCTCTTCTCTCCATTTCCCACTTCAGATCACACGTACGGACCCACGCGTTTCTCCAATTTCGTCCAGTCTCTATCCTCAAATCCACATACCCATGTCCCAGTACTCACTCATGCCGGGGGATGAAAAATCTTAGTGGGAGTAGCAACAGAAATAACAGACATAATCATCTCTGCTGGCTGTGTCGCAAGTATAAGAGTTCACGAAAAATAATTTAATGTTCTCTGACTCTTTATTCATTAGTCAAGTATCAATCGCGTTACAGAATTGAATAAAGGACAAAAAGTAATACAGAACATATTATATGTTGCATACAAAACAGTCCATAAAGGAAGGAAACCCTATTTCTATGGAAAGTAAGGCATACAAGTCAGTCAGGACTCTTCAAGAGTGCAGGAAATATAATGCAAGAGGTTTTTTTAAACAAACAGCTAGATCAATAATTAATAATTGCAAAATCTCCCATGAAGAGAAATAACTGCATAGGACAAATTAAAACTTCACAAAGCCAGTTAGTCAAAGAATAAAACTTAGTGTTTTCGCATCTAAATCTGCCCTCGTTCCCTCAGCTAATTCCCTGTCTTCGCGCTGTTCATCTCTGTCTGCCTCTCTGTGTCTCCCACAGAAGCTGTCCAATGAGCCCCTCCTCCCTTCTGCAGAACTCAAGGAAAAAGCTGTGTAATTCTGCATGCGTCCTTTTCAAGAAGAGATAGAAACGGAGAGAAAATTCTATTCTTATCTCAAGGCCGGACAGTGAGCCTACCAAAGCAAACTAAATCATGAGCTGTGTATTTCAGCTTTCCTACAACTCTTTTAAAATGTGTTCTTATTCAGCAAATACATGCTACCTTGAATTTTGAGAACACATTTTCCAAATTAAATGCACATTCTATAGAGAAGTCAAATCTAAATTAAACACACTCAAATCAATCATGAATTAATTAATTGAGCATTCCTTACACTACTCATCAGACTGAAAGCATATGAGCAGGCCCCATAAATTGCCTTCACTCTTCATGCACCAAATATCTGCGTGCCACTCCCAGAATGCAGTCTATATCAGAGATTCAAAGCAGCTTTTGTCATCCAGCAATGCCTAAAGCTAAAGGTGAAATCTGGGCGCCACCAACCCGCCCCCCCCCTTTTTTTTTTAATGTGCTATAAATTTCTGATTTTGCATTCTTCCCTTTTTGTACATTCCTTTCCATCCTTTATCACCTCTATTAGCCTCCTTCTGTCATGTTCAAAGGGAATCAAACATAGACTGCCTTCTCTTCCTATGTAAAAACAAACATATATTATTACTAATATTTCTGTTCAAAAGTGCCCATCAACGGCCATTTCAACTCGGCATTGTCCCTCATATATTTGTGCCATAGTGTACTAAGCATAATAGGCCCAAGACCATTCTTCACGGATATCAATATTAAGAGTGCCTTCTGGAGGCGCCGGCTGATTTTCTTCCAATCGAGCATATGCAGAACAACAACAAGAGACCAAAATTAAGCTCATTCCAGGCATTTTCAAAAAGGAGCAAAATTTGTGATTTTGCCAGGCAAAGCAATTGCAAGTGCTTTTTCCCAAAAGACAGTCCCCAGACCGTACCGAAAACCAACCAATGTTGTACCATGTTCACAAAGAGCCCAAACAAATGCAAGCACTTGTTCCAAAGACGGTCCACAGATCGTGTCAAACAAAGAAAAACAAAAGGCAGTCCTCAGACTGCACCAAAAAAAACGGCCAGATTCCAGGCATTTTCAAAAGTAAGCCAAATCCATTATGTTGCCTGGCAAAGTGTCTGCAGACACTCTGTACCCAAATCGGTCCGCAGACCTACCATGTGCAAAGCAAATGGTCTGCAGACCATACCAAATATTATTCAACAGGGCGCCATAGTCACAAAGGACCAAAGCAAACTCACCTGGTGCACAGAGGTCAAATAAATGTATCCTCCACTGCCGACTCTTTGTACCAAATGGTTTTGCCTTTCAGGATCCCAGCCGGGATGACAACTGGGCGAGGCGCCGCCCGGTCAGAAAGGCGGGGCAGTTGCGAGTACTAGGCTCTATCGTGCAGGGATCCCCGATCCGCCCATCCAACCCGACGTGGTCCTCCACACCCGTCTGCGGGAGAAGATGGGTCACCGATGGGGTCCCTGTTAAGGCACCAACTGAAGGAAGTGACCCGGGTCACTCACGACCAACTCTCGGCCTTCCAAACAAATGAAGAGTCGGTCAGATAGTAGAGAATACAAACCAAGTTATTCATTAGTATTGGGCTGCAGAGAAGCCCAGTCTGACCAGCCTCCTAAGATGACTGCAGAGGGACTGACATCCCCCAACAAAACATAACATATTATACATTTCCAATTCCCTAAGAACACGGCCAGACTGGAAAATTCGAGTCCAGGCACTAGCAAACAAAGGAGACACAGAAGAATGAGCTACAGTCTTGAGACCGGGTACATGTTATCTCTGCTCCAAGGTTATTCTGTCCATGCCCGCCATTCTAGAAGGTGGAAATGAGCCTATCTAACAGCAAAGGTACGCCATAGTAGAGAGTACATTCATTAGTGCAGCTGAACTCGACCTTGGAGAAACGCAAACTAAAGCTGCATGGAGACAGTTTTCTGCTGAGGCAAGCAGAATGAGGCAGGTGCTTAGCTTCGATCATCGAACAAAATGGCGGCTACTAATAAAATGGCACCATGAATACTAACTTAACACAGAACGAAATATGAGCAATAGGATAATAACATTTTCAATTCTAACAAGGCCGAAGGCACAGGAGTCACAAGGGGACCTCTAGCAGTTTCACAAAGCAACAGCTTGCAGGGCACTGAGTGTGAGGAGGCCAAAGTCCTTTGTACGAAATGTGTGCAGAGGTGAGGGCTATCGACAGCCAAGTGCACCAAGTTGGGGAACACCAACAAGCATATGCACTTGCAAGAGTACGAGGTGCACAGGGGTTCGGGTTATGCGGTCCCCACGAGGGACACTGGCCTCAAACTTGCTGCGAGGGCAGTTCAACCTCAAGAAACATAGGAACCCACCTCCTGTGTTGCTGGAGCCTTCGGAGCCTGCAGGGGCTCAGGATCAGCAGTTGTGTTATGGTGCCTGCAAACGCAGGGGAGTGACTCCTTCACTCCAAGGGAGATACTTCAGTTGTCCTTAATATTCCACAGGTCCTGCACGGAGCCTGTACAGTGCATGGGCACAGACAATGCTTTGGACGGAGAGAGAGACAAAGTCGGGCCCAGTCGAAGTCCAGAGAAGTCGAGAGTGTCCAGGTGGTCCAAAGTCAGTGGTTTCTTGTTCAGAATCTTGTCCACGTTGAATCTAGGGTCCTACAGCCAGGTAAGCCCTTTTGTACCCACGGGAGAGGGTTGGACAGATTCAGGGGACCCTCCCAGGGGAGGGTCAAGACAGTGAAGAGGTTACTCCCATGTCTTTTGTCCAGTTTAGCACCAGAGCAGGAGCTAACGGCTACCGGAACTGGTTTGAGCTGGACTATGCACAGGGACCACAAATGTGCCCCTCGTGCAGACTTTCAGGCACTTTGGAAGTGCACCCACCCAGCCCCAATACACTAAATCCTCTCTGGGAGGTGGTCACACCTCCTTGTGACAGATTGACTATTGTGGTGCCTTCCTCTGCTCGAGCTTGGCTCAGCAGCAGGAGGGCAGAAATGTGTCTCTGGTCGGCAGCATCAATTTTGCGCTGTCATGGTAAAAAAGGCTAGTACCGGGAAGAACAGGGACCCACAAAGCTTGCTTCTGAGGGTTGGAATCATACCTCCCACACCGGTTACCGGTGTGGAGGTATGATTCCAAGGTGCTTGATACCAAACACGACATGGTTTGTTACAGCCATTTTCAAGATAGCATTTTATGCGAGCATATAATGCACCTCTACCTATATGTCGGGCTGCGTCACCGACAACCCGGTAGAATGGTTTCCAAAGGCTGCAGGGGTGCTCTGCTCATGCAGGGGCACCCTCTCATGTAAAACCCAGCACCCTGCCTTCAGGATTGTCAAGGCCTGCTATGGGGTGACTTATAGGTTTTAAGTGCAGTGATCTATAGATATAGCAAACCTATATCTAAAGTAAGTGGTGCATGCACCATCTTTCACAGGCTGCAATGGCAGGCCTGTAGTTCCATTTTGCATGGCCTCTCATGGGTGGCATAATACATGCTTCAGCCCATGGGAGGCCTATGGGGTACCTATGCCCTGTGTACATGTGTACCATATACTAGGGACTTATAAGGGTACCCCAGTATCCAATCTGGAGTGTACCTAAGTAGATGGAATAACATTTTAGGAGAAAGCAGATAGACCGGGGTCCTGACTAGTCAAAAACAGTGGAACATCCAGCAAAAAGTGGGGGTAACCATAAGAAGCCGATCCTACTTTCCTACAATGTGAATATTCTAAAAGGGTAAAAATAATATAAAGGAAATGTTAATATTAAAAATGGGTAAGAATATCACAGAGGAAAGATGCAAGGTTTTTAAAATTGACTTCCCCCGCTCGTAGTAGAAGGCTTCACCATAGGGCTGCTACAACAACCCTACGCAGACCAATGCCTGGGATGGATCAAAGGGCTATGGGGAGACAATGCATACACACATACAGGGATCTACTCAGCAGAACAAAGTGATAAAGGTGAGATTAAAACTAGCTCAGTGTTATTTAGTTCTAGAAAACTTAAAGTTCCCTGTAGCTTCAGGCCATGTCATCACACCACATGATCTCGCAGCCGGGTAGATGGCACAGGGATGGTACGAAAACCACACTTGGTGCGCGTGTCTCGATTCACCAGCTGTTCAGGGGGAAAAAGTCTAGCTTCCTCTGCCGTGGTGACACCTCGGCAGCATACTACTTCGCTTTCACTCCCAGACTCAGGAGAGCTTGTAGGATGGGCCGTCGGCTACAAAGGATTCCTCTAAGTCACCCAAATCTGCCTTAGTCTCTTCACTCATTTGGCTAGGTAGAGTTGGCAAATTAAAATGTTTGACCTGGGAAAATTTCCGGGACACTTCTTTCTCTCCACGGCGGGCAATCACTTTGGTGCCATGAAGGTGAGTGATGGTCCAAGGAAGGCGTTCAAAGGGCAGCCTGAATTTGCTGCCCGTAAATTGGTCTTTCACCAACACTAGATCTCCTACCTTAGGGTGAGATCTTCTAGCTTTGCGGCACCGGCTGCTGCAAGCATTGGAGATCCGAAGTTTGTTCGGGATGCACTGATCATCAATGAGGCTTGGAGTAAACTCTGAGTGGTGAGGGATTGAGCCTACCCCCATCAGCAGGTGCCCAGGAGTGTGCCCCGTGGTGGAGTGGGCTGTATGACAGTACTCATGAAGGAACGAATAGATAGCCCACTCATGAGGCTGTTGATTGGCATGTGAAATCCTAATTACTTTGTTCAAAGTCCTTATGAAACATTCTACCTCCTCGTTGGCTAGCGGCCAATGAGGGGTCACTTTCTTGCGGATAATGTTCAGTGATTGGATATACATAGTTACTTTCTGTCCATGCAACGGTGGGCCAATGTCAATCCTCAACTCCCTGAACAGACCTTGGGTGGCAATTGTCTTTTCCAGTTTAGGCAGCACTTCAAGGGCGCCTTCAGAGGCAATGATTTCTACTTCAGGGTACTTGGATTAATTGTCAATTATTAACATTGCATATCTCTCATTCGGAAGACTACTGAAGTCCAGGCTGGTGCAGACACATGGCTGTTGGGGTTCTCTCTCCTTTATCATCGGGATGCGATGAGTGAGTCCTCCAGTAGCCTGGTACCACAGACGGGATCTTACAATGGTCTCAACTTGCTCATCCTTAAGTGGGAGCCATATTTTGTGTGCAGCCAATTCTTGGTTTTGACCATTCCCTGGTGTCTGGCCTGGACACCTGATTAGTGAGGCTGGTGGGAATGACAAGATAATGTCCATTCAACAGACATCCATCGGGATCCACCACCAGTTCATGATGGACATGGTATGAACTCTCAAGAATGCTTTGTGCCTCTGGGGTCGGCTGTGCCCAATTAGCTTTAAACCGATGCCCCTGGCAACTTGGAAATGCTTCCAGTGTCTCTGCAGACACTCATCTTGGGCAGTGACTTAGCATATCTTCTCTACTGATATCGGTAGCAGGCAGGAGAGGTCGACAATAATTTTTACATATTCTTCGGTCTTATTTGCTTCTTCCTCTTCTTCAGGGGTTGCGGCGCAGGGATGTCTTGACAGGTAATATGAAGGAGTGGTCGTACCATGGCAGTATTGTACCTGGCAATTGTAGTCCTGTGGTTAAAGCATCCACTTTTTAATTTGGGGTGGTGGTTTTGAAGCTGTCCCTCGGAATACTGGAATGAGGAGTTTGTGGTTTTTTGTGACCACAAACAGTTGGCCATACATATTGGAAATTGTGGCATCCCCAATGCATAGCTATTGCTTCCTGTTCAATTTGCTAGTACCATTGTTTGGTTTCATATAGATATTGGCTCACAAACGCTACTGTGGTCCACTCCCCACCCTCAGTTCACTGCATCAGCATGCCTCCTACTCCCTTCGGACCGGCGTCTACCACGATAGTGGTTTCCTTCCAAGGTTTGAAATACATTAGTGTGGTGTCGTAGACAAAGCTTCTTTTGTGGCCTGGAAGGCTCATTTCTGTTCCTCTTCCCAGTTTCAGAGGTTGCTGATTTGGTAAGCTTGATTGCTGTTTCCTGGAGAGGCGGAGTGTGGGTTGCAGCATCTGGTAGGCTACTGCTTATAGTAGATTTATGAACGCCCCTGTGTCTACTGTGGCCAAAATGAGGTGTACTCCTACCTGTATCTGGCATTGTGGCAGGTGGTGCTGCAATTGCAAGGTAGTGACTACCGTGAAGACAGAGTGGACAGTGTGTTCTGTGTCCTTATCATCATTCATACCGCTGTCATGTTCTTGTGTTCCAGCCATGGTGTTGACAGACTTTTGCGAAATTATTATATTTCCCGCACCCTTCGCACTTCTTGCCTTTCGGAGGGCAGACAGCTTTGCAATGCATGGGACCACCACAGTACCCACAAGATCGTGTTGGCACCCCTCTTTTCTTGGGTTTCCCAGAGGTCTGTTGTGGGGTTATGGCGTTGACAGGTTCCGTCTTTATTGTCTTTTGTTGGACAGCTTCCATGTGGGAAGCGCAGACTTTGGATAGTCCCTTGGTCCTGACCATGGTTAAAATGTCCACTAATGATTTTCCTGATTCTTGTAGAATGCTGTGACAGAGTTTTGCTGATGCACAGCCTTTGATTATTTGACCATGTATTTCTTCCCCTTCATTGGCCAATCCACATGTGCTCACCAATTTCTTTAATCTGGCGTAAAACATGTTGATTGACTCCTCCGCATGTTGGCTGGCCTGGGGAAAGATACATCTTTCATAATCCTGGTTGGCCACTGATTTGAAATATGCAGAGCTGATATGAGGGTTGCATGTTTCATCTGGGTCGCTTCGGTGATTGTTTTAGAGATTCTATGTATTGCTTTGCCTCCTAGATGTAGTATCATTGCTCTTTTTCTTTCATCCGCTGCCTCAGTTGCTTCAGAGTATATCTCCACCCTTTCCACCAAGTCTTTCCACCTGGGTGCTTGTGCAGAGGGGGCTCCCTCTATCACAAAGTGCTCTATTGAAGGAATGTTGGCCATGACCATGTAAACAGCCAGGCAATCTGCCCACTGAGTACCTACAACGTCATCCTGCAATCTGCAGGAATCTGCCCCATCCCCTACCATCCAGCAAATGAAAATACTCTGTCACGTGGGCGGAGTTGTGTGTGGGATGCGGAGCGGCGAGGAAGAGACTGTCCCTCCGCTCTGCGCTCCTGAACCTGTTTGAACAGCTCCCGGCAGGATCCGGGACCTGCAGGGCCTCTCCAGCCCCGGAAGCACTTGAATGCTTCTGGGGCAAACTAAAACTGCTCAATCTTCGTCTCCAGGGGGCGGACGCCGGCCGCGTCATTGGCCGTCACTAGCCCTGCCCCCCACGAAATGCGTCCGGGGACTGGCACAAACCGCCATATTTGCAGCGTGCCCGAGTTCCTGGTTGGCGCCTAGGGATTTTGTGTGCACCTGCTGCTCTCACAGCAAGTGGGGCGACACTCCTCTGCCTTAACGAAGAACCCACCGCTGATGCCACGCAAGCCAACAAATGCTAAGCAATGGACGGGCTCCATGCCCTCTTCTGTATACAAGAGTGTCGACTTTAAAAAACACAGGATCAGATAAACTGCTCATCCATTGAACTAGAAAGTGTGCAAACTCTGCAGCTCCCGTTGCACTCTAGTGTCAAAATAAGCCTGTTTTTAGTGACATTGTTAACCGGATCCTCAATTTCCAACGCGCATAAAGTAAACCATGCAATATGGGCAATGTGGCAATAAAAAGAAAGTGAACGGAAAAACGCAAAAAGAACAGAAAATAATGGCACTACTAGTGTTTAAGATGAACAATTCCCCTACAACACAACTGTGCATTCTGTAGCTTTCCGACATATGTTTTCGATGGCAGACTACAGGCATCAGATATTTAAAACTATCTGGGGCATATTCTCAAGGAGCTATCGCTGAGTTATTGGCACTTTATCGCAGCCAAAGTCACGATAAATTTACCACCCCATTCACAAGCAGGTGCTAACAGCCCATATCACCAGTTTTCCGGCGATAGCATCCTCAAAAAACATCGCCACGGATCACCCCGGCAACTATCGCTAATGAGATGCAGAGTAGGCGTTCCCGAGCAAAAAGCCGCAACAACACCACTCTGCAACATTCTCAACGACCAGCCAGATCGGCGATAAGATCACAAAACATGCGATAAGGCATGTTAGCAGCAGGAAACTAACACCTGCTCTGGCCTAGCGTAAAGTCGGACAACAACCGGCAGCAGCCATGGAAGTACAGCCCATAGCCAAACATAAAGAACAACAGATGCCCCCGAGCAACTGAACATGCAGCCCGGAGCCCCAATACCCACCATCACCACCCCCAGGACCCCACCACCAGCCCCCCTCCCTTGGGACAAAGAGAATGCACATCAACACCACGAAACCATGAACCAAACAAATCGCCTGAAGTCGCACAATCACTACACCTAACATACAGGGGCGGCCAGAAAAGGGGAAAGCATACATTCAAATCATATAATCCAAATAAAAACTTTATTACAGAGTAAACAAAAAAGAACAATCTTGAAGAGGCACGGCGGGTCTTCTCTGGGCATTCGGTAAGTCACAGCCTGCAAGACAGAAATACAGATAAGAAGGTGTGCCATGCGCCCATCAAAGTACAGAGAGAGAGAGCGAAAGAGAGGGGGAGAGAGGGAGAGAGAAAGAGTGGGCGAGAGAGGGAGAGAGAAAGAGAGGGAGAGAGAAAGAGAGGAAGAGAGAAAAAGAGGGAGAGAGAAAGAGAGGGAGAGAGAGTGCCGACACTGCAGACCCAGGCCTCAATGCTCACCTGCAGACACTGGTGTGTCTCCAACCACGTGCCGGTACACACTGTAGTCCCCCAGGTCCCTCATCTGAAACAGTTGCCAGAAACATGAATGGCAGAGTCTATACAGTAGCACACGTCATCCGCGCTTGCCCGCCCCTGCGCACACAGGCTGCTGCACACCAGCCCCTCCCGCTGCTCAGCCGAGATTGCCCACCCCAGCTCAACCAGGCCTCCCTGCTCACCTTCCGCCACCGGCGTGTCTCCAAGAGGGCCCACCACGTGCTGGTGGGAGCCCCAAGCCCGGGACCCACGACCATGGCACCCTCCACATCATGCAGCCCCGCACCGCGGGCCACTAGGTCACACACTTGATTCTGGGTCTTGATTTCGCTATGGCAGAGAACATATCAGTGCACTCTGCCTCATCGCAGGCTGCACACCCGCTCTGCACTAGAGGTGCCACTAACTCTGTGAACTGCAAGGTGAAGCCACGAGTCAGTAGGCCCGCACTGCCCGCTAGCTCAGGCCTACACTGCGGTCCAGCAGGGCTCACACTAATGCCACCATTCCGGGCCGCCTGGATGGCGCATCATCGCAGGCTGCACACCCACTCAGCACTTTAGTTGCCCCTACCTCAGTGCACCCAAAGACACTGTCCCGTAGCGGTGTGCCTGCCGCAGTGTATCCGGTGCCACCAAGTCTGTGCACCACAAGCAATGGACCCTTTATGATTGAGTCCCGTGTTGCGGATGCCATCATGTCACCCACAGCACCGGGCAATGTACTGTGCCCGAGCCCCAGGCCCTCAGCCAGAAATGATACCCACATGGAGAAACCCAGTTACAGAGTGGAAATGGCGTCCAGTACGTGCGCCAGGCCATTTTTATTGGCAAGGTCACATGTCCTATGACACCGATGCTGAATGGTTGTAGTGTGGGTGTGAACCAGCCGTTAGGGAGTGGCTGTGGCATGCTGACAACTAGACCTGTAAGAAGCAGATCCCCACAGGGAAGACTTGGGACATGTATTGTTGTCGTCGTCCCCTGTGAGCGTAAGCGGAGTGGGCTGGCCTGGTGCATGCCAGTCCAGCGTAAGGGTGTGAACAATGACCCCGGGGTTCTGGGCGTGCTTCTGTTCTGGGCAGGACAAGGAAGTGACTAATGCGCATGTCTAGTGTTGGCGCCACCCGGAACGCAATCAGCAATGTGTCACCCTGTGACCCAAGTCCCACAACATGAGCAACATGGACGTAAGGGGGAATCACTAACCCTACATTTATCCATACCCCCACACTTGCAACATCATAGACATGACACATTGGTGTGATAATTAATGTTTAATGCACATTCAATGGAGTGTCGTAGCTGGAGCAGTACAGGGCCATGCAAACCCCTCTTTACATTGATAGCCCGTGGAGGGCAGCCAGAGTCCTTCAGGGAAGGACGAGAACATCAGAAGAGGAGGAGTGCAGTCCGCAGTCTGATAGCTGTGTCATAGGTGACCAAACAGAATATGGCAGTCCATGTCGAAGTCCAACGTGAGTGTCGCAGAGTGCATCGGGGACAGTGGAAGGTGATGATGCAGAGGGCAGAACCAAGCAGAAACAGGCCATATGGCGGAGATGAAGGCTACCGCTTTCTTCTCACCACCATGGCAGACTCATCCGCATTTTCGTCCTCTGCTGTTTCAGGTGCCTCACATGTGGGTGGTGGTGTTCTGTCTCCAGCACTGTGTGGCAGTGACACCTCAGGGGCATGAGGTGGAATGTGTGCCGCACTGTTTGGCACTGACACATCAGGGGCCGGAGATGTGGATGGAGTGGTAGCAGCAGCATGCATCAGCGCCTGGCCTTGTGGCAGCAATGCCATGAGGAGGGTCTTTATGCCATTGAGGGACCTAGCTACCTCTCGCTGGTGTGCAGCCGTGGCAGCTGCTCTTTCCGCACTTGTCCGCTCCGTGTTCTCCTTGAGCCTCCTCATAAGTCCCAACTCCCAGGCGAACTCGCTGGAGCCACTCTGACTAGACAGTAGTTCTTGTCGCACAGTCAGGACTCTGGCGGTCAGCCATGGTTCATTGGAGGGCTTGGAGCGGACTGTCAGTGTCTGTTAGGGACTGTGAGTGGTCCCTGATGGGACTTAGACACCCACGTATGGCGTCTAGTTTGGCTGCCATGCGGTCGAACCCCACCTGTACCTGTTCAGCCAGCTTCTCCTGGCACCCCAACACATGGCGTTGGAAGGCCATGTGTTCGTCGTGGGGGTCCTGGGAGGCAGCCGTGGTGGTGGGTGCTGCCTGGTGTGTGTTTTGTGCAGGGGGTGGGTTCTCCTCGTAGCAGCTGGGCTGCCCTGCTCCTGGAAGTGGGCTGCGGAGGCTGTCCACGAGCTGTTGGAGGGCGTCAGATTTGAAGGTGCGGTGGTCCTCTCTGCAGTAGGTGTTGTATTTCCCTCTGCAATGTGAAGGGGAGATGCAGTTTAACATTGTGTTCACATGTATGTCGACGCATTGTACATGTTTACATTCGAACTGAATGACAGTTTACATTGTGAATGTTTTTGGGGAGCTGCCTATGTGATGCGGGACAGTGGACATTTCTACAAAATCACGGATGTGTGTTTGTACTTGTACATTGTCAACTCATATTTCCCTGCAATGCCATATGTGATTGGCCAGTTTCTGCACACAAGCGGCACAAGTTGTGCCATCTGTTCTGTTGTGGATGTGTTGCGGACTGTGCCACATTGTTGTCAATGTTGATGTGCTCTGCATGTGATGTGTGTGTGCTGCATTTTGGGGGAGTCGCCCCTGCAGCTCTGATTTGGCTGCCCCTTATCCCTTAAATGCAGTGTGCCTCTGACTTCTGTGCTTATACAGTGCTGGGATGTTGCATACTTGGGTGCATTGGTCTCTTGGTGGGAGTTGGGGGTCTGGGGCATGGTTTGTCAGCAGATGTGCAATGCTTACTTGTGCATGTGTGCCATTGTGCCTATCCCCCCCGTCCCCCCAGTCCCTCGTCGTTACTCACCCTGTTGCTATTTTGTCCAGTCATGTTGAGCAGTGTCCGGGCCCCCTACTCCTGCCACTGTCTCCCCACTGATGACTGTGCACACCATTTCCTCCATCTCGTCCAACTCCTCCTGTGGTGCAGGACTCCCACCTTCAGTCTTCATTGCTGCCTTCCGGTTGTTTGCGAGTTTCTGGTTGGTTTTGCGCTTGACATCATTCCAGCGCCTCTTGACCTCTTCCATTGTCCTCTTCAGCACTCCGACTGCATTCACCTTGTCCACGATGGTATGCCATATTCAATTTTTAGTTGCCAGTGACACAGTGGAGGTGACGAACAGTAGTTGATGGTGTTCTATCACCTCCGTTATCCGGATCCTGTTTTCCTGCGGACTGAACCGCTTCTTCCTACTCTTTTTGTCCTTGCCTTTCCCTGACCCCTATGTCCCAGGCTGGTCCTCCGGGGGGCTTGTGGGGTTCTGGTTGTCCACTACACTTGCTTCGGCTGACTCTATTGTGCTTCGCTGTTGTTTGGCTTTTGTATGTATTTTTTTTCTACTTTTGTAGTGCTTTTTTCAGCATGTCGCGTGGGGATTGCAGGCCTGTGGCTGTTTTTCGCTGATTTTTGCATCGCGATTAGCGTCATCGACACTTTTTTTGCGTTCGTGTTTCGCATTTTTGCGGCGTCATGTTGATTTTAGCATGTTCATTTGACGCGTTGTGGTGGGTCTATCGCATGGTGCCGCCGTGTTGAGAATACCACGTTGCCGCTGTGTTATTTTCCTGCAATATACTGCGATGAGATGGGTTGCGTTAAGCTACTTTTGCGGTAGTTATCAAACGTTCTTGAGAATTTCCCACTGTTTTAAAAGAAGCATTACAGACCGCGCCTATGTCTTGATCTTTGATTTGCTCCAATACAAATAGTCACAGCCGTCTACCTACATAAGCAGCAGACTCCAGTTGGCGAGAATCTATTTGGAATGAAAACTTAAACAAGCTCGCCACCTATAGGAAGCTTGAAAAAACAGCGTTTGCTTGAAAACGTCAGTACCAGAGTCGGGTGTGACCGACATTACCGGTTGCAGTATTTATCTCTGCATAAAGCTATTGTTCTTCGAAGTTAAATATCGATCAATATACCATAAGTACGGGGGGGGGGGAGGGGGAGCGCAAAGACGAAAAGATGTAAAGGAGAGACGAAATGAGGAGATAAGAATATTTATTTATCTGTAAATATATTTATGAAACACGAACCTTCACGGGGACATTCAAGTGGTTAAAAGGCAAAGCACACAAGCACCATCTTTAAAGAACAGTCTGGAAGTAATTAGCTGTAATCAATGGGTTTACATTCAAGCAAGTGGGTGGGGCAGTGACTGCATTTGGAGTTTAATGAATTTCTACATTTTTAACACTTAATTTAAAGCATAACATCATGAATATGATTGTGAGTAACAATGCATGAGGAGCAAGTAAGAGTTTCAGTGTTAAAAGTAGGGTTTTCAAAGTTTACATGGACCACCCTCGGTGCAGCATAAAATGGTCTCCTCTACAATGGAGCGTGCAGGACGCAGCTGCAAACTCAACCAAGATGCATCGACCCAGAATCACTGTCTAGAGGGTGTTTTTCCTGTACAAAGGTTCAGAGGAGAAAGAAGAGAGGCCTTCACATTTCTCTGATGAATTCGTGCCATCTGTCGGCTGGCACCCTAAATCCCAATATACGATTTTGTGTCTTTAATCTGTAATTATTAGGGCACTTGAATATTTGGAGGCATGGAAATGTGTGATGGAAGTGGGTTTCTGTGGGATGTCATTCAATCGAACGATAAACTGCATGGATCTTACATACATGGTACCATTTGGAAAAAGGTAAGAGGAAGATTTAGAAAAAGAATAGGGTAATTTAATTTTCCTATTAACTTGCAATGAACTCGTGGACATTTTACACAAGAGAAAGCTAAAATAAACCCCTCTAAGGCTTACAAAAGAAGGAGTTTTCTGTCTGACCCAGTAGTGTTGGCATGTATCGCTTTAAGCACCATATTGTCCTATGCAGCTCTCTTCAGAGTAATAGACAGCATGTATGTTAGGCAAAAATCACAGTGCCGTCTTCAAAAAGCTAACACCTATAACAACTGGGGGGGGGCACAGGGCTTCTGTGGCAACGTTATTGTGTTGGTTTTTCAAGCACAACTCAATAAAATGTATTAAATATTACACCTAGAAATGCTCTTTTTCTTCCACCCTACGGCTTACCCTTTCTAATGTCCCCAGGAATCATATACAGTTGGGAAATTAGACAATTTTAAATCAAAATTAATTTCTCAAGCCACAGGTACAGAATATGTTTTTGTGGGACTCCACATAAGCCCATATACCCAAGGACGTAGACCTGCAAGTGCCACACAATTAATTCTAGAGCTGGGTGGTCTGGGGGTGGGCTTCAGTACTGCTGGGTAGGAGGATGGCTTAAATGTGGCGATTATGTGGGGCATTAATGCTAGTAAAGCAACATGGGTGTTGTTGAGAGCTTAAATGTATCTGTAAAGAGTAAGGGGTGCAAAATTGGGTTAGAGGTCAGGTTTGAGAGTCAGCAAGAAAGTGGAGGGTATGAATGGGAGTAAGGGTGGTGAGGCCCTACAGGTGGGTAATGAAACTATTCAAATTTGATGTGTTAACCAACAATCTGAGCCTTTCCCTTTCAACAAAAGCATTCCCATAAATTGCCTATGAATGAAAGTATGCAGTGGATTGTAAGCAGTGAACAAAATGAACCTTTTGTTCTAAGAAAGAAAGAAGAGCAAGGCAGCAATCACCGGTCCCTTGTGGATACCATTTTCCCACTTTGAGGTGATATTTTATGCACCTTTTGATGGCCTATGGGGGCTTGGCATGTTAAAGTGTGGATCTATTCGGCAGCTCTGGAGACTCCTTTATTGGGTCTAAGTGAATTTGCCTTAGTGAGGTATTTTAGACCCTTGAACAGTTTGTCTGATGTTCCCTAACACAGTAGTCCAGGACAGCAAATCACCAAGCATGGGATGCATGAACTTATGAGCAGAGATCAGGCATTTTATTATTTGACTGACTGATTCATCTACAGTGCAGAAGGGTTCTAATGTGAGGCCATCAGCCATTTTGCACAAGGCTACCTGAGTAAACAACACATGTCCTAAATAGTATGTGTTGTAAGAAATGGGTTCTTATTTGGGGAGGATATGAGTTTTACCCAATTTATAAGTTCCCAAAATCCCATTAGGTCAAAGACACAGTTTCAATAATTTACAGCTGGGCTCAACTCCTGGAGCTATGACACAGAAAAGACAGGCTTAACTTAGGAAAATGTGTCAAGTTGTTAGCAACACTAAAACAGTAAAAAAGTCAATATGAAGGTTGTTGGCAAAAGGACTAAGAAAAAGTTATGTTGCAATAAAATCACTGTTCGTGGGTTGTCTGGGAATCTAGTGAAATTTCAGACCAACCGAGAAGGAGTGGAGGTCGAGTGCAGGAAGATGGTTGATCTTTTTTAAATTGGATAGCCTCTGGATGAGGTCACACTAAAGCAGCTGGTTTTGGTTGAAAAAGTTCTGAGCAGGAAAATTCAAATGTCATGGCTGCTGAAGTACTCTCATCCATCGGATTCTTTTTGAGCCTTTGCAACGTCAAATTTTCCACATTCGGGCAAGGCTCTTTTTGGAGCTCATAATTTGCAAGCCTGAAGCTGTGTTTAATGAAGTTGCTTAAAAGTGAACACCTTTTCTGCAAGGTCACACTGAAACTCCAGAGGTTTTAATAGTCCAAAAATGTTTTTAAGTCCCAACTTTCCAAACTTTCTGGAGCAGTCTGGAGTCACTTCTAATCCTCCCGAAAGCTCAGGGGCACCACTTTTTAAAAAAAACTTTATTTACCATTTTGCAGCACACAATATCAAGAAACATGAGTGCTCACTGTCATAGTTATGACAACATGAAGATAGCCTGAACGGAAATAGAATGCGACCAAAAACAATGACCTGTAGTTACAGTCATCACAGATATATGCTGAAATCGACCCCAGAAGGTGCTCGCACCAGTACCAACACCTCCCCAAACCGGCGGACAACATAACCAGAGTATCTCAGGCACACAGAGCTGCAGACCCATCACCAGATGTCCTAACAAATGTTTTCTGGCTAGTCCAGCAGTGTTATTAACCCACCCCGGTAGGGACTCTGCCCTGCTCAATTGATGTGGAGGGGGCAAGCGCTCCGTGGCTACATAGCTCTTGAGTGGGCCCCAGATGTCTTTTGGTCATGAGGAGCGTGGCAAAGTGCTGGCATATAAATCACTATTGGTGTTGCAGTATGTTAGGCTATTCAGACAATTCTTTAGTTTAGGAGCAGCTTTACGTCCCCAATTAATGGCAATTTCTCTCTACGCCAGCAGTAGACTAATGGCGTCAAATTTCCGAATGTTTTTAGGAAAATTGGCCACAGAACCCATCAGGCCACCACCGGCGTAGGAGCCACATCCAGATCCACCATATCCCTAATTGTCTTGTGGACTGCCTCCCAGTAAGCTTGTATCTTAAAGCAAGTCCAAGTGAGGTGTGCAAAGTCTGCTTGCGGGGCCCCGCAGTTTAAACAGTTGTGTGGTCTGTTCGGATCAAGATTGTGTGATTTAGCTGGAGTCACATACAATCTACATAAAAATTTGATATGAATTAGTTTATGGCGGCTGTTTAGGGAAACCGTTTTCGTCAGGGAACAGCATTTAACAACCCACTGTTCATCAAGAATGGGATGTCCCAGGTCCTTCTCCCAGGCCTTACGGATTTTATCATCTTCAACAGGAATTATAGTTAAGCATGTGTGATATAATTTAGAAATAAGGTGCACCCCCTTTGCACTCTCTATCGTCATCGTGAGTGGGGCAAACAAATCTGGTTCCAGGGGGAAACTAGGCAAAGTCGTCCTTAAGGCCGAGCGTATCCAGCCCATGACGAACAGGGGCACAACTTCAGCCAGGACACACTCAAGCAGATACCACCAACAAGGTCCAGTCCAGGTACAGTTCTAACTGATCATACCAGGAAAAGGCATCTTGCAGCTTTTGATGTCTCTGTAGCCACACAGGAGGTCAGCCACCTGACTCTTGGAGTCCACCTCTACTATGTACAAGTGGGAGCAGACAAGTCTCAGGTATCAACACAGGTCACAGACGTTATGTTATGTTATGTTATTTATATTTTTATAGCGCACAGCTGCCCCAGCAAAGGGGCGTCCTGGCGCTGTGACAGATGCTACAACATAACACACAATAAAAGAAAAGGAAATTAACCAGACACGGGAAACAGTAAAGTTTTAATCGCCTGCCTGAAGGCGAGCAGGTCTTCAAGAGCTCGGATGTGTACCGGGAGCGAGTTCCACAAACCTGCCGCGAGCACCCTAAAGGAGCGGCCACCCATTCTACTCAATTTAAAGCGCGGACAGACCGCCAGGTGAAGCCTCTCCGATCTCAAGGATCTCAAAGGAACATAGGGCGTGAGTAGGTTAGCAAGTGCCGGGGGCGAAGAAGATTTCAAAATTTTAAAGGTCAGGCATAGCGCTTTGAACTGAATTCGCTGTCTGACCGGGAGCCAATGTAAGGCCGCGATGGTACCAGACACTGAGCAATGTCTAGGGAGGCCCACAATGGCCCGAGCCGCGGCATTTTGCACCCTTTGGAGCCTAGAGGCCTCCTCTTGATTCACCCCTAACAGCAGTGAACTGCCGTAGTCCAGCCGAGATAGTATAGAGGCCTGGACCACAAGCTGTCTGGTGGGGGGATCAAAATACTTTAAGACCGGCCTTATTCCCCGCAGAATGCCATAGCACGTGGCAGCCACCTTCTTAGTGTGGTCCTTGAAGGTGAGCGCAGAGTCCAACCAGATGCCTAAATTTCTCACTCCAGAAGCTGGAATGGGAGTGACCCCCAACTCTGATGGCCACCACTGGTTACCCCATAGCTCAGCATGCTTCCCTAATACCAACACCTCTGTTTTGGTGGCATTTAACTGAAGGCAGTTGGTGCGAAGCCAGCTTGCTACTGCCAACAAACCCGCTCGAAATTTGGGGGCCTCCACCTCAGGGTCTCCACTAAGTGTCACCGCTAGCTGTGTGTCGTCCGCATATGAGGCCATCGTAAGACCCCACTGTTTAACGACACCAGCCAACGGTTTCACATAGAGGTTGAACATAGTAGGGCTCAACGAGGATCCCTGTGGTACCCCCAGCTCCAGGGGATAAGTGGCAGATTGGCCAGGTGGTATGGCCACTTTAAAAGAACGATCTGATAGAAAAGACCGAAACCACTGGAGAGCGAGATCAGTCACTCCCGCCTCCTGTAAGCGTTGGATCAGTATATGGTGGGACACAGTATCGAAGGCAGCGCTTAGATCTAATAGTAAAAGCGCTGCAGTGCGACCTGAATCCAGAACCTGGCGTAGATGTTCCGTGATGTAAAGTAATGCCGTCTCGGTACTGTGTCCCGACCGGAAGCCGTTCTGACTGGAATCCAATATCTGGTTGCGAGCCAGATGCTCAGACAGAACAGAGTTGACATGGGCTTCTGTTACTTTGGCAATCCAAGGCAGCAGGGATATGGGTCGATAATTCTCTGGCAGCCGGGGGTCAGAGTTGGCTTTTTTTAGTATAGGAGTAACCACTGCCTGTTTCCAAGCCGTGGGTACCATTCCGCTGGACAATGACATATTGATAAGATTCAATATGGGGTCACGGCAGAGTGGGGAAAGTGTGTTAATTAAGGCTGGCTTTAACGGGTCCGAGGGAGAACCTGACTTGACCCTGAGGCTAAGCCTATCAAAGGTCTCAGTAGTCAGTTCAGGTAGCATTGCAAGAGTCTCATATCCCAACGTATCGGGGACAGTAACCTCTCGGTTCTGGTGGAGTGTGTCAAAGCTTTGGTAGATTGTTTCCACTTTCTCCACAAAAAAGGAGGCCAGCTTATCACAGTGGGAATCTGTGCAAATCACCTCTGAGGTGGATCTGTTTTTCATAAGATCCTTCAGTATCTTAAAAATCAGTTTTGAAGGGTTAGGGCTGGTGGCAAATTCTTGAGCGTAAAATGCGGCTCGTGTTCTGCAAATAGCTCTATGATAGAGCTTCAGCTCAGTAAAATACCGAGTTTTCAGAGCAGGGCTGTAGGATCTTCTCCATTCCCTCTCTGTTTTTCGGCAGGCTTTTTTAGTTCTGCGAGTGAGTCATTATAGGTCCAGTAGGTCCAGCCCTCTTCTGTTCTGGCACAGGTCCAAAAAGTGTTCAGGGGAGCTGGAGTGAGGTGCTACTACACTAGTCTGTGGGAGGGAGTAACTTCTGGACACTCCCTAACCTATGGGCCAAAATATCCAAGGCCAAACTTACCAATTGTGCAGCACATTCTGTTTGCCTCACTACAACCTACCCCACAGTGCACCATTCTCAGTACATTCCAACATATCTGAACCTTTATGCCCCTAGAGAGAGCTTATGCCACACCTAGGGCTGTGTCTAAAATAATGAGCAGTCACCTTACTAAACTACTCCTAACTGGTTCTAGGGCCAGCTTCATCCTCATCTGAGACTAAACCCAGGAGGTTGAAGTGTAATTTGGAATCAAAAGACCCCTCTTATCCAGGCTTCTCTTATCACTATACTATGAAAGTATAGGTCTTCCCCAGGCTTCTTCCAAGTTAGTAACGTTCCTGGGCCCACTGGAAGTGCTCTTCTTCAGTTAAACTGTGTCACATTCCTCCCCAAGCAACCCTGCCATTCCCAAGACATTGTATCAGCTTTGAGACTAGTATTTCAGACCTGTTCAAAGCAGCACTGACAGGCCAGCTGCAGGCAGGCTAATGCTACCTAACCCGCTGGGGGCGGGTCAGGCAGGGAAGTATAATTTTTCAAAAGTTGTGTTTCCTATATCTGTATCAAAAGTCCAACTTCACTATTGAATTGGATTTTTAATAAACATTAAACCCAATAGCTGAACCATTCAGCCAATTAACTGTACTTCAGCTTCACTTCATAGAACCAGCCACCAGCTCAACAGTGAAAACAGCTTATGGAGGTTAACCGCTGTAGAAATATGCAAGCATTACCCAGCACCTGACTTTGTGGACTACAAGCGTACTTAGGGGGGACTGATTTAATATTTAAAAGAAGGATTCCTTCCTTTCAAAAAAGATTTTTGTTTTGTTAAAGAAAGAAATCCTACTTTTTGGCAGGTGTGCCTGCAGGTTTAAAAGTTGCAGCAGTCAGGATACTCATGTAGGCCTGAACCTGCATTGTCCCATGTCAGCCTGGTGGATCGTACAGTTTGTGCTGTAATCCACAGATGAGATTGACTTTCCATGCCATTGGTGTGTTTTCCAGCACCATATAGCGTAGCTTTCCTGGAAAGTTTAATATGCTATTTTGGGATTAGCCAATTTTACCATATTATAGGGGTCACAACCAATGTTCCCTCTAAGTATTTTTCCTCTGTGTGCGGCAGTGTAGGGTCTCTGTGCGCTGCAGCCATGGCTATGTGCGCCAGGAACCAGACAGCGCATGTGGGTGCAGCGCCACATATCTCTCCAAACTTATGCTTAAACAAGGGAAAAGACTGTGCATTTCCACACATACAGTGCCACATAAAGGGTCTTAAGGCAGGTTTGCAATTTAGATACACACGCCATGGCATGAATTGGTTACACAGGCAAGTACACTTCAGGTTTAGAAAAGCACAAGACTCCAATGGTGGTACCATCATAAGATTTTACTGCTGTAGGTGTAATGTTACTTGTTGTATTATATATCTGGATGCACAGACAGAAAGAAGCAACAAAATACCAGCCAGGCAGCACACTAGGCTAAGCAGAGAGATTTCTAACTTACCTGTTACCTAGAAGAAATGCAGCAAGTCCAAAAGAACGACGTGTACCTTACACGTCCTGCTTTTGGACTTTGGGCAGCCAACTTCAAGTAGGCACAGCCAGGGCCGCCTTTAACACTGGTGGCGGCCTGTGCGACAATGTTTGTTGGCGCCACCCCAATGGCCACCTCTACCACGGATTCCCTCACTAGCACCCTTTAATAACGGCCTTCAAGTCTCCAGAACCCCTGTCTCTCTGATTCATTTAGTATTATAGCACCACTCATACCAGTGCAAGGTGTCAGAGCACTTCACATAATACACACATTGCACAGAGACAATCATAGGTGTGTAAATCAGTGTATTGGACGTGTCATATCAGACAGGACTACAAGGTGTAGTGTAGGAGGAACATGTCATCGATATTAGTAGGCAATATAGTTTAAGAGTGCTTATCCTGGAAAAGTACAAATTCAGAATTTAAAATGTAACACCATTGTTAGAGGTTCTCTTAAAATAACCCAAGAATTGTTTTTTCACCCAAATGAACCCTTTTGGCAAGATTAGGATAATGAAAGACTGGGCTCTAACATAATACTTGCAGTTAACACGCAGCTGTTTGATGACAGTTAATAGCTCAATGCTCTATATTAGGATTTTGTCTTACAAACCACAAGTAACAAAATGAGCTCTCTTACAGAAGCAGTAACCCACTGACCTATTTACATTACATGCACTTTGTGATCTGCATGGTACACGTTCATAGCAGCAGGCATTTTAACCCACTGCGCGACTTTTGGATGAGTCAAAACTTCCACTAGACAAACCTCAGTCTCTTTCCAGGAAAACAATTAATCACCGGAGCTCTCTAGACATTTTAATTGATGCCTGAAAATTGCTGGAGGCCAGGAACACACAGGTGCTTTAAAAATGTTAATATACTTGCAAAAATGACGCCTCAACCCCAAGTCAGTGCCCGGTGTGGTGGCACCGATCTGGAGTTGGCCCTGGGCACAGCTTTCAGCCAAAGGGTTTGTCTGCATGGAGAAAATGTCTGCTATTTCCTGCATCCAACTCTTCACACGAGGACAACCCCATCATTATATGTATAGTCAGCTGCATGCAGCAAAGCCTGGCAGCGGCCTTGACCTAACTCCATGCACAGCTCACAATCTGGCAGCCAACTACTGCTGTGTATAACTTTTAGGATGCTTGACTGCAGCAAGCCCAAAAGCACGATGTGTGCTTTACACTTAGCTGCCAAGGAGTCAAAAGTTGCATGAGAGAACTCTGATCTCTCTGTAGCAGGAACTTGAATAACCACCACGGATTCATTGAGTGCTGGGTAAATCATTCCTGCTGCTCAGCCTGGTCTCTGTAACTGGAGTCTGTGGGGTCACTCGCTGCAGACAGGTGATCTGACAGTGTTGTGATGCACTGGGGGCAAAACTGGACCATCTGCAGCTGTAGATTGTAGTAAGGGTGAGAGGTCATGGCGTGGCGCGCTCCCCGAGCTGTGCCCTATGCCTTTAGACACACGTGCCCGCTCTCAGTCTCACCATGACTTGTACGGCCATCAGGGAACCCCCTCGACCAGGGGAGGGGAGTACTGTTGAGGAGGCCATGGAGGTCCTTTAATTTATTAATCCTGCGGGCTGCAGAAGCAATTCTTTGTTGTGACAGGTATTTGAAATGAAAACATCCTTTTTCTGCTCAGCCTGCACTGACCAGAAGCCCCTCAGTGACACTGTAGGGATGGAGGACAGGAGTGCCGTCCTGTAGGGTGCAGCTCTGCAGCCCTGCCAAGTACCACGCATCACGCGTTAGACTAACGCATTTCAGTGTGGTGGTCCGCACCACTGCACTGAAATGCAAAGTCATCCATAATAGCACTTCCTCAGCTGTTAAGCTTGAAGCTCCCATATAATAAATAATGCATGATACAAGCTGCAGGGGCAGCGCGCAATGCGTGCTGCTCCCGGAAGGCTTGGGGGCCACGTGACAGGTGTAGTAAACAAAGAAAGGAAAGCGTGGGCATCTTTGTCACTCATTGAGTGTGCAATCCTGGTCACACTCGACTGCAAAGTGTATCTAGAGAGATTTCCGGAAGCATTGTTGTGACAAGGGCCTCCTCCAGCGTGCTGAAGTGCGTGAAATTACACGCGCAAGTAAAAGGGTGTGAGAGGAATTCCTCCATCAAGGCTGGAGTGTGTAAATATGCCGAAAGCTGGGCTCGCCCAGCACGACAGAGTGAAGTGCAGCTTCGGAACGGCATCTGAAAGATTCGCCTCTTTCAGCAAAGTGCCTTGTGCCCAGCACCTCACAATGTAAGGATTTCTCCCTCGACGTGCTGGTGCAGCCTATAGCGCTGACAGGCCTCTTACTGCTCGAGGCGCCATTGCCAACCGAAAGTGCAGGAGGGTCGCATAGTTGACCTCACTGTTTTGTGACTGAAGGCTGTCTTTCGTCCATCGAGGGCCTGACTGGGGAATGGAGCAAAGAGGATACTGCGGACTCGCCAGTGATGGCGTAAACCAAGCAGACACAACACCTCTGTTTTTGGAGGGAAGGGTATGTTTGCTAAGAGGATAGTCCCAATGTAGTCAGCGGAAGAACCCTCGTTCCACGGTGGGTGGGAATGGGGCACACATGGGACCCCTTCTACAGTGGGACACTCAAAGCCAGTGCCCCCCGTTATGAACTCATACTATGAACGAAAGAGTGAACCACGTCCTTCTGTTGCACCATCTTGTGGTGATGTATTGGTGACAAGATGGCTCAGAGAGTTAAGCATACAATGTTGACAACTGCTCATGGTATGTTATGTGCATTTGTATAGTGCTTGAATAACATGAGTATGGTCTCACAGCACTTTTAAAATCTAGGGACCATCTGTGATTCTGGGGTACATGTTGACTGGAGTCAATGCGGCATGGTTAACTGGTATTTGGTTCTTTTTCATTCACTAATAATTACACAGAAATTATAAAAATGTCACTCATGGGAATCTGAAACCTTGGCAGCTATGGCTCTGTCTCACCCGAGCTGTCAGCTGAGCAGAGCGCACATGCATCTGCCTGCGCCAGCCACAACAGAGACCTGTACCCCTGGTGAGGGGCTGGTGACATGAATAAGGTGGCGGCAAAATAGAGGCGGGAGACAACGCCTATTCACGGCAAAATAGAGGCGGGAGACAAAGCCTATTCACGTCAAAATAGAGGCGGGAGACAACGCCTATTCACGTCTTTTCTTTTGCACTTGCTGCATTGCTTTTTTAATGGGCCGTGGCTGAGGCTGTTTGTAATCATTTGTCACAACACATACACTAGGGACTAGTTAGTGGTGCCCGAGTGTGCCAAGTTCCTAAACCAGCAACACCAGTCTGCAAACAAATGATGGTGACCATGCAAAAAGGAACATTTTCTAATACTAGGATAACAATTGCACTGTATAACAATACTGGAGTTAGCTTAGACTGTACAGCTGCAATTGAAGAGCCTTTAGAACACCCCATCACCTGCAGTTATTGAGAAACGCTTCAAGACATCCAGGCAGCTAGTAACTAATTTCATGTGTGGATTCCACTTTACTTTATAGTTGACTGTGACTAGGCTTGTATGAAATATTAAAAAATACAGAGTAATTGGTGAAATTTTGACAAAATGTCTGAGAAATTACAGATATTGCGCCATTATGCCATACAATGTAATTTTGGAGAGAAATGTTAACACAAGATGTACCATTTGGGTATTTTTTAATGTAAGCTGCATTTCAGGTATATTTTTTACTCAAAGCAAAAACCAAAGAAATGATGGACGGAGTGTTGATCATTGCAAGCACTCACCCCCAGTCAACTGATCTGGGTTTAATCCATCACCGTTCTTTAGCCCACTCTGCCACCCCAGTTCAGACATGGCCATATGCAAATCAGTCTGACCCTGTGCCTCATGGGAACAGTCCAGCCTGAACTGCCAAGTCATGTCTTCCCTGGACCGGAAACAAGCTTCCTAGGACCGGTTTCTGGCATTTCAGCCGTCTTCAGCCAGGCTTGCTTGAATCCAGTGGCAAAGTGAGCAAGGGACTCACGTCTGAGCATACCCTGCCAACTTATGGCGAACAAAGCAAAACCAAAGGAAATGATGGACGGAGTGTTGAACATTGCAAGCACTCACCCCCAGTCAACTGATCTGGGTTTAATCCATCACCGTTCTTTAGCCCACTCTGCCACCCCAGTTCAGACATGGCCATATGCAAATCAGTCTGACCCTGTGCCTCATGGGAACAGTCCAGCCTGAACTGCCAAGTCATGTCTTCCCTGGACCGGAAACAAGCTTCCTAGGACCGGTTTCTGGCATTTCAGCCGTCTTCAGCCAGGCTTGCTTGAATCCAGTGGCAAAGTGAGCAAGAGACTCTCGTCTGAGCATACCCTGCCAACTTATGGCGAACAAAGCAAAAACCAAAGGAAATGATGGACGATTTTTTACTCAAGCAGACAGAGTAATTGGAATGCGAATAGCAGTGTTTTGAACGTGAATGGCAGTTCCTTTAACGTGGGTGGTCAACAAACAATTCAGGTAGATTTTTTACCTGAGCGGCCCATTTGGGTCATTGTTGAGTGCAAAACTACAAATCCAAACATGAGCAGCAGTGTTTTAAACATGACCAACCGGAAAGCCACTCGAAATTGCATTTTCAAGTTTAATTTTTTACCCGAACAGACCATTCAAGTAATTTTTTGAGTGCAAGATGCATTTTGTGTAATTACATGTAATTTCACACAATTTTGACACAATGTAATGTAATTACTGTACATGAAATTATGTTGCTTAGGCCCATGGCTAATTGTGACCTCTAAATAAGGGACATTTTTCAAATTTTCAATAAAAGACAAAACAATTACTCATTAGGAAGTACTCATTAGAGAAACTTGAAAGACATAGGGCCTGATTATGAGTCTTGCATGCTTCCTGTGGGATGCCACATCAGCGCCCCACAGGAAGACCACCAAATCGAATTCAGACCGCCCACCGAATATGAGTTTAATTCTGGTGGGCGGTGTGTGCTGTGGCGGTCCCATGGCGGTGCCTTTCTCAGGCACAAAGGAGAGCCATAGAAAGGCAGTGCCATGGGAACCCCGAAGCACGTTCCGGCATGGGAAGAAATGCACCATGTCATGCACTTCGTCGTATGCAGGAACTGGGGGTGCAGTAATACAGGGGGCACAACATGTGCCCCCCTGCATGCACCCCCATGCAGAGAGGTGACAGGGGGCCATGCAAAGGCCCCCTGAGCTGACTCACCACCACCCTTTCGATAACGGTCTCATCACAGTGGACAGGGTCGTGGTGAGGAAACTTGTAATATGCTCGGCGGTGCTGCAGCAGCACGCCAGGATATTGCTGCATCAAACTGCTGTGCCACTACTGCGGGATCAGGGAACCCCAGCGGCTGCAGCGTTCCAGTGGTGATACAACCGCCAAGCTTGTATTACAGCGGGTGGACTGCCACCATGAACACGGCCGTTTGATGGACCGCCATAGTTATAATTAGGCCAGCAGTCTTTTTTTAATTGATAAATTTACCTTAAGCTGTTTATTTTATTACACTATTGTAAAGGAATTAACTGTCTTTCGACCCTGTTGTGTCATTGATTTGGTAATCAAATTACCCACATAAGACAGGTGACTAACCCTGCCATTGCCAAAATTCACAACTCACCAATCAGGGAGATACAGGTGATTTGGCAGGTTGGTCATATATAAAGTAAATAACACCCCCTTTTCAGACAATTAGTAGTATATATACTAGGAGTAAGGTCTCTCTCATTCAACAATTTCAAATGAAATCCATATAAAGAGTGAAGTGAAATATGTTTATTACCCCATGAATGAAATTTGGCACAGAGATGCCTACAATAACTTTTGTCAAAAGCCCAGGAATAATCAATGTAACAAAGTAAAAGCCTGCCACCATTATACTCCAAGGCTCTAGTGCAAACAAAATTAGGGCAACTGTGTTGTAAAGTGTCACACACTGCACCCAAAAGCAAGTTTGTGAGAATGTAAGCATTTTTATAAAATCCACAATCCAAATTCAAAAATGAGATTATACAATAACTTTTGGGATCAAATATCGGGCATCGTTTATACAAAGGCTGTGAAATTGTACTTTTCCAGTGCCATAGAATCATCCCAATATTAAGTATATTTGTGTAATTAAGATTTAGTTATTTATAGTTAGGACCTTTTTTGATTTGTCAATAACTTTGGCGCCGGTTGACGAATCTTCGTAAAATTTTCAAAACTAATGGGGTGCTCTGGTCAGCTCCTGTCTTAAAAGTTTCAGGGTGATTCGTCAAGCGTGGGCTGAAAAAAAAGGGGGGTCCCAAAACGCATTTTCCCATGTTAATTTCATAGGAACTTTAGACACGACTACAGCCCGAACTGCTGAACGGAATTACACCAAATTTGGCAAAAAGGTAGCTTTTGGTCCAGAAAGTACTCTTTTGTTTAAATGGTGTAAATCCGTTCAGTAGTTGCTGAGAAATTCAAAAAAGGAAAATATCGATATCTGAGCACCGAGGAGGGTTCGCAAACCCTCCCATGCACGAGCTTCACTCTGATTGGCTGCCAACACTCTAAAGCAGAATGTGTTGGTAGTCATCTTGTGGGTGAAAAAACATTAAAATAACAAGAAAAGGGGACAGGGTAGAAACACCCTGACCCCCTAGGCCTGCTCAGCTAGGTCCCACAGGGACCCCTAGGCCCAAAAAAAGCATTTGTTTTATAGAATTTTGGCCGATTCATGCTGGTTTTGCGAATCCAGACTAAATTATTAAAAAAAAGGAAGCGCCAGCTCCCGCGCTTCCTTTGTTAAAAAGTCTGCGGGAGGCAATTGTAAATTAAGGTGTGGGGGTCCCCACAGCCCCGGGGACCCACACCTCCCCGGGGCTTCATAATTTATGCACGGGGGCACATGGCCCCCTGCAGCCCCGGGGACCACCACTTTCCCTGGGCTTTAATTAAATAGAGGGGGGCCTCGCGGGCCCGCCCAAGCCCCGGGGACCCCCAGCTCCACGGGACTACCTGATTTAAATGCGGGGAGGCTACACAGCCCCCCACAGCCCCAGGGACCACCACCTCACCGGGGCTTTAGAAATGATGGGACAGGGGCCCCGCTTCCCCCCTCCTGGAGCCCTTGATGGCTCTGGGGACCTCCACCCCCCAGGGCCGGCTTCTGCAATGTCCCGGGGTGCCCACCCCCAGGACATTGCTGTTTGCTATGGCAGGGCGGGAGCACGGCTCCCGCCCTGCCATAGCAAACTCTGCTTTGTTTTTGGAAATGAGAGCAGGAAACCTGCTCTTGCTTCCAAAAACCAAAGCAGAATTGCTTTTCACAAGGGGAGTTGCATGTCAGCAGCTCCACTGGTGCAAATGCAATGCCAGTGGGACTGTGGGGGCATTGGGGCTCCCCCATGGTCTCCAACAGTGATGCCAGGCCCCGGGGGATGGGGTCCCCGGGGCCAGAAGTGGCCCCAGGGGGCCGCACGGCCCCCCTCCCTTTTAATCATAATTTTAAAAAAAAAAAACGGAAAGGCCGGTCCTGGTGGATGGGGCCCCCAGGGCCAAAAGTGGCCTGAGGAGGGGGCCACACGGCCCCCCTCCCAAAAAATAGAAATAAAAAAAGAAGACTGGCCAGGCCCCGGGGGATGGTGTCTCCGGGCCCATAATTTGCCTCTGGAGAGGGGCCACGCGGCCCACCTCCCCAATGAATCAAAAAAAAAAAAAAGGCTGCCAGGTCCCGGGGGATGGGGTCCCCAGGGTAAAAAATGGCCCAGGGAAGTGGGGCCACGGGTCCCCCTCCCATAAAATATGAAAATAAAGAAAAAAGAAAAAAGAAACCAGCAACTCGCCGGTGGCCCTGCCCCCTCCCTGCATGACTCTGCAAACGCGCCCCCTGGCGTGTTCTAAGTTGGGGAATTAATCCCCCTTGATTACTGAGGGTCCCTGGGGGCCCACTAGCCCACCAGGTACTTTCAGTAAGAGCCACAGAGCTGGATTGCAGAGAGGTGGTCTGAGACTATGCCCCTTTTTACACCACTCTACAAATGCGCCTTGCGGCGCACTGCCGGTGGGGCGATGAGGTCCACTTGTGTCCTGAGGAACACAGGACACAGGTGGACTTCATCCCTTGAACAGCAGTGCACCGGGAGCCGCGTTTTCAGAGTGGTGTAAAAAGGGTGCATGGCCTCGGACCACTCTCAGCAGTCCAGCTGTGTGGCGCTTACTGTAGGTAAGAGGTAGGCTAGTTGGCCCCTAAAGGACCCACAGCAGCGAAGGTGACTTCAATCCCCATCCAGGAGGGCGCCAGGTAGCGTGTTTGCAGAGTGATGGGTGAAGGGGGCGTGGCCTGCTCTAAGAACATAGGGGCATATTATCAAGCATGGCGTTAAAATTATCGCCGCTTTAGCGGCAGAAAACTGCTGCTAAAGCTGCGATAATGGGCTTGATAATATGCCCTGTAGAATTCCAATAGAAGCCCAGGTTCACACCAGAAGATGGGCTTCTATGGGAATTCTCAAGGGCGTATTATCAAGCCCATTATCACCTCTTTAGCGGCAGTTTTCTGCCGCTAAAGCGGCGATAATTTTAATGCCGTTTCTTGATAATATGCCCCTTAGCAATCCTGCTGTGTGGGACTTGCTGTAGGTAATAGGAGGGGTAGTTAGCCCCCAAGGTTGTCCTTGGGAGCCAACTACCCCTCTTGTTACCTCCAGAAAGTCCCCTTTCTCCACCGCTCTGCAAACGCACCTCCTGGCAGACTACGGGATGGCGGATGAGGTCCAATTTACTCATGAGGGACTTTGGAGGCCAAAAAGCACTCCTGGTACCTCCTGTAAGCCCTACGCAGCGCAATTCCTGAGCGCTGGTCGGAGGCCCAGCACCCTCTCTCCACCACTCTGCAAAGGCGACTACTAGTTAAAGAAGTGCTTGCAATGTAAAAGGTTTCGCATTTGCGATAATTAGAGGTAGTGGCGTTGTAAATGCAAAAGTTTTTTACTAATGTTTTTGGAGTGGATGTACATTGTGTGTAGAGGAATTATGTGGTATGTTGTGCAGTGAAATTATGTGGCTAGAAAGTATGTGGTATTTAGAGTATAGGAATTATGTAGAGTGGGATTATGTGTTATGGAGAGTAATTATGTGGTATGGTAGTTTGTGTTGTGGAGTCGTAACCTCGGGTTTAGTCTTCCTCATTTCCATAGAAGCTCAACTATGAACTCAGTGAGACAAAAAAAGATGGAATCACTGAGGAGCACTTGTGGACCTAGTCAGAGGTATGAGCATGGCCACTGGAAATATGTGACTGCTTGGCTGCACCGACTTTCGCACAATTATACATTTTCTGCATTAACCACATAATTCATCATCTGCACCCTAATCTGCAGATTTGAACAAAAATAGCCTTGTTTCTAGCTCAAACGGCTCAAACGTTACCAAAACTGCAGCGACAAGTGTTACAGCATGGTGGAAGGCCCTTTGCAAACCTAGAATGGTCACCTGTTACTTATTGCTAAATGTGGGTGTTAAATTGGTACTAATGGTGTGCAAGCCACTCATGCTTCGCTCTGCGCCTCTCTTGCCTTTTTCTGCATTTCTGTTGCTTTTTTCTGCATGTTTCTTTCTTTTTCTGCACTTCTCTTGACTCCATTCTGCAAATCTCCTGTACTTTTTGCACCTCTCTTCCCTCTTTCTGCTTGTCTGTTGCGTCTTTCTGCACCTCATTTGCTTCTTTCTGTATCCCTCTTATGTCTTTCTGTACCCTTTTTGCCTCTTTCTGCACCTCTATTCCTTCTTCCTGCACTTCTTTTGTTTCCTTCTGCACCTGTCTTGCTTCTTTCTGCACCCCTCCTACCTCCCTCTCCACCCCTATTCCCTCTTTCTGCACTTCTGTTGCATCTTTCTGCACTTATCTTGCTTCTTTCTGCACCTCACGTGCCTCTTTCTGCACCTCTATTACCTCTATGCCTCTTCCTACAGTTCTCTTGCCCCCTTCTGCACTTCACTTGTCTCTTTCTGTAACTCTCTTGCCTCTTTCTGCACCTCACTTGCTTCTTTCAGTACCCATTTTGCCTGTTTCTGCTCCCCTTTTCCCTCTTTGTGCAACTCTCTTGCCTTTTTCTACACCTCTCTTCCTTCTTTCTGTACCTCACTTGCCTCTTTCTGCACTTCTCTTGCTTCTTTTTCAACCTCTGTTGCTTTTTTCAGCATTTCTCTTGCCTCTTTCGGCACTTCTCTTGCTTGGTTCTGCACCTCTGTTGCTTCTTTCTGCACCCCGCCTGCCTCTTTCTGCACCCCTCTTCCCTATTTGTACAACTCTCATGCCTCTTTCCACACCTCTCTTCCCTCTATCTGTACTACTCTTGCCTCTTTCTGTACCTCTGTTGCTTCTTTCTGCACTTCTCTTGCCTCTTTCTGCACCCTTCGTGCCTCTTTCAGCACCTCTATTGCTTCTTTCTGCATTTCTCTTCCCTCCTTCTGCACCACTTGTGCCTCTTTCAGCACCTCTGTTGCTTCTTTCTGCACTCTTCTTCCTTCTTTCTGCAGCCCTCGTGTCTCCTTATGCACCTCTGTTGCCTCTTTCAGAACCTCTGTTGGTTCTTTCTGCACTGCTCTTGCTTCTTTCAGCACCTCACTTGCCTCTTTCTGCACTTCTCTTGCTTCTCTTTCAACCTCTGTTGCTTCTTTCAGCATTTCTCTTGCCTCTTTCTGCACTTCTCTTCCTTCTTTCTGCACTCCTCCTGCCTCTTTCTGTACCTCTCTTGCTTCTTTGTGTACCTCTCCTACCTCTTTCTTTACCCCTCTTGCCTCTTTTTGCACCTATGTTGGTTCTTTATGCACTGCTCTTGCTTCTTTCTGCTCCTCATTTGCCTCTTTCTGCGCTTATCTTGCTTCTTTTTCAACCTCTGTTGCTTCTTTCAGCATTTCTATGGCCTCTTTCTGCACTTCTCTTCCTTCTTTCTGCACTCCTCCTGCCTCTTTATGTACCTCTCTTGCCTCTTTGTGCACCCCTCCTACCTTTTTCCGCACCCCTCTTACCTCTTTTTGCACCTCTGTTGGTTCTTTCTGCACTGCTCTTACTTCTTTCTGCACATCACTTGCATCTTTTTGCACCCCTGTTTCTGCACCTTTCCTGCCTGTTTATGCACTTCTATTGCCTCTTTCTGCACCTCTGAGTTAGAGGTAGTTGTAATCCCCTGCCCTATTATGTACTAGGGCCTTACAGGGGAGGTCATGCCAATCACAGGGGTACCCCAACCCATAGTATACCCTAGTGTATGTAGGTGTTTTCACTGTATTCTAAGTGTCTTTCAGCATAGCAATAGCTCCGGGCCTGGTTAGTCAGAGTCAGTTACCACCAATAGCAGTCAGTAAAATGTTGGGAGCACAGGATGACTTTGCAACAAGGCCTTTTTCTGCACCTCTGTCGGTTCTTTCTGCATATCTCTTGCTTCTTCCTGCACTTTTCTTCGTCTTTCTGGACTTCTGTTGCCTCTTTCTGCATTTCTCTTGCCTCTTTCAGTGCCTTTCTTCCTCTTTCTTTACATGTCCTACCTCTGTGATGTCATCAGTGATGTCACTGACCATGTCATGAATGATGTAATATATGATGTCATCAGCAGTGCATTGCGGGGGCTGGAGTTATAGTTAGCTCAACTAACCATAACGGCCTAATTTCTCAGGTTTTGTACGAGTAATTAAATGCTAATTTCTAACTATATGTCCCTGAAACCTATGGTTTTTTTCAGTGAATATATATATATATATATATATATATATCTATATATATTACCTTCTGGCGGTCGCCAGTAGGTAGTTATAGTTAGAACCCTAGTTTCCATAGGAAAAACTTTTTTTGATTTGCCAATAACTTTGGCGCCGTTAGACGAATCTTCAAGAAATATTCAAAACTAATTGTTCACTCAGGTCAGCTCCTGTCTTGAAAGTTTCGGGGTGATTTGTCAAGAGGGGGCTGAGAAAAAAGGGGTGTCCCAAAACACGTTTTCTCCATGTTGATTTCCATAGGAAACTTTAGACATGGCTACAGCCTGAACTGCTGAACGGAATTACACTAAATTTGGCTGAGAGATAGCTCTTGGTCCAGAAAGCACACTTTTTTTAACATGGTGTAATTCCGTTCAGTAGTTTGTGAGATATTTAAAGATTTACAGATATCGATATTTGATAATTGTGAGATCTGATTGGCTGAGCCTTCCGGAGCACAAGCTTGCCTCTGATTGGCTGCCAAGTACTTCAAACCAGGACGTGTTGGCAACCATCTTGTGCCTCTGACCGAGGGAGAGGGAAAAAGGTGACAGAAAGATTATAAAACAAAAAAAGGGGCAGGGTAGGAACACCCTGATCCACCAGGCCCGGTCAGGGGTCCCACAGGGACCCCCAGGCCTAAAAAACTAATTTTTTTCAAAACATTTTGGCCGGGTCGCACTGGGTGCGCGAACCCTTTCAAAAATGAAAAAAAACAAAGCGAGGGGCAAGCCTTAATTCTGTAGTAGGGGCCCATAAGGGCCCCCCCAGCCCCAGGGCCCCCACCTCCCCGGGGCTTAATTGTATATGAGTGGGGGCATGCAGCCCCCCGCAGCTCTGGGGACCGACACCTCCCCGGGGCTTATATTTAAAATGTGGGGGGTTCTGCCTCACCACGCTGCCCCGGAGACCGCCACCTCCCCGGGGCAATCCTCAATAAATGTGTGGGGGGCCTCGCATGCCCCCAAGCCCCGGGGACCGCCACCTCCCCAGGGCTTAAAATTTAAAAAAATTAAGTGTTGGGGGTTCCCGTCCCCCCCACACTGCCCCGGGGACCACCACCTTCCCGAGGCACTCTTTAATTAAATGCGGGGGTCCGGTGTGGACCCCCAAGCCCCGGGGACCACCACCTCCCAGGGCTTTAAACAGTAAGGGAGGGGGCCCCCTCTTGGAGCCCTTGAAGGCCCTGGGGACAGCCACACCCCAGGGCTGACTCCTGCAATGTCCCAGGGTCCCCACCCCTGGGACATTGCCATTTGCAATGACAGGGCGGGAGCCACGCGGCTCCCGCCCTGTCATTGCAAACTCTGCTTTGGATTTTGGACACGAGAGGAAACCTGCTCTCGCTTCCAAAATCCAAAGCAGATTGCTTTTGCACAAGGGGAGCTGCATGTCAGCAGCTCCCCTTGTGCAAAAGCAATGCCGGCTCCCCCCACGGTCCTCAACGGTGAGGCCAGGCCCCGGAGGATTGGGTCCCTGGGAACGAGAGCCACACAGCGAATACATTTTTTTATTTAAACAAACCCAGCAGGCCGGCCCTGGGGGATGGAGTCCCTGGGGCCAATAGTGGCCTAGGGAAGGGGGTCATTTGAGATGTCATCAGTGATGTCATCAGTGATGTCACTGAGCATGTCATGAGTGATGTAATATGTGATGTCATCAACAGTGCTTTGCAGGGGGCGCGAGTTATAGTTAACTCAACTAACTATTGCAGCCGAATTTCTCTGGCTTTGTACGAGTGAAATTTCCAACTAACTATAACGTCCCTCAAACCTATGGTTTTTTCATGTATATATATTTACTAAAAAAACACATAGGTTTCAGGGGCGTTATAGTTAGCTGGACTTTTCACTCGTACAAAACCATTGAAATTCCCCCGTTATAGTTAGTTCAGCTAACTAGAACTCGTGCGCCCACAATGCACTGCTGATGACGTCACATATTACATCACTCATGACATGGTCAGTGACATCACTGATGACATCTCTGCATTGCCCCCCTCCTCAGGACACTTATGGCACCGGGGACCCCATCCCCCGGGGCCGGCCTTTGTTTTTTATTATTTAAAAAAAAATATATATTTAGAGAAACACCTAGGACATGCTGGACAAACCGTATGTGATATTCATTAAAAGGTGATTATGCATACAATTAATCTACGTGGAATGTATTTACACCGCTAGAGAAACTCTGACGTATCTGACGCCCTACCGTGCCTAATCCCGGCGCCTCCGCCGGTGGGTACTCTCCAAGTAGACACCCTTGTCGTTTATTTATACAAACATGGGTAGCTATTGACGGGCACATTTAATACACACGCAGACCAAGCCATTCAAAGGGGATTCGACAAAAATTCGACCAAACTATGCAAGAAACCCCCCTCACGGTTAATAAAACACACATCCACCGCCGGATGTGTAATACTTTTTATTTTACTCTCTGGAAAGGAGACAAACCTCACTTGAGAGTCACAGCGTGCATCTGGCCGGGGCCCAATGCTGTGTTACACCCACCAGTGCCCACCGAGTGCCACACACCTCTGTGCTGTATTCCACCAGCTAGCGCGTATGCTATGACTCTCTCTAGCCCATGTGCACTGTAACAACACCCCGTGAATATGTCATGCCACACTTGCCTTCGCACGGGTTTTATTTCCCCATCTAACGTGCCTTCCTCGATGCCTATGTTATAACGCACAGCGCTATGCCATACATATTACAATCTGGGATCCATATCTTTGTCACAGTGCATATGCAACGTTACACTCCCCAGCACATATTTTATATTACAACTTTAGAGACTAGTTAGGTTACACAACACTGCCCTGTGCATATTACACTCCAAGGCGCATATCGCATAGCACACGCTAGTGCCTGTGCTATCTCGCGCTCTCCAATGAATCTGTCATTGCGCACAATGTATTGCATATTATATTTCACGCCCCGGTTCATCTTATATCACACTTTTTGGTGCATAGTTTATACCATATACTATATCTAGTTTTCATTTTCAATCGTGCTCTTAGGACTATGGTCTATATAACACTGCATCCACCTACCCTTTTCACGGGCATTACATTTTGCGATGGGGGGTGGAGGGTCAGGGGGTGTTTCTGCCAAGTGAGCCCGGAGTCACAGTCACAAACGTCCTCTTCTTCCTGAATAAAAGTGAGATTATGCTGCATACTTGTTCATATTTTAAGTAGTTCGCACAGACACATTTTAAAAACAATAAAGTTCCCAATACCCACCTGCTCTGAACAGTTAGCTTGCTGCCCCATCCACCTCCTCCCTATCCTCTGTTGTCTGAATCCATGGACTAGCCTCCTCCCTCCTGCCATGCATGGTCTGATGTGCTGCCACTGCCCTCCATTTAGCATGATGTACCAGTCCACTCCTCCTGCCCTCCATTGCCTAATTCTATGGCCCAGTATTGACCTCCTGCTTAGCCTCTGTGCTTAGCTTGCTGCCCCTATTCTCCTTCCCCCTGCCCTCCGATGTCTTTGTGCATGCCCCTGCTCCATCCTTTTTGCCCACCATGTTCCATGGACCTGCCACTCCTATCTACTCTGAGTGTTCTGTTGAGCTGCCACTCCCCTCCTACCTGCCTAGCATTGTCAGATGACTGTAACCTGTCCCTGCCACCTCCACCCTGCCTGTCCACATGCCATGCCCCTATCTCCTTCCTCCTGTCCTCCTGTCCTCCATGGTCCATTTTACTGCCACACCCTTCTGCCCTCCCTGGTCTGTTGTGCTGCAACTGCTCCTCCTGCCTGCCCCGCATGGTCTGTTGTGAGGCCCCTTCCCCTGAACTCTCCTGTCTGTGCCCAGGTCCTGCCCCTCCCTTCTATCCTCTATGGTCCTTTGTGCATGCCCCTGCACCCTCCTTCTTGCCCATCATAGCCACTGTGCTGCCACTAACCCTCCCGCTTGACATGCATGGTCTTCTGTGCTGCCATGGCCCCTCCCACCGTCCCTGTGTGGTCAGCTAGCTGCCCCTGACCCCCTCCCACCTTCCCTCCATGGTCTGTGTGTATGCCATCATACTCTCACTGTTGCTCTCCATGGTGTGTCTTCTTTCTAGTGCCCATCCTGCCTGACCTCCATGGTCATCTTGCTGCTCCTGCCCTGCCCCCTTGCCCCCAGCCCTCTGTTTCCATGTGCAGACCCCTATTCCCTCCCTCCTGGCTTGTCTGTTCCATTGTAATGCCCCTGATCCGTCCCTCCTGCCCTTTATGGTCTGTTATGCTGCAGCTTTCCCTCCTGTCTGTCCATTATGGTCAGCTAGCTACCATTGCCTCTTTCCCCTCTGTTCTCTGTTGTCCATGTGCATGGTCCTGTCCCCTCCCTATTGCTTTCTATGGATTGTTGTGCTGCACTCCCATCCCGTATGCCCAGTGTGGTGTATTGTGCTGCTGCAAACCCTGATGCCTGCCCTGTAGGGTCAGTTTGGTGCACCTCTCCATGTCCCTCCTGTCCTCTGTTATCCGAGTCCATGTCCCTACCCCAATTCCTCCTACCTACCATGATCCAATGTACCATACTTGCGAACATTTTGAACTTGGTAAGAGGGAGATTTTGAAAAGAAAATGGGGTATTGATTTTCCCCTTTGAGTTACATTGAAAAAGAGGAGATTGTAGTCAGGAGACAGATCAAATAAAGCCCATTTGAGCTTAAAAACATTGGACGTTTCCTGGCTGAAACGGGTCTGTTGGCATGTATGGTTGTACTTCCACTGCCTCTTCCTTCTGCCCACAATGGTCTATTATATTGCCACAGCCTCTCTTGCCAGTCCTGTATTGTTGGTTTGTTGCCCCTTCCCCCCTTTCCACTGCCCTCCATAGTCTGTTGTGCTGCCACTGCCCTTGCTGCCTGCCCAGTGTGGTCAAATTGTTCCCTCTGCACTCTCCTACCTGCCTTCAATTTTCAGAGTCCGTGCCCCTTGCCTCTGCCTCTCAACAGTATCCCAATGAACAACTAGATTGCTTGACGTCATCTTGATGTAATCAAAACTGTAATACCTAGAGCATTTCCTTTAGAAATTACATATATGAGAGGGTCTTACTTGCATCAAAATTATCGTTAGTGCGCTAAAAAACAAAAATGAGGACATATTTTCTGAGTTCTCAAATAGCGACAACGAACTTTTAAATTATTTGTATTCTTTGTGTTTTTTTATCCAGTTGACCACTTGATTAAATGTTGCACTTAGGGGAGAGGATGTGGTGTTGCTTCCAGAGCTGCAGACTTTGCAACTGGGGAACCAGGTTGGAGTTTCTGCTTCAGCTCAACATTCTGTGATTCTGGTCAAATCACTTAATCTCCCCATGTCTAGAACCAAAATGAATTTGATTTTGTGTGATGTAACCAATGCTCATGTAAAGCAGTCCAATACCTGACAAGTCTGCACTATATAAAACTGCAAATACACAAAAAATAAGTGTTTTGCACTCTTCTGTCCTTGGGCTACATGTGGGCAACATGTGGGTGATATTTGTGCTGCATTTGGGCTCTTTTGTCTCTGGTGGCCATCTTGGGAGATTTATTTGTTATGAAGTTTCCTAATTTCCTCATTTACTGCAGTCTCCTCAGTAGGAAATGCTTTCAGTTTTTTACTTTGATTCCATCAAGAAGGTATTCAGATATGTCACACATTTGCCATAAATTTTGAATGTTAGCACTCTAGTTGCTCATTAGATCACTGAAGTAAAGCTACTGCTCACCACGGAAGTCTGCTGCTGGTATTAAAAGTGCATGTTTCAGTCTGAATATCAGAATTTTTTTATGAAATAGAAGAGGATTTGAGAAGTTACTCAAAATGTGCCCTAAGTTTTCTTTCTGCAGCACTAATCATAATTTCTATGGCAAAATGAACCCCCTCATTTTGTTCCTTTGTAAATTAAATGTTTTAAGTGTTACCACTTTATTCCAATCAAGATGGCTTCAGGTGTGCCATACTTTTGTCATAGGTAAGACTGTTAGCGCTCTAGTTGTTCATTAGAACACTCTGGGACATTCTGTCATTGGGCTATACTTGGGCTACATCTGGGTGATATTTGTGCTACATTTGGGCTCTTTTGTCTCTGGTGGCCATTTTGGGAGACTTATTTGTTATGAAGTTTCCTAATTTCCTCATTTACTACAGTTTCCTCAGTAGGAAATACTTTCAGTTTTTTACTTTGATTCCATCAAGAAGGCATTCAGATGTGTCACACATTTGCCATAAATTCAGAATGTTAGCACTCTAGTTGCTCATTAGATCACTGTAGTAAAGCTACTGCTCACCAGGGAAGTCTGCTGCTGGTATTGAAAGTGTATGTTTCAGTCTACATGTCAGATTTTTTAATGAAATAGAAGAGGATTTGAGAAGTCACTCAAAATGTGCCCTAATTTTTCTTTCTGCAGCATTAATCATACTTTCTATGGCAAAATGAACCCCCTCATTTTGTTCCTTTTTAAATTAAATGTTATAAGAGTTACCAGTTTATTCCAATCAAGATGGCTTCAGGTGTGCAATACGTTTGTCATAAGTAGGGCTGTTGGCGCTCTAGTTGTTCTTTAGAACACTCTGGGAAGCTGCAGTAGAACACAAAGGAATCAACTGACAGTCTCTGCCCTTGTTGGATGTACATGTTTTACTGAGAATGTCAGACTTCATTCTCACATGACTGAGAAAGATAATGTGAATTTACAGAAAATGTGCTCTCAGTTTAGCTTATAGATCACCTTCCAAACCTCTGTGGGAAAAGTATGAGAAAATAGTTTTCTGTCAAACATGATTCATGATATCACAGCAGGAGGCTTTTTCACATGGTAAAATCACCTTAGAACACACCACAATTCCTAAAATGAGTATGGTACCATCAACAAATGATTTATAATGTAACTAAAGTCTTAAAACCTTCTATTAACTGCAATGCTTTTTAATGAGGTGCTATCATGTATATTGGTCCAAAGATGGCTGCCAACACTTCGTGGATGAAGTACTGACAGCCAATCAGATCTCACGATGAGATGTGTGGTGAGGCTCCGCCCAGATATATCTATCTTTTTAACTCTAATTTTCTCAGGAACTACTGAACGGATTTACACCATTTAAGCAAAAGGCACGAGTCTGAACTGAGGACTACCGCTTTGCCAAATTTGGTGTAATTCCGTTCAGCAGTTCGGGCTGTAGCTGCGTCAACAGGTCCTATGGGAAAATGCATGGGTAAAATGCGTTTTGGGACCCCCCTTTTTTCTCGGCCCCCGCTTGACATATCACCGTGAAATTATCAGGACAGCATCGGACCGGAGCTGGCCAAAAGTTTGGAAAATTTCACGAAGATTCGTCAATCGGCACCAACGTGATTCCAAATAGAATGTTGCGGATTTTCTATAGGTCCTAACTATAACTACCTACTGGCGACTGCCAGTAGGTAATATATCTATATATATATATATATATATATATATATATATATATATATATATATATATATATATATATATATATATATATATATATATATATATATATATAAATATATATATATATATATATTACCTACTGGCGGTCGCCAGTAGGTAGTTATAGTTAGGACCACGTTTCCATAGGAAAACCTCAACATTCTATTTTGAATAACTTTGGCGCCGGTCGACGAATCCTCGCGAATTTCTCAAAATAGGTGGGGCGCTACGCTCCGCTCCTACCCTGAAAGTCTCGGGGGGATCCGTCAAGCGGGGGCTGAGATAAAAGGGGGGTCCCAAAACACGTTTTTCCCATGCATTTTTCCATAGGACCTTTAGAACGAGCTACAGCCCGAACGGCTGAACAGAATTACTCAAAATTTGGCAGAGAGGTAGTCCCTAGGTCAAGGAAGTGCCTTTTGTAGGTTTGGTGTAAATCTGTTCAGTAGATTCTGAGAAAATAGCCTTTAAATCAATATATATATCTGAGCCCGCTTACGGTACGCTTACCGTACGCTTACGGTAAGCGTACGGTGGCGTGCGCGAGCGCGATTCTGATTGGCTCTTAGATCTTAGTAAACATTCGAATCGGTCGAAACCAGGAACCGGCGGCCGCCATTTTGTGTATTTCACTCTGAAAAAAAAGAGTGAAAACAAGGAAAGGGGGCAATGAGGAGAGTTACAGACCCCCTAACATTTGTAAGGGGGTCAAAGAAGGACAGAAAAGTAAAAAAAAAACATTTATTGATTTTAAAAAAAATCACGGGGTACGCGTACGGTAAGCTTACGGTAAGCGTACGGTAAAAAAAATAAAAATAAATAAATGAAAAGCAGATTTAAGAGTTTAGATATTAGGGAGCTCTAAAAAGAGCTGTTGTGTTTATGAAGTCATTTTTTTAGTGGTACCTACAAGGTTTCACACACGTTATAGTTAGGAATTAGCATTTAAAAAACCTTGCAAATTCACTGAAAAAACCATAGGTTTCACACATGTTATAGTTAGCTGGACATTTTACTGATAAAAAACCAATGAAATTCCCCCGTTATAGTTACTGTAGGCAACTATAACTCACGCGACCGTAATCCTCTGCTGATGACATATGTGTCTTTATGAAAAAAAAATATTTGTAATATATGTATAGCTAAAATTTATGGAAGAAGACATGGGCAAATAAGTGTCTAAATACAGTATTAGCATCAGCAGAGGATTGCGGTCGCGTGAGTTATAGTTGCCTACAGTAACTATAACGGGGGAATTTCATTGGTTTTTTATCAGTAAAATGTCCAGCTAACTATAACATGTGTGAAACCTATGGTTTTTTCAGTGAATATATATATATATATATATATATATCACATAACATACATACACATAAACAATAAAAAAGTACAGCAAATAAACAGCAATTTTTTAAATATTTCCAATTTAGCTGTGCATAAAAATTAAAAAGTATATCAAAATACTTTTTACTAAAAGTATCTTTCAGATGTCATACATTTATATATATATAAAATATATAATTAAATACACAAAGACATAATAATATATCTTTAAGCAATATTTTTAAAACACTTAAACTATATACATAATAAATATACTATTTCCACCCCAATGTATACAATTGTAGAGAAAGCGTCAAACTCCAGATGGGTGGAATTTACCATTCCCACTCCAGTCTGTGCAAAAATAGGGAAAGCGTTATACTCAGGAGAGGTACAATTTACTGTTCCCACTCCAGTCGGTGCAACAGTAGGGAAAGCGTTGGACTCAGGTGGAGGAAAAATGTTCTATTCCTACTCCAGTCAATCCAACAGTAGGGAAAGCGTTGGACTCAGGAGGGGTTAAAATGACTATTCCCACTCCAGTTGGTGCAACAGTAGGTAAAACGTTGGATTGCAGAGGGCTCAAATTTCCATTTCCAACTTCAGTCTGTGCAATAGTAGTGAACGTGTTGGATTCAGAAGGGGTAAAATGTACTATTCCCACTCCAGTCTGTGCAATAGTAGGGACAGTGTTTGACCGAGGAGGGGTAAAACTTACTATTCCCACTCTAGTCAGTGCAACAGTAGGGAAAGTATTGGACTCAGGAGGGGTAAAAGTTACTATTCCCACTCCAGTCTGTGCAACAGTAGGGAAAGCGTTGGACTCAGAAGGGGTACAATGTACTATTCCCACTCCAGTCAGGGCAACAATAGAGGGAGAATAGTTCTCTTCAAACAAATCACATATTGTAACAACTCTATTAAATAACATAAAATATAAATATTCAACTTTAAAAATTATGGGCCCGATTTATAGAACTAACTTAAGACAAAATCCTAAACTTACTACCATTTTGGTATTCACAGAAGGCACTTACTCATTTTGGTATTCACAGAAGGCACTTACTCATTTCGGTATTCACAGAAGTTAGGAGTCCTAACTTTAGGACTCCTAAATGCCTTCTGTGAATACCGAAAGTCTTAAAATTAGGATTTTTCTCAGTTTAGTAGTAGTATAGTTAGGACTCCTAACTTTAGGACTCCTAAATGCCTTCTGTGAATACCAAAAGTCTTAAAATTAGGATTTTTCTCAATTTAGTAGTAGTAAAGTTAGGACTCCTAACTTTAGGACTCCTAAATGCCTTCTGTGAATACCGAAAGCCTTAAAATTAGGATTTTTCTCAGTTTAGTAGTAGTATAGTTAGGACTCCTAACTTTAGGACTCCTAAATGCCTTCTCTGAATACCGATAGTCTTAAAATTAGGATTTTTCTCAATTTAGTAGTAGTAAAGTAAGGACTCCTAACTTGAGGACTCCTAAATGCCTTCTGTGAATACCAAAAGCCTTAAAATTAGGATTTTTCTCAGTTTAATAGTAGTAAAGTTAGGAGTCCTAACTTTCAGACTCCTGAACTGAGAAAAATCCTAATTTTAAGACTTTCGGTATTCACAGAAGGCATTTAGGAGTCCTAAAGTTAGGACTCCTAACTTCTGTGAATACCGAAGTGAGTAAGTGTCTTCTGTGAATACCAAAATGAGTAAGAGCCTTCTGTGAATACGAAAATGGTAGTAAGTTTAGGATTTTGTCTTAAGTTAGTTCTGTGAATCGGGCCCTATATGTTTAAATTTCAACAAAATTTCAACTAATTACATAAGTATTACAATGTTTAATAATTATATCATCATCATAAACTTTATTCACATTACTTAAAATGCATAAAAGTACATTAGAAAAGCGATTAAAAGAAACATGTCTGGGAATAAATAGATACACCTAGGGGTCTATTATAATGTCGGGCGGATCGCCACTGCCCGTATGGCGGTGGCGATCCGCCCGACATTATACACCGCCCGCCACCCATTTCCTCCCGCCATATTACTATGGCGGGGGGACCCCGACGGACGGAAAGACCGTCCGCCGGTTTTCTGCCAGTCGACCGAGCGGAAAAGGGGCTGGATATGGTGGCGGTGTCTGGAAGACACCGCCATCCATATTAGCATACAGGCGGATTAGTGCCTTCCATGGAAAGGCATGCGGTGCATGACTGTGGGAGTCTGTTGTGGGCCCCCAGTGTGTTGGGGGTGGGGGTGCATATGGGCAGTACCTATGGTACCCCCCTGCATTTACATGCACAACATGGCAGGCACCGCGCGGTGCCTGCCACGTTGTGCATACAAATGCACAGGGTGCAGCCACAGCATTGTGGCGGGCGGTGCAGTGTGCACCGCCTGCCACAATGATGTAGATGGGGGATGCCACTGCCACCGTGGCATCCTAATTGCTGGTGCAGGACCGCTGCATCACTGGCGGACGGTCCCAGCACCGCTAGGGTGTCTGCCCGCCATCCTAATAGGCCCCCCTAGTATTTAAAATATTTGTATTCACTTGAGAATTATCCAATAATTAACACCTGCTCCAAATATGCAGATCTTTAAACTTAAATTACAATACTCAGTTCATATAAAATTCATCTGCGACTATTAATCACATTTTTGCAAAAATTCTAAAATTCCTAATCTTAATTATTTTATTCATATTAAAACTATTTTTAAGACTTGTCATGAAGGCTCCCGATTCTTTACAGCTGCCCATGAAAATGATGCAATCATATAGCACACATACAAGGTTTCTAATTGTTGGATCAATGATAAGGCTATATGTAGATCTTTCAAACAAAATGTTCACAATAGTGGAACAATAAACTTTTCCCTCTCACAGGTATAGAAGGAACAGATGAAAAGAATATGCAAAGTTGTCTGTATGGACTTTCTGTCACATGGACAGGAAGGGAGCTGTGGGAAAAATACAGGTTTGTATGGTAGCCCAGCATAAGCAGGATATAAAATGTAGGCAAAGCCTAATTAAAATAAAACTATGCTGCGGATTCTCAACAAATGACGAATAAGACCTAGATCCATACATCATAGGGGGCAGTTCCAGGTATGCCATTAAAGTGCTTTTCCCCTTATTGCTCTCTTTTCTATCACTTGTTCTTTTTGCCAAACATTTCTCCTTTAGCATCAATTTTGAGAAATTGGCACATAAACTTTGAGTATCATAAAGATTTTTTAGCCCTAGAGAGATAAGAGTCGAGCGAACATTCCGCACCCATGGATTCGATTTATATGCTGTAATTTCAGTATGTCTTTTAACACTAATTGATTTAATTCAACTGAGTTTTGTTTCCATATTGACAGCCACAATAATAGGGGGGCAATTTAATAGTTTCACTAATATAAGGTAGCCCCAATTCTGTGTGGTAAAAATAATTAGAACAGGCACGTGGCACAGAAATTAATCTCTTACAAAATCCATCCTCCGCGCGTTGCAATTGAGGTACATGGCCCATGCCCCAAATTGCTGCCCCATAGGTTGCAATAGGTATGGCTTAAGCAAGATAGATTTTAACCATGTCTTGGACTGGTTTAGAGCCTAGTTTATTTGAAAAACTAAATATAGCAGTTATACTTTTCTCCATAAGGTTTGCTCTGTTAGCTACCATGTCCTTCCAGTTTGATCTAGAATCAAAGAGACCTCCTAGATACATAACGTTCTCTACCCATTCTATTCTCTTTTGATCTACTGAGAATTTCACCCACTTCTTTGAATCATCCCCAACAACCATTACAAAAGTTTTTTGATTCATTTACGTATAAACCCAATTCGGCCATGAATGAGGTATACTTCTCTATGAGAGTCTGCAAAGCCATCGTTGTTCTCGCTAGTAAGACTGCCTCATCTGCAAAGAGAATTACAGGAAAACTAAGGGATTCAACACAAGGGCTATCCTTATCAGTAGGCATCAAAGCCTCTTTTAGCTCATTTGTGTAAAGAGCAAATAAAAAGGGGCAAGCATGCATCCCTGTCTTACGCCTTTTTCTATATTAAAATAGTTTGAACATAATTATATCAATTAACAAAATGAATGTAATTAAAATACCACAACATATTCTCATAATCATAACAATCAACAAATAAAATGTAATTGAAATTCAAAAGCATAACACAATCAACATATACGTAATAAATGACACAAGTTATAATAAATGAAAAAATTATCTTAGATGTATTATTTAAGCCTGGGCGAAGCACTACGCTACGCTCGCGTAGTTTGCGAAGTTTGCGCAACTTCGCAATACGCGAACTGCACGTAGCACAGTGCGAACACGCGTAGTGTAGTGCTGCGTAGTGCTGCGGTTATTTTTTGCTTGCTCGCGGTCCTCAACGTCAAGTTGGCGACCGCGAGCAAGCAAAATGACATCCCAGCGAGACTTTTTCCTTGTTCGCGATCAGCAACATCAAGTTGGCGATCGCGAGCCTGGAAAATAAACCTCCCGGCGAGATTCCCAACGCGGGGAGGTCAGGTTTCTCATTGCGAGGGGTCGCGTATGCTCGCGACCGCTCGCCATGAGAAACTACCAGTTCGCGTTGAGAAAGCTGCCGCTCGAGTAAAAATCTACTCGAGCAGCAGAAAACTACAGCTCGCACTGTGCAAGATACCATTTTCAATGATTGCACAGTGCCGGTTGCTTGTCCGCACTGTGCAATCATTGAAAACAACATCTTGCACATTGCGAACATGTTACTACGCAGTTCGCGAAGTGCTACGCGTAGCTCGCGTAGTGCGAACTTCACTTTGCGTAGCTTCGCGAAGTGCTACTTCGCGAACTACGCCCACTCTTAGTATTATTACTCAAATAACTTCCCACCCTATATCTCTACAAACTAAACAACACACTCCTAAAATTGAACTCAACAAATATGATAATGACAGAATTTTCATAATTATCAATTAAATAACTAATAAAAAATTAATAATTAATTATCAATATATTATTACTCAACTTCCCACTCTGTTCCCCTAAAACCCCAAACCTAAAATATGTCTAAATAATTATAATAATTACACAATTTACATAATTAATTATCAATTAGATGATTAATAATATTTAACTAATAATTAATTAATTATATTTAATTAACTTTTCACCCTTTAACCCTACAAACTCAACAACCTGCACGTGATATATAACTTAAAACATATCCTAATTACACAATTTACATAAATAATTTTCAATTAAAACATTTATAATAATTAAATAACAATTAAATAATTATATTTAATTAACTTCCCACCCTTTATCCCTACAAACCCAACAACCCGCTTCTGATATATAACTTAAAAAATATCTTAATTACACAATTTACATAATTATCAATTAAATCATCATTCTAAATTTACATTAATTATTTATTAAATATAATTCATCACCTTCCCATCCTTTACCCCAACAAACCCCACAACCCGCACCAAAAACATAAATAAAACATTTAATTAATTACATGATTTGCATTATGAATTATCAATTAAATAATTAATAATAATTTTAAATTAATTATGAATTATAATTGATTTACTTCTCACCTCATACCCCACAAACCCCACAACCCGTACCTAAAATGTAACTTAAAAAATTAATTAATTACACAATTTACATAATGAATTATCAATAGAATAATTAATAATAATTAAAAATGTATTAATTTTATTTAATTTAGTTCCCTCCCTGTATCCCTACAAGCCCCTTAACCCACTACAACACCACAAATTACCATAAACAATTACATTAAATTTTAAAACAACTAAAAATGTCCAAAATATATTTAAAAAATAACAATAATTATACAAACAATTTATAATATATACAATTAAAACATATACTAAATTACATTAAAATCATTAGAGACGATATTTTTAACATTGATATTTATAACATCAATATTAACAACATAGATATTTTTGTAAACATATATTAGCAACATAGACATGTTTGAGATCGATATTGCTTACCTAGGAAAATCGATACTTTTGTCAACGATATTCCTGCATCACGATATTTGTGGATCATGATGTTAAAAACTAGATATGTTTTGCTCTATATTTTGTCCAAATTTCAACCACATGGAAACTCATGGCTAGGGATGCCTGCTCAGGTAAATTATCTTTCAGAAGAGGCACAAATGTAGTGCTGTAGTGTAGTCATAATAGTACCCTGTCATGCAGGACCTACACTGTTTACGGATAACATATGCTGTGAATCTGGTGGCAGACTGACTCCATACACCCCCACCGCATATGTTAGCCTATGGTTTGCATTAGCTTGCTCGCAGTGCCACTAGAATTTCCTGTTATCAGAGAGATTCGTTTTTGGCAATCTTAGAACACAATAACCTCAGACTCATGGAAACAATATACTATTTTTCACCCAGTCACTTGTGCATGCTTGTTTTTATTCTCAGAGAGATACAGAGAAGAAACAGTTGAGCGTTTTTACAATAAGAATTCTCACATAAAATAAGAGTGCTGTTACAACTGTAACACAGTAGCAGAGATATAGAACCAGCAGTACAGTGAATACAAAGGAATAGTATTGTTCTACTATTTTTCAATAGTCATGAACACATACATGAAATATGAAATGCATTTATAAAATAAAGTGCATACTCCTAAGATGCCTGACTAGATTTACCTAAGTGTACCTAGCATGTGAGAAGGTGCTACAGAGCCTAAGCCTAAGAGCCTAAGAGCCAAGAATCCCACTAGGCTTTAGTCAGAACCCCCTACCTGAATAGTGAGAGTGTGGGACTTCGTCCTGGACTTGAGCTGGACACCCTGCAAGGGATCGTCAGACCACTGTCAGCTGGAGCAATGGCATGCCGGAGCTGCAGCATCTCTGGTCAGTTTGTCGGTCTTGAAGTCTCGGTTCCCTCCTGCTTTCTGATAGCAAGAGGTGCTGTATTTATACAGTCTATGTACGTGTGTTACCCATTGTTCAGTATGAGGATGACGTTGGGGATTAAACCTTGTGCGTCGATAGGAGAGGTGAAGTATACCCCCTGGAGAGCATACTCATAAATTATTCATATGTGCAAAGGATTACGTCTTAGCAATATCGATTGGGAAAAACCCACCCTCGGCATGGAACTAGGTGAAAGGTTTAGTCCATAAAAGGCTGCAGTCCTTATAAGGCATGATGTCCCTATAAGGCATTCTGTCCTTATTTGGAGTTATGTCCTTATAAGGATCGTTCATATGAAATAATGGGAGCTGATGTAGGGAAAATGTACGATGTTCCCTGGACCTATACTAGGGTACCAATATGAAATATAACACCCACTGCACCTTATACTTAACAATAATAATACACATTTTTGAAAAACACATTTATAACAGTGTCAGTGCATAAAATTATCAAGTAGTCATGTAAAATGTTTCTAAAAACGTTAAAAAATCAGTTTAAAAAATGAGAAAAAACTGTTCTTTGGTAATGTTTGACATTGTCGTAAAGTTCCACAAATCACAGTTCTAAACGAGTTTGATCACACAAGTTGAACTACTGTAAGCGTACTTAGAAGGCCATGCTTTGAGACAGAAAGTGTCAATTTGAAAAGAGTTATTTTTTAAAATGAAGGGGAAGGAAAAAGTTCCATATTCGTTCCCAGCACACGGTGAGCCAGATTTAGATTAAATGTCCTGGCTGGGAGAAATAACATTATTGCTGCCTGCTACATCAGGGGAAAAACATTGCAATACCTCGCATAGCACATCAAGTGTGCATAGATGTAACTCCTGGTTGTCAGTAGCTGGTGTATAAGTGTATAAGGTGTTGTCAATGCTGGAGCTGAAATTTAATTCAGTCGTGAAAGGCACCTGCGGTTCCTCAAGGAAGGCATGCGTCAAGATGGGAATATGCTGGGGACAGAGTCGTGCATGGGACCACAAAGGTTCCAGCCTGTAGTCTAAGTCCGCTGGCGTCGCCATCAGAGGTGTCAGACAGATGTCCAACTTGCATTCACCTCCGCAGAACAGGCATCAGATGACAGGTACGATGCAGTCCTCAAAGACTGGTCTGAAAGATAAAAACCAAGAAGCACAAGGGGGCATATTATCAAAAAACGGCGTTAGAATTATCGCCGCTTTAGCGGTAGAAAACTGTCGCTAAAGCGGCGATAATGGGCTTGATAATATGCCCTGGAGAATTCCCATAGAAGCCCATGTTCTGGTGTCAACATGGGCTTCTATTGGAATTCTCTGCGGCATATTATCAAGCCCATTATCGCCGCTTTAGTGGCAGTTTTCTGCCGCTAAAGCGGCGATAATTTTAGCGCTGTGCTTGATAATATGCCCCTTAGTTTTCATAGGCGAGGTGCACTGAGATGCTGTACCATGCGCTCACAGTAATGTCTTTCCAGGAGAGCCTTCGCAATCTCGCTGTTGGATGGTCTGTCCATTGCGCAGCAGGTAGACGATAATCAGGATTCCAGCTACAGCGAGCAGTATCAGAGGTAGACCCCCGAAAATGCTTCCAAACACGGAGTGTATGAAGTTAGGAATAACTCCGAGGATAGTCTGGAAAGTGCTAAGGAATCTGGACCCGATGGTCTTAAATAGGTGAATAATGCCACTCGTATCAGACATGTTAAAGATACTTCCCACCCTTTCTACGAAATGTAGGGGGCAATTTGTTCGAATTAGCGCCTGTATCTCTGTCGAGGTCCTTGCAACTTGAAGTTCAAAGGTTTCTCGAGCGGAGGTCAGTGGCACGGTTTTCTGAAAAAGCATGGCTTTCATTCTGCTCAAAGCATCAAACTGTATCAACAAAACATTCAGTGAAGGCCATACTAGCTCCTCCATGACTGTACTTGTCGGAGGAAACAATACTTGTATACAGCAAGTAACCCTGGTGTTCATGGTGACCAGACATGCAATGCCTGGAAGCATGCCACAACAACCTTGATCGTTCAGCATCAAGTAACTCCCATTCGAAAGTAACTCAAACACTGGCGATATTACGGCAGCTGGTGTTCCTTTCATGTGGCAAGACAGATTCGAAACTGAACCATTACAGGCTCCATGCAAAATGATATCTTGACATATGAGAGAACCACTTAAAGCGTTCTTGCAGTTGGTACCACTAAGAAACACTTCTCGATTCCCACTCCGGCATCGAAATTTATATGGTAAATCCCAGGATTTCTTAATGTACTCTTTAACCAATTTTTCATATCTGCCTGCCTGTCTTTGTTCAAGGCAATAGTGAAACTGAAATGTAGTGACAGGGAGAGTGATTTGGCCGTGGATTAGCCGCTCAGTTGATGGTAAATCAGCTACTGTAACTGGTAGTCAGTCCAGTTTTTCAATTTGCAGCATTGTATATTTAGCTCCCCTTTGAGCCTTTTCGATCTGTATCTCAGTTAGTTCTGAAAACAGAGACGTACTGTTTATAAAACGCCAAGGCACAAGGCCTGCATGCAAAGATTGCAGCGTTCACCTCAATAACATAATAGAACGTAACTGTGATTGGCCATGTTGTAATATGGCTAAATCCTGTTCCAGTATGTCAATAGCAGAAGATACAATTTTGCCCAATGAATATACTCTGGAGGTCAAAGTTGTTAACCCATTATCCACCACAGCAAAAGCTTTTTCTAAGTTTATATGGTCTATTTCCCGTAATCTCTCTGCGGCTTCTTGTTGGGAAATCTTCCAGATTTCATTATAGGCAGCATAAATGCCTGCATATATGAAACGTTTTTGACGTTGTTTCCTAGGTCCTAGTAGAAAGTCCATAAGATCCATGTCCTGTGAGAGTAAAGATAAGTGTTGTTTCACTTCTTGAAGTGTTGAGGTCTCTAGCCATTGTAGGCACAACTTCCCAACACTATATGATGTCACTACCCCTGGATGTTCTCTCTGTACATAACGTGGGTCTGGCCTGCATATTGAGTCCCTCGGTGATGTGCAGGAACCTTTTATGACATTTGTTTGTGTCTAAGGGCCAAACCGCCCACTCCTTCCTATTGGGGTCTGTTCTATTGTACTTTAGTATGTCATCAACTGTTGCCCCTTCCTTTGTAGAAGAATTCTGCCACCCATGTGTTGGTGTAGGAAACTTTGGAGTGTTCAGGTCCTTCATCTTGGCTATTCCAAGACAGCATGTCTGTTGCACAGTATCATTTAAAACCCTGTTCAGACAATTGGGCCAAAAAGGAAGCAGAGTAAATCTGCTTAGTGTTTGTCAACATATTTTTCAGTGCTGATGTTGGTACAACCTTATAGTAGAATGAAGGCTGGATCTGTGGTGTTAAACCCTGAAAAGTATGCACATTTTTGTGCAAACGTTTGTGAACTACTTTTTGGTGGTGTTGGGCAATGCTCCCACTGATTGTATTCAAATGCATTCCTAGGTGAAATGGATTTGTGCAGGAAATGATGACCAAAATGTTGGTAACAGTACAATTTGTCATAGTCTGATGAACCTTCTAACATTTCAATATTAAAAAATGCAGAAGTTTTCTCCAAATCAGATAACATATTATTAACTATTTCAGTGTCCCAATCATCAGAAAACGTACTGGAGGTAATAAAATCACTTAACGAGATTTTAAATACATGATTAATTTTAAAAGTTCGGTCGGTCCGAATATATTGAAATCAACCTTGTCCCATACTATATCATCTGGTATAGGAACAGCTGTGATGTTCACTGATGACAAGTCTCTTTGTTCACGATGTGATGATGTGTGTGGCTTCAGGATGATGTTGACCTTTTGGGCTGTGGAATCTTGTTGAAGATAATGTCCATTAATAAGCCTACTAAAAGTCAATACTAGACCTAGCCATAAAAGAAAAAACATTATCCCAGAAATTACCCAGAGTTCAATCCAAGGTGAAACCAGGTATGTCTTTTGAAGAAAGTTCTTTAATTCTTGCTTGAATGGTGTTTTGGCTGGAGTTGTTTCCGGCTCGCTTGGATCCAGAGAAAACGGATCAAAGTTAATGAAATAGCCAGAAGTAGTTCGATCAATTGTTGGAATTGCATCGGGATTGTTTGAATTGCCCTTTTCCTCTCAACTAGGCATGTTGATGTAGACATCTGTATTAGGTCTAAGTGCAACTTGAGAATTATTTAGATTTTCATTTTGATTTTGAATGTTTGGTTCAAGTGGAACAAGTTCCATAGCATTGTTGCTTAGTCCTTCATTCCTTACAGGTGGCTCTTCAAACGTGATGAGTCTTTCTGCTTGCACTTCTTTGATTGTAGCTAGAGGAGGACGTCTGCTACATCGGAGTCCACTAGGCCTACTGTTTAGTATCGGCCATATACTGTGGTTTAATTAAGTCGATTGAGACAAATCTTTTCTCCTTTTTTCTGGCAAGAGGCGGGAGCAGCACAGTTCTTGTTCTGTGTACTGCAAGGACTGGTACAGGTTTTCTGTAAGAAGGTCCAAATTCCTTTTTGTCCGCAATTTTCTCTCTGACCAGATCCCCAACTATTGGGATCCAGACAGGTCTTGCCGTGACTACCTTGACTTCTTCAGTGGCGGTCTGCTTTAGATGGACATTGCTTTGTTTTGTCCTGGACTCATATAAATCCTGTAAAACAGCAAAACAATCATGGATGTCAAATGGTTTTTCATCCGCCACTGCGCCTTCACAATCAAGATCAGGTACCCATATTCGTGTCCCAAAGAGGACTTCATATGGAGTGACACCCCCTAGAGAGCTTCTTGGCTGGTTATTTAATGCCCGCTGTACCCCATACAGGTGTGTGACCCAACTACCGCCCTTGCCCAATACCCTAGCTGTTAAAGATTGCTTTAAGTCTCGCTTTTTGTCCCTACAACATAATTTCCCTCAGGATGATACAGAGATGAGAACAGCAATGCTACGCCCATTCCTACCATGGCCTCTTTGTAAGCCCGTGAGCTAAACTCAGGGCTGCGGTCAGAGTGTAACGTGATAACTGCGTGTGTACCGATAAAGACTCGCAAATCTTTTATAACAGTTCGAGCGTCAGCAGAATGCAGAAGCCAAACCCATAGGAATCTCGAGCAAGAATCCACTGCAACCATGATATATCTGTAAGCCCCGTCCAATTGCAAAGGGGCTGCAGTGATCCAAGTACACACATGCGAGAGGTTTGTCTGACTTCAGTAATGGCGTATGCGCTGGGCGTGCAACGGTGGAGCCTTTCATATGTTGGCAGATGTCGCATTTCAAGACATAGTCTTTAGTTTGCTTGGTTAACCCTGGCCACCAGTAGCGCTATTTCAGTAAAGAAATAGTCGCCGTAACGCAGAGCCCAAACCCTTGTGTGCAACTAGTATTAAACCTTGCCTACGATCTATATTTGGTATTACTCTATCCCCCACTCCAGGAATCTGAGCATATGGAATGTTTGTGCATCTATCTATATTTGAGTGGAAATGTTTTAGGTACTGCTGTGCTGCCTTTGTGTGATGCGATGACAGCTACCATTATATCTCCGTCTATTCTCATTTTCGAACGAGTCAGCGCAGATACGGAAGCTGTGCACACAGCCCCCTTTGTGGCTTCATCAGCCAATGAATTCCCTTCAACGTGAACACCATCACGTTGATGACTCAGTGTATGGCTCACGTGAGTCCTTGGTAGTTCGGATTGCAATTCCGCTACCTGTTCCCATAGCATTTTGTGCGTGATTGTGCCACCTTTTGCGTTCTTAAACCCGTTTAGTTCCTAATGTTGTAAGTACCCATTGTACGACTGTACACAGTAAAAAGAATCACACACGATCAGTGTGGGGAATTCGTGATCCGTATTTACAAGTGCAAGTATCAATGCTTTTAATTCTGCCATCTGAGCCGTGCAGTCTTCTAGAGATTGTGTTTTTGTGCAAGTAGGATGGAAGTTGCCATCATACATGCGACCTTTAATGATAGCACATGCTGAAAAATATTCTTGCCTACTTCCTATGACCGGTTGCGCAGATCCGTCAGTATAGATTATATATTCATACTGTTCAAGAGGCAAGATTTCATTAGGTAGAGGATATTCTTGTTCATATTGCAGGAATGCCTGAGTTTTTAAACTGGGATCAAATCTGTATTCAACATCTGTTGCAGTAAGAGAATTCACCCATTGTATCCACCTAGGATGTAACGGTTTCGCATTTGGGATGCTAGCCTTTGTAACAGCTTCTAAAGCTGGAACTGGCGTTACGACAATAATGTGTTTCCCCTGAGCCAGTGCTCTTTCTCTTGCTACAGCAGTCTGAACGGATGTCAGGATTTTTTTCTGTTGAAGTGAAACGCATTTCTGCATTTGTATGCAGGTGTGATTTTTAAGCGATTTGTACAGTTTCTCCCTCATTAAAGGTCAAATAAGTGTACCTGCATTGACCCGCTATTATTTGGATCACTAAGTTGCTTACGTTTACGCATGTCTGTAAGTGTTTGGAAGCAATCATGTCTTCCTGAAGTAAACAAAGAATATTAGTATGTTCTTGTGTCCAATCTCTGGCTGAAAAGTCAGGTTTGATTAATTCATAGAAAGGTTTTATCCTTTGTTCATAATCTAAAATGTATGTTCTGCTGAAATTTAGGAATCCTAGTATTGATTGTAAATTTTTTTATGATTTTGGAGGCTGGAGCAGTGCGCATATTTTTTCAAAAGGTAGCTGCTAGACTTTTGCCTTCACTTGACAACTCATATCCCAAAAATAGGACATTGAAGAACTTATAGCCTTCTGCGTAAAATCCCATAATAATGGTGCTTACCCTGGTCAAGTGCCTCTCTAAGTTGTCGTCAATCAGATAAATATCATCCACATAGGACAACGCCTCTTCATCAAAATTTTGAAGTAACTCTGTTACTCTTGCTGAAAATACACCTGAGCTGTTTTCATACCCTTTTGCTAACCGACAGAATTGTCGCTGGGACCCTAACGCACTGAAGGCGGTCAGATACCTGCTTTCAGGCGCTCTATTTTGGCAGAAAAATCCATTTAAGATATCAAGAGTGGTTTTGTATTTTTTGCGCACAATGTTATACATTAATTCGGCACTGTGTCCTTTTTTGACAGCAAATGTCTTTGTGCATGAGTTTAAATGTCTGTAATCTAAAACTAGACGATATCTATTGTCGGGTTTAGAGACGGGAAATAAAGGATTGTTCATTGGTGAGGTACATTTTTCAATGACCCCTTGGTATTCAAGTTGATCTAAGATATCCCTGACCTGTTTTTTAGCTTCTTGCTTTATTAGGTATTGCCTCTGAGCATTATGTGAAACTTTTAACGGATTCACGTGGTAGGTTGAATCCTTATCCCACCCTGTGAGATTTTTGTACAATGCTGGAGCTTGGGCTACTGCCCACTCCTGTGCATTTGTATGTTTAAGGTGAACGGGAACGTAGTTGGAATTCTTTCTCCCCAGGACAATCAATTACGAATGCAGGCGGCCAATCTTGTTCTGCTAACAGGATGTCATAACCAGATGATAATTTCTTCCAAAAAAGAGCTTTTACTTTCCTGGGCTTGTCTCCCTCCAGCTGGAGTGTTACTTCAGATAACTTTTGTGGGACGCTCACCCTGGTGTCTGGTGTTTCCACCGTGATGTAATCATTCAACTCCGCTGTCACCAGAAATTCCTTCAGGTTCAGGCGAGCTATTGTTACTTCTGCCGCGCTGTCTAGCATCGTCAGAGCCCATTCCCCGTTCAGAAGTTGTGTCCTCAGAATTCTGGGCATGTATGATTTTCAGACCAGCAACTTCCTTTTTCTTAAATTGAGGTTTTGGGTTTTGCTTATATTCTTTTTTAGAAAGTCTTGAGCGCGCTGTTTGTCCCTGGACTGTGTGAGCTCCTCCCTGTATTCTGACCGTCCTTCTCTTTCGAAGCCTTTCTTCGAGCCCTGAAAGGAATGAGAGGAACGTGATTCAGTATTCTGATACCAGTCAGGTTTCCTAATATTATCCCTATTCCTAAGGTTGTACCTCTTTTCAGAGTGCTCCTATTGAGGAGACCTACCTCGGGACTGAGATCTCTTGTCCTTAGAGTTTTATTTTTTATCCCACTTCTTTGTAGAAGAAGTAGGTGTCTGTTTAAAAGTGTCCTTTTCAGGACTGACCTGTAGTTGAGGTTTCAAATCTTCCCCCCCCCCCAAACTATCCCTGCCTAATTCTGCATATGCAGTGTCAATTATTTTGTTCTAATGGAGAGAACTCCCTTAGGCGTTGGCGGATTGCCACTGATGCTGCTTCCCCTTTAATGTTAGCTAGTATTATTGCTGATACCTGATCGTAGTTGTTTAACAACTTCATTCCTAAGTTCAGGGCAGGTTCTGCTCCATAGTCATTTTGTATTTGTCTTAATACATCTGGTACTACTGCTAATGAAGGAATACCATGGGTTCTGGTGTATATGGCAGCAAAGACTGTACCCTAAGAGGTGCAATCCTCTAACTATGGTGTAATCCCCGTGGGCAAACAGATTGTTAACATTCTGTGTTTTTCAAATGGTGTTGTATTTGGGAATACTGCTTCTAACTGGGTTATCTTCTGAGCTACCCAGAAAGGAACTTGTTCACGTTTTGTGGGCACATTGCCCATTACCGCGTGTAATGTTTGTGGAGTAATTTTAGTACCTGAGCTCTGTGTAGGAGCTGCAGCAGGTGTTATTACTGTTGGTTGGACCGCTAGTGTCCTTAAGACAAAGTGTGTCATGTTTCTGTAGAGTTTTATCAACTCTTTGTGTTGAACAAGTAGTTCATCCTGTGGCATTGTGTCAATGTCTGAATGCCGTGCATAGGTCGCTAATATCGGCCATGTTGCTCCTGGAATCCCTAAAGGACCAAGCCTTGCTCTTGTTCTAATGTGGGGTAGGGTGCCATTAAACCAGAAAATATGTTCCTGGAAAGTAAGCGGAATCTCAGTCTCCTCAAAAGGAGTGTCGACCACTGGAATGTCATCATGTATGTAATAATGAAAAGTTTTTGTTACAGCATCGGCTGCTGGGAATATACCCCATGAGTAGAATGGGGGTATAGTTTAATAATTTAAAAAATACATAATTAAACTTACCTTTCTGCCGGCTGGGTCCCGCGTCATCCTCTGCTCTCCTGCTCTCCAGGAACAGGAATCAGAAGCAGGCAGCCAGGCTCCCTCCCTCCCCTAAGCCAATCACAGTGCTGCAAGCAGCATTGTGATTGGTTGGGTCTCCGCCCACCCAGGGGCTTATGTGGAGGACATTTTCTCCATGTAGGCTGCATTGCAGCCTGCATGGAGAAGGGCAGAGTGCGCATGACTGGTTTGGGCGGCCCCAGGGGGCCGACCAAACAGTCTTACACTCGGGAGAGGGCAGGCACACCACTCCTCCCTTGCCCTGCTCTCAGAGCAGCCCCGCCCACCCATCGTCCGCAACCAAACATAAAATGGTAATGACACGCTTGGTGGTATTCTAGTTGGGTAATGGCGCTCTTAGTCAGTTCGCGGATATCATTGGGTGCAAAAGGGTAGGGAAACCCACCCCTCTCCCTAAACTGTGGTAAACCACAAGCAAAAAGCTAAAAAGCCCCCTGCACACGCTCGTAGTAAACAAACTTAGATTAAAACGGTGACTTGTGCATATGCAAGTGTGAATTATGGGCCTATCTGTTTCTTAGCCCTGAAGAAGTTGTTATGTACTGCGTGGTATTGCCAAAAGACGTGTTGGCTAGGCTAAGGCTCTGAACGAAGGAACGGACAACAAGGACAATACATCCTGGAACCACACAAGGCAGTGGATGAAGCGTGTTTCTTCCTCTATTCTCTCATAATTGTACTAACTAAGTTTGTTTACTACGAACGTGTGCAGAGGACTTTTGAGCATAAAATGATCATAGCTAAAAGTTATTACAATTTTATGTGTCTCCTTCTTGCACTGCGAGAAAGCAGTGGGGCGATGCTCCTCCGCTCTAGTGGAGGATCCGTTCCTGGGAGCGGCTCCGACCGGCATCATAATAGGGCCCTAAGTCAGAAACGGGAGTAGGCAGGAGGAAGTGAAATGTAGTGGTGTGACGAAACATGATGGGACCATCCAGGAGAATGTGGTAAGCAGGGCTGGACTGGCCGTCGCAGACACCGGGCGTTTCCGCAGTGGGCAGCCAGGGTGGGGGCCGGTTTTGGACCCCTGGAATGCCGTTTTTGTTACCAGGGGCCAGTTTTGCACTAACCCCCCCTCCCAGGGCCGGTTTCGGTTCGCAGTCCAGCCGTGGTTGTAAGGGTCCTCTGAGACTCCTATATCTGATGGCTTTTCATGGTCGCTAGGCACGCAACGCCCATTGGGCTCAAAGGGCTTCAGACCACCCACCTCTGTCATGTGTGTCAGCCCGGGCTGAGACAGCTTCCGGGGCACACACACAGACTGTTTTTGAGCTTATCGCAGCCGCTCCCGAAATTTGGCTCTAGTTGCACCTCTGATGGTCGCGGTTTGCAAGAGGTGTCCCTGAAGAAAGGGTATGCTGCACAGCAGAGGCTACAAATACCTGCGTAACACCCCTAGAGAAGGGTAGAAAAATTGTGACAAAGAGAATATACAGTGATGAAAAAGAACCTTCAAGAGTGAAAAAGAGACAGAAAACAGAGTGGGGAAAGAAGGAGCCATGAGGCTGAAACAAGAGGCAACCTTTGTATTCTGCAACCCCGGAATTCAGCAGTATTGGCAACTGACTGACTCCCAAGAAAAGCTTGGGGCTCTTGCACTCAATTTTTAGTTTCTTAATCTAAACATACCAGGCAGGAGTTTGCAGAACATGATGGCGGTTACATATCTGCTGTTGACTGTTGTTGACGCTTCTGCAGTGAGCGATTTCCATAAATGCGCCTTTCAGGTGTTCCCCTGAAGGCGCTGCTTTCTCGGTGGACGTTTTACAAATGGCCGCCCGCTTCGCTCTGCACTTTTTCACGGTCAAGAGCCCCGGAGCTGCTGCAACAGGAACAGACTGAAGAATTGCATGGCCGCCTGGGACTGCAGCACCAGGCTGCGGCCTCACTGAGACAAACTGGTCACTTCTCGCCAAGGAATTCCCAAACACGCCGTGATAAACGAGCAGTCGAAATGTTTGACACAGTGTCACTCCCTAACGTGATTGAAATAGATGACTCCACGGTCCCGGAAACGAAGAATAAAAATATCTTAATAACAGAAGATTGCTAATAAACCCCTCGATAGCAGCAGAGTTACTGTTATTGATACAAATTTAAATTGCTGTGGATTTATTATGATTTAGGCTGGTGACAACCGGTCCCAACCGTCGACCATTTTAAAATTGTATATTTTGGAATTGGTGCTGTAAAATGCTTGGTGGCATTTCTAATTTTCATGCTGCAGTATCCATACGGTGATACAGTCTCACTGAAAATAGGCATCCGTTAACCTGAGAACGCTTCTGTGTAACCATTTAGGTTGTCTACTTATTATAAAAACGCAGAAACAAAAACTGTGGGGCATATTATCAAGAAACGGCGTTAAAACTATCGCCGCTTTAGCGACAGAAAACTGCTGCTAAAGCGGCAATAATGGGCTTGATAATATGCCCGTGAGAATTCCCATAGAAGCCCAAGTTCTGGTGTCAACATGGGCTTCTATTGGAATTCTCTGCGGCATATTATCAAACCCATTATCGCCGTTATTAGCAGCAGTTTTCTGCCGCTAAAGCGGCGATAATTTTAACACCGTGGGGCATATCAACAAGGGCTTTATCTCTGCTTTTTTGGCTTTAAAAGCCAAAAAAGGAGAGATAAAACTAGCGCCCTATCAACAACAGGGTGCTAACATGCAAATTTGCATGTTAGCACCCTTTTACTCTACGCTTCCCCTTGCATCTCTAATGAGATGCAAAGGGGGCGTTCCAGAGTAAAATAATAGGAGAAATGTCGCTAAGCGACATTTCTACTATTATCAAGAATGTCGCTAACCCTGTTAGAGACAAAAAAAGCAGCGCTAACCGCGGTTAACGCTGCTTTTTTACGTCTGGTATTTTTCTGACTTAGCCATGATATCCTATGGAAGGAGGATATCATGGCTAAGTTTGCCTGTCCCTATCAACAAGGTAACGTGAGATTATCGCTAGGTTTCCAGCGATAATCTCATGTTAGCCTGTTAGCGTGAGGATTTTTATCGCTATTGAGATAAGCGTTGCTAATAGCACACTATCTCAGCGATAAAAATTCACGCTAGCCGGCGATAATTATCCTAGCGCTAAGTGCGCTTAGAGATAATTATCGCCGGTTGTTGTTGATATGCCCCCGTGCTTGTTACTATGCCCCGGTATTTGAGTTGACTGACAAGTTTGACCAAAAATAAGAACTGGGTAAAAATCACCCCACTCGGAATTGTAAGTAACCTTCCACTTTAAACCTAACGCATCTTAGATGTCGCAGGTCATGTTTGAGAAGCAGAAGCTGATGTTAAGGCTTTTCTAGAACTTTCCGAACAGCAGGGTTAGGTTTTGAATTCGAGAGTACAGAACCGGAATTGAAGGGGCTGTTGCAGATCTGAATTATTTCACCTGATGCGATTCTGGCTTGTAGTTTTGCACTGATCCTTGTCCAATATTTTAGGATGCTGCAGAAAAACTGGCCTCCTAGTGGGTTCTCGCATTTTCAATAGAAAGGAGGCATGCTAACCTGGGAGTCTACGGGGTATATTAGCAAGGGCGTGCGATAAATATCGCAAATCACGCTTAGAGCATATATTTTATTGCCGTCTATCGCTGGATCCTCTCGCGGAGATAGCGCGTTATTACCAACGTATATCTCCAATGCGATAAAGGATCCAGCGATAGCGGCGAAATCCACCAAAAACACAAGTAAAACAACAATAAAACTTTTATCGCTAACGTAAAGCTTGCTAATAGGCAGGGGAGGATTCAGCCTTCGAATCCACCCCCCATTGAGGATAATGGCTAAATCAGGTTTTGAGCAGGTGTAAAAATTCTTGCGATAACCCCGGTTAGCGCGACTTTTGTCATCGCTAACCGGGGCCGGGGTCTCATTGCTAATAGGCGTTGGGTCTGTTAGCAGCTGTTTACGTGGTCTTTTGGTCGGGAACGCCTACTTTGCATGTCATTAGCGATGAATATCGCTGACATGCAAAGCGGCCCCCAAAACAGTCGCTTTCGCCAGAAAGCTGTCGCTCACAGCTGTTAGCGACAGCTTGCTGAAGGGGCGATTAAAATATCGCTGCTTTAGCGGCAAAAAGTGCCACTAAAGCGGTGAAGACGCCCTTGCTAATATGCCCCTACATTTTTTCTGCAAATGCCGAAACTTTCCACTAATGTTGGCAAAACCCATGGAACAAGACACTCCTCTTATTATGGTTTGATTATCCCTATTTTAAAATAGTTCCTGGTTCTTGCATTTTAAAGTGCTCCTCAGAAGCAAAACACGTCAAGGTAAACAAATATTCTGAATTGAATGTTCTAAACCCTTATTTAAAAATACATGTAGCTCGAAAATTCAATATGTGGAAAACGCACCAAGTTAAAGAACAAATAGCTCAAAAAATGTAAAACTTAACAGTAACTATTTTTTTAAAGAACGCACGTTGCATGTGGTCCGTCGGCTAAACTGCCGACTTTGGTGCTGGAAACCAGGGTTCGAGCCTCGAGGTCACATCCACATCCTGTGATTCTGGGCAAATCACTTAATCTCCCAGTGCCTGAATATGTAATGTAAATACGGTGCTCATGTAAAGCGCTCCAATACCGTCGGGTCGAGTTTGCGCTATATAAATATGCACAAAAAAAAAGAACTTCAGACCACTGGCATTGCTGGAATTATCTAGATCACAGAAGAGGGCCAGAGCAGATTGTGGGGCAAATTTACATGCTCCTTACGCCAGATTTGCGCCGCTGTTGCATCACTTTTGTGACGCAGCGGTGGCGCAAAGCCAGCGCCATGCTGCGGGCTATTTACTACGTGACGCATCTAGCGAGATGCATCACGTTGTAAAGCCCTGCGCCACATGTGGGCGTTCCTGCACAGGGGGGGGGGAGGGCAGGAACGCCTCCGAAAAGTGGCTGAGTGAAATCTACAAGATGCAGCATGTTAGGGATAGGGCACCCCGAGCCTTGCTGGAGCTGCGTCGCGCTTGCGATGCAACTCCAGCAATGCGCCTTTCCGCGGTGGGGATGCGACACGCATCTGCCCAGCCATGCGCCAGTGATGGCGCACGGGTGGGCAGTTGCGTCGCAACTCTTCTGGCGCATCCCTGCTGATTAGCAGAGATGCGCCAGAAGTAGTAAATCTGCCCCTTAGAGACCTGCAAGCGTTAGCTCCCCACTCATAAAACGAAGACACAAAAAAAGAACCCTTGGGTCTATAGCCAGCTATTGCCTAGTTGTACGTTAAACCATTAAAACTGGGGGCGTCCATTTTATAGGATGGTTCCCCTTCGTGGGTGAGAGAAACCGTCCTATAAAAGGGACGCCCCTGGTTTGATGGTTTAACGTACAACTAGGCTATTGCTGGCTATAGACCCAAGGGTTCTTCTTCTATATCGTCATCGCGGGAATGATAACACAGTCACACAGAAATAAACAGACCATTAGAGTCCTTCTACGTGTTTAGATCGAGTTCATTCAGATGTGAGAGGCATCATAAGTGACATTATTCAACTGCAGACCCTGATGCTATATTAGGCAAAGGATGTCATCGAAATCGTTAATACAAGATAGTCAGATTTAGCTCCAAGCTGTAGGATAGACAAATTCAAACTTAAAAGGTCCAGCATTCCTAAGGATGAGCCTCTCTGTTTTTGCAAGTTGAAGGGTGGTGAACAATCAGGTGTGAGCATGTACCTTGCACATAGCACCTCCAACATTGGCTCAGGGATCGTGTAAGTTCCTCTTGTCGCTTATGCGGCACAGCACCGGAGGTCCAGTTGCACCTTTTTATGCACCTGCCAAGAACTCCTGATGGAAAGGAAACAGCTACTGAGATCTCACTTCAACCAATGAGGGATTCGAACATGGAGGCAAGCCATGCTAGAATGCTTCTCACCAGAAGACCGACAGTTGAGCTGCCGATTGGTAAAAGTCTTGACATTAGCGACCAAATATGCCAGCTCACTGAGAGAGGGACGCACGGCAAAAACAACCCACAGCAAACCTAAAGCACTTATGAGGAAATCTCTGAACCCACACTACACCTTTCGCCCCTCTAAGGCCCACCAACATAAGAACATTAAACAAATTCTAGTAAGAAACGGGGTTCCCACTGACGGCCACTCTTCCAAAGACGAGCAATGTGAACGCAAAAACTCAATCCACAACTACTACGGTTTAAAATTTCCTGAACATTTTTTTCTATCTTTCTCCTTTTACAAGGTTTTAATGCAGTACATTTTATGCAATGGTTTTAACTAACTATGCCAATAAAAATAGCCTAACCTAAACAAATCTACTAGAGAGGTAGTGGTGACTTCACTGCTGAAACCTGAGAAAACAGCCCTGGAACCTACTTTGTAACGGCCCCTTTCCCTCTTAAATACAGAATATACGATTTTGAGTAAGATCCTTGCCCGCAGACTTCTACCATTGCTCCTGAAGTTATTGCATGGGGATTAATGTGAATTTATACCCTGTTGCAATACCTTGCTAAATATTCTTCGGCTGTTCCATGTCATGGCATCCTGAGATCATTACCTAGTTGCAGGTTGTGTCTCATTAAATGTTCGCCAAGTCTTTGACACCTTGGTGTGGGACTTTATGATGGCAGTGCTTGCCCGATATAGAATTCTGCAGGCACACATTTGATGTGTCGCTCTCTTGTATGCGGGCCCTACGGTCAGAGGTCAGGACTTCACATTTTAGACACGTATCAGGTTGCCTGTGGGACTGGAGAGTGTAGCCCCCTATTGCCCCTTTAATTTGTCCTGGAGCTAGAACCTATAGCACAGCATATTCGCCAGGAACCTGGTGGATGGGGTATAGCAGCAAGTCAGGTGATGCATTCTGTGTCCTTGTACGGAGATTACATGATCCTTTCATTTTCAGGACCTCCGTACCAGGTTTCATGGCCTACACCACTTCCTGACATCCTTCAGGGCATTTTCTGGCCTTCCTATCAACATCACAAAATCCTGTGCTTTTCAATTTGTTGATAATCCTATCAGCCTGGCTTTGTGAAGAGGATTTTCCAGATGCTGCTCATACTTTCCGCTACATGGGTATTCATATCTCTCAGGATTCAAAGGACTTGCTTGAAGAGGGTGATCACTTCACGTACATTGCAAATATCTTTCTAGATCACTCTGCCCCTGTCCGTTGCAGGCCAGCTGGCCCTGACGAAGATGGTCATGTTACCGCACCTCCTGTATAATTTTGTGAACATTCCCATGGTCGTGCCAGCTTGGGTTTTCTGATTATTGAATAATTTGATTGGAGAATTTGCCTGGGGTACTGGGCACCACATGGTGGGCCTTACTAAATTGCAGCTTCCCATAACTAAGGTTGGCCTGGGCCCCCCCAACTTTAAGGCTTACTGCATAGTGGGTCAATTACAATGGATGTCTTATTGGCTAGCTTGTCACAATTTGTCGGAGATAGCTTTAATGCCTGCCCAGATCGACTGTGGTCAACTCCATAGATGTATGTGACCCCTTGCGAACGTGTCCTCTCCTGCTTCAGATAGCTCTTTCCTACTGGAAACTATTGTTGAGGTACGCTGTGATTGCCTCACTGTATGCACCGAATATTCCTCTCTGTGGCCTCCCTACATCCCCTGAAATGCTCACAGTGCATTGTCTGGGTCCGTGGGAACACAAAAGGGTGTTGACCGTGGGACGGCTATTTCAGGATGGTACGCTACTGTCACACGTTGATTTTGTGCACACGAATAGGATCCCTGAGACATTATTTCTGACATATGCCAGAATAGTCCGATACTTGCGGCATATTGGGACCCAGATGGGAAAGAACCCCACATCATGGGGAATGGGAGAAACATTGTTTGCTGGCTCTTTGGGCTCATCTGGAGACATCACTGTTTATTTTAAAACAGACTTGGGAAACAAACCTCATTCGGGAAATCCCAGAGAAAGGCTGGGCACATATACTTCAATATCTCACACACATCTCCCCCAATTCTAGATTTAAATGTATCCAGTTTTCTATTCCACACAGGGCGCATCTAACACCACATAGGCTTGCTAAGATGTTCCCCATCACTTCCTCCGGCTGCCCATGTTGTAAGGTTCCAGAGCCCGACCTCTTACATATGCAATAGACTTGCCCCCGTTTATCCATGTACTGGGCAGGGGTAGCATTTGCCTTGTCAGATGTTACAGGGTTGGAGCAATGGGTTATGCCAGCTCAGTGTCTTCTTGGCCTCCATTTACTGCCCCAAGGTTCCAAGGTAGCATTGCACTTTGTGGATTTGGCCTTACTATTGGCAAAGAGGCTCATAACGCGACAATGGAACTCTCCAACAGCTCCAACGTTAGACAAATGGGGGGACAAGGTGGCCCACTGGGGAGTTGCGTAGAATGGTGCTCTTCGTAGAGAAGAGTATCGCGGGCCTCTGCAAAAAGCCCATCTCCATCTCCCTGGAATGGGATACTGTTTTAGAGGAGTTTAAAGTGCAGGACATGGCACCAGATTAACTGTTTCTTGCACATACTTTACAGCTATTCCCAATGCAGGTGCTGCTCTGTTGGCAACCCCCATAATACACAGCGAGTCTGTCGACAAGGCTATAGGTTCTCTTCTACCTGACGATTATGGATGGGGGCCTGGTTCAGTCCCCTCTCTCTCTTGTCCGTTCAGGTGTAGTGTCTTTTCAGTCTCCCCTTGCATGCTTATATCACTTCTGTATCCTTTCTTGCATGTTGATGCATATTTGGGTTTTCTAGATTAGGTGACATGGTCCATGGGTTGGGGGGTTGAGGGGATAGAGGTTATCGTTCGTTAGTTAGCACTACGTTGACATATCCTGTAACAAATATGACTTTAATGAGGCTTTATGTAACATAATTTGCTCAATCACTGATAATTCTATGTAAGTCGTTGCTGTAAGTACTGTCATGCCTTAATAAAAATGCAATAAAGTTTGTGTTAAAAAAATAGTTCACTAAAGGGGGCCCTGCAGAACCCTTTCGAACTTGTAGAATGGATGAACTAATCCCTTTTTTCATACACGATAGCCCAAAACACCCAAAATGCTATCACAAAGAACTTCACAATCTACTGTATGATTGGCTGCGGAGAGATAAAGAATTCTCAAAGCTTGAAGGCGTGGCCGAGCAGGCATAGATGGCGGACATGAGCTAAGGCTGCTCCGTGTCTCGACCCACTATCTGCAGCCAACCATCCTGTCATCAGCCCATCACCACCTCTGCTGCAGGCCTAGACTGAAGTGAGCCATGGGGAGACTTTCATGGCTCCAAAAGCAGTTATGGCATGATGGGCTCTCCCTGAGAGACGGAGCCCTGTTCCTGGACCTAGTCATATGCCCAGCGTGTGCCCGGCTGCACTGCTGCAGCAGTGTGGCATCTGAGTGCGGCCTCCCTCCTGAGTGGCATAACCTTCCCCCCGAAGTTGAAGTGACAGGAGTTGCAGGCCGGGCCATACCGGGAGGTGATCGGCGGCCTACAACGTGTGACGGCTGCCCCCGAGGAGGCCTGCGCTGCAGGTGGAATGGCCGCGGGGCAGAGCTGCGGACCCTGGGAGCATTGTTGAACACTTAGACCTTGCCCAGGGGTTGAGGAGGAACCCTACTAGCCGCTTCAAGTAAAAGGGCTGTCAGGGGACTTGCTGGATGGACCCGGGGCCTACTAAATAGAAAGCGGTGGCCCTCTCACGGGGCGCAAGAGGGTGCGGGTCACGGACTGTCTGGCCAATACGGGGCCTGCATGCATGTAAAGCCTGAGTTTACGGACCCAGTGTGGAGCAGAACATTGAGCGCTGGATGGACAACGGGGGTTGGTGGGGGGCTTGGACTGCTTGTGCCCTTCTCCCTCTCTGGTCCCGCTGTGTCCGTAGTGGGTGGGGAGACATGAGGCGAGTCCCTCGACAGAGTGGCCCCCCCGATTGGAGTTTCCAGGGAGCAGTGGAGGCCTGATGACACTGAAGGTGGTCCACAGCCCCCACCGTGGGATCTGGAAGGCACCCTACCACATGGGGATGGTAACAGAGGGTGCTGCTTCAATGTGACTGCCCTCCGCTTAGCACAAATGTAGGACATGAATAGCACTCGCGAAGTAAAAAACTCGTTGTAATGTCTGTTTACGGTGGGACATGATTAGCCCCTATCCTGGACAGCACCCAAGGGCGCGCTACTAGGGGTCTGCTGGACTGCTGCTGGTGTGTGGGGTTTGCTGTGTGGGGGCCTCTGCTTTTCTCCTCCCCTCTTGCCCCCCATGCTGTGGCATAGAGGTTGAGGCCCTTTGTCTGGGGTCTGGCTAGTGGATGCCGCCTTGCGGCAGGGGCTTTCTGCGGCTGCGTTGTTCCTCCACACAGCATACCTGGAACAGCTACACGGGTGGAGCATGGACTACTGATCTACCCTATCCACAGTTAACATCCTAGGCCACTTAGCCACTGAAGCAACCTCAGGGTGGCATGGGATGGCATGGGGCCCCAGGCCATTAGTTGAGTCATCAAGGGGCGAAGTCCCCTGACATGCAGAAGTGCGGAGGAGGGAACCCCTCATTAAGCGATAAGTTTGACCAAATCCTGGCAGCCATTGCAGAGACGCGGCAAGAGCTGCGTAAACGGATAGTTGCTGTGGCGAAAGATGTTAACCTACTTTGGGAAGATTAGAAGCAGCTGACTGGAAGGGTCAGTCAGACAGAGGGTACCCTCGAACCACAAGGGAAAGATCTTGAAGGCCAAGTCCGTTCTCTGATGGCCAAGGTGCAGGAATTGGAGAATAGAGCATAAGATTCCGAAGGGCGCTCCTGCCGCAATAACCTTTGGGTTGTGGGGTTTTCTGAGGGAGTGGAAGGTTGGGACTCAATCACCTTCTTTGAGCAGTGGCTTGCCAGGTAGTGGCCCCAGTGACCCTCTCCCCTAGGACCAGGTGGACCGGGCACATAGGGTCCCAGTGTGGCATCCACCTTGGGGATCATCCCCCAGACCAGTGGTGCTGTGCCTGCTGAACTTTAAAGACAAGGAAAGTATCCTGAGGGAAGTCTGTTGCGGAGGCCCTCTGCAGTATGAAAACACCAGTGTCTTCCTTTTCCCAGACTATACCTTAATGGTGCAGCGCTAGAGAGCATCCTTCCTTGATAGCATCCTTCCTTGGGGTTAAAAAGCTTCTGAGGGAGGTGGGTCTCACATACTCACTGTTATGTCCATCTCCAAAAGATGTGGCAGAGGCAGTGCTTTATCACCACATACTCTGGCTTTGCTCGTGGGGCGTTAATACAGATACTCCCAGCGGTCCCCTTCAAACCACTTACAGTGGAGATAGTCCCCGAGGGGCGATATGTATTTGTGGAGGGTCACCTTGATGGGTGTCCGCTACTGTTGGGTAGCATATATGTGCCGAGCGGAGTGCAACAGGCCTTTTTTATCTCAACTATCAATTCTGTTAGCAAGATGGGAACATATCCCCTGGCTTATCGGAGGGGATTTCAACAGTGTGTTGAACCCTGACCTAGATCGCTCCCACCCCCCACTACCAACTTTCCTCGTGGTGATGTCTGCGATGGAAGTGTTACAATGGATAGCTCATTAGTCCCTCATAGATTCTTGGCATACACTGCACCTGGGCGATAGGCATTATTCATATTATTCCCCACCCCCTGATCTACATGTCCGTCTGAACCAGATTCTTTGTCATCCAATTATTCATGCACTAGTAACGGATTTAGAGTACTTAGGCCTGACATTCTCTAACCACAATCCCCCGTTATTTTGCAAAAAGATTGGGGTGCCCCCGTCTGCCTGTCCCCACCTGGCGAATGCAGCCGGCCACGTTGGAGGGCAGCGTATTCAGAGACAGGACACAGGAAATGTTGACCTGTTATATTGAGGAAAACAGGGATACAGTGGCATCCAGACTAACAGAATGGGAGGTGCTGAACGTGGTCCTGAGGGGGCACTGCATTAATACAGTGGCGGGGTACGGACAGACCTGCATAAGGATCTAGTCAAATTAGAGGCGTCCCTAGGTGCCTTGGAGGAGGAGTCACAGAGGACTCTAGTGGGACGATGCGCCCTTGTGGATGCCAGGGAGTGGCATGCACAGTTGGTGGCCCAGCTGCAAAGATTTGATTTCAGAGCATACCAGGCCAAGATGCATGGTGAGGGAGACAAGGTTGGCTGCCTTTTGGCCTGGCTCCTGCGCAGTACAAACCCGCCGGCACCGATTACTGCGATCTGACAATCCCCGATCAGTACGGTTATTGACCAATTGGGCATACATGACACATTAATGTCATACTACAAAGCATTATATGACCCCCCACCCCCCTGTTGCCAGAAATTTCCGTACACGTACTTTCTTTGAGACCCTTGAGCTAACCTCCATTGATTGTGCGACCCAGGAGGAACTACAGCAACCCACAACGGAACAAGAAATAAGGGCGGCTATATGTGGCCTAGCTACCCGTAAATACCCTGGCCTGGATTGTCTCCCGGACAAGCTTTATAATGCTTATGAGGGTATCCTGGTCTCAGAGTTATTGGAGGTATATCAGACGGCCATGGAGGAAGGGAAGTTACTTTGGACGCTTCGCGAGTCCCTCATAATCTCACTACTGAGACCTGACAAAGATCCTCTTGAGGTGACATCATATCGCCCCCTGTGAAAGTTAGCCACGGATTATAAGGTTCTGAATAAAATCATAGCTAGCCTCAAATTGGGATTTATATACACCTCCTAGTACACACTGATCAGAATGGCTTTATTCCCAATCGCTCAATCATCCTCAACCTACATAGACCCCACATAGTATTGGAGCTGGCCCCGTCCCAGTGGCCCTTTGCCGCTTGTTTGGCAATAGACCTTGAATGAGCAATGGATGCATTGGACTAGGCATACCTGTTTGCTGCGCTTTCGTGATTTGGACCTCTGGTGCAATTGCTTCATCTCATCCGTCTACTTTATATGGCCAACACTGCCAGGGTCAAGACAGGTGAACTTATCTTGGCTCCCTTTGCGATCAGTTGGGGAACACGCCAGGGGTGTCCGCTGTTGCCCCTCCTCTCCGTGTTGACAGAAGAACCTCTGTCCCAATGGCTATGGCATGATGGAGAGGAGTGGGGTAGCCTACTGGGAAATGAGCATCATGCCGGCTACTTGTAGGCAGACTATGTCCTGATCTACATAAGGGGCATTCAGCAAGGGCCTGGAGACATTGAGCTGATACTGGAGAAGTTCTGTCCAGAGAGCCACGGGCCTGGGAGTGAATTGGGCCAAGACCTGCCTGTTCCCTTTGAGCCCAGCATGCCCGCTGCAATGCCTCATGGTGGGACCACACCAGGTACAATGGGAGCTGTCCAAATTCCGTTATCTTGAAATAGGAATGTAGTGCAACACAAAAGACATAATAGATGATAATCTTACCAGGGCGATCGCATCTCTGTGGCCTCAGATTGCCTTCTGGGGCACACTGCCACTTATGGCACAGGGACGTGTCTCTCTAGCTAAGATGGTGCTGCTCCCATGACTCCTTTACTTCTTCCATAGCCTGTCAGTACATATCCCACACTCCACATTCCATACCCTGCATGGCATGCTGGGGTCCTTTATTTGGAATAAGCGGTGCCGACGAGTTGCCTTACAGAAGCTTCCGCTTTACGTTGATAAGGGGGGGACTGGGAGCCCCTGATTTTGAACATTACTATCTAACGGCTCAGTTACTATGAGGGGCAGTTGCGGACACCTTGACAGCAGTTACAGGAAGGGGGGACCTACACACTATAGAGGCAGGCCTGTTAGGGCTGTATAGTTGCAGAAGGAGGTAAGGTTGTCACTAATCGATTTATTGACTTGCCTTGATTTTAACCAAGCGAGCTATTGCCGTGAACTGGAAGGCTGCTTGCCTTCCAGGAATGCCCTACTGGTATGCGCCAATGCTGAAGTGTAGTAAGGTCGAATCGGTGGCACTCTGGTAGGGAGAAAGTATTGCGCAGGGTTCCCATGGCATTGGAATGGGATGCCCGCACACACAAACTGCATGTCCTCTTAGAGGGGGCGGGGACTGGGACAGGAGTTTGATTGCTCACTATAAACCAACAGATATATCTCATGCTGTCCCACCCATCCACTTTCCCTACCTCGCTCCCCCTTCTCCTTGTGTCCCCCTTCCCTCTCCTACCCCCACCTGCTGTTATTACGACCCTGAACCTATGCTCTCTCTTATACTGTAATGTTCCCCTTCCCACCTGGATGCTGGAGTGCTGTGCCCTCTTATGCTGTCTGCATGCAGAGTGTCGCTATGGATGCTTCCCAGCCTGTGCCACGGACATCTGCTCTTTTGGAGGCATAGCTCATGATGGAAAAACTGTTAGTGTTCGTCTAGTTACTTGTGTTGTATATGTTGCTTGTTGCATATAAAACAAGCATTGGCATAGCCAATAGGTCTCGCCTTTGGGACCTTATGTGTTTAGCTAGACCTTTTGGCTATGTTGTAGAGCATTGTGGCTGCTGTGCGTCATGTTGAAAAGTGATAATAAAAAGTGTTAATCATTTTTGTTACTTTTATACCAACCAAGATGACATTATATACAACTGAACAGCCTGATTAAAAAAAGATTTTAACATAAAAGTATGTGGTACTGAGTGGTATTATGTGGAGTGTATTTATGTTGCATTGAGTAGAGTGTAATTATGTGGTGTGTAATTATGTGGTACTGAGTGGTATAATGTGGAGTGTATTTATATTGCATTGAGTAGAGTGTAATTATGTGGCGTGTTATTACATGGCACTGAGTGGTATTATGTGGAGTGTATTTATGTTGTATTGAGTAGAGTGTAATTATGTGGCGTGTAATTATGTGACACTGAGTGGTATTCTGTGGAGTGTATGTTGCACTCAGTAGAATGCAATTATGTGGCTTGTAATTATGTGGTACTGAGTGGTATTATTTGGAGTGTATGTTGCATTGAGTGCAGTGTAATTATGTAGCATATAATTATTTTCACTGAGTGGTATTATGTGGAGTGTATTTATGTGGCATTGAGTAGAGTGTAATTATGTGGCGTGTAATTATGTGGCACTGAGTGGTATTATGTGGAGTGTATTTATGTTGCATTGAGTAGAGTGTAGTTATGTAGCGTGTAATTATGTGGTACTGAGTGGTATGTGGAGTGTATTTATGTTGCATTGAGTAGAGTGTAATTATGTGGCATGTAACTATGTCGCACTGAGGGGTATTATGTGAGTGTATTTATGTTGCATTGAATAGAGTGTAATTATGTGGCACAGTGGTATTATGTGGAGTGTATTTATGTTGCATTGAATAGAGTGTAATTATGCTGAAGTACTGGGGATTTTAGGACCCCAGCGGTGCCAGGGGTAGCACCCTATGACTTCGAGTTCTTCCTGTCTTGGACCACAGAAACACAGAGTCTTGTGGTGGCGTCAAAGATCGATTTTATTATGACTGCAGTCAGTAACAGGTATCCTAGAAGTACACACGAGTATGTTCTCAGGAGACTGCTCAAAGTTACAAAACCAGTCTTCACCTTATATACAAAATATCATGCTTCAGGCACACATTCCTCGTTTTACGATATGGTCATTCATATGTATTCATTACAAACGAAAAGGCAGAGTCATGATGACCATCCCACATTCCAGTTCAGCCAGCCCACAATTATTTACCCAGCGAGGCTCAGATCCCTCATCAGATACCAGCAGACCCCAATAAACACGGGCACCTCCTCCTCGTAAAACAGGCCATAAAGCAGGAAGCAGAGTCAGGTGTGGAAGAGATTAGTTGGGGGCTTGTGTGGGATGAAAGGCTTTATGGTGTGTCAAACCCTGATACTAATCACAGGTGGCCGTAGGAAGGGGAGCTCGTGAGACCGGACTGGCCTCGGGCAGTGGAGTCAGTCTGCACAGGTCACAGAGAAGTCAATAGAAGGTACATGTGTTCTGAAAGCCTGTGCATGTCCTTAATGTGCAGCCTATGTGAGGGCAACCATAAGATGGCTACCGCTCTAAAATGGAACCCACGAAGTCAATGTGTAATAACGTATACAAAGTGAATTTATCGATGACACGTTATGCAAAACACTTGTACATACCGCATTGGCCATTCGCGGTTCGCTGATACCGAAGTAGGCAGGGTAGGGCCATGCCTCCTACGTGGTCCCAAAAATTAAAGTACCACAGACCCTCCTTTTGCCCTTACATAGGCAATAACTATACTCATATTAATCCGAGTCTAGGTCTATATTCATAAGGTCATGGAGTTGTTGCTGTAGCATCATCCTATTGCTTAGCTTGTCCCTCGTTACAGGTTTCCTTATACACGATGTAGCACAGAGGCCACATACTGCAGGAGCACACTGTATACACAGACAGAACAGGAAAAGAATGGCTAAGATCATTCCAATGACCATCAGGATCTTCCATCCCCAGGCAGATATCAGTTCCCAGAACCACCCCACCAGTGACCAATCTCCTTTATCCACGTGAATAGATTCAGATATTTTATGCAGTTTGGAGATGGCTTGATAAACTCTTGGAGTGTTATCTGGTATGAAAATGCAACAGCTAGATTGGATGACCTTACATACCCCACCACGGTCTGCAAGTATGACGTCTAGAACCATACGGTTCTGCAAAGTCATGAGGCGATCCGCTTGGAGCTCAGCTGTCAAATTACCAAGGGCACCAGCCGTTACATTAACAGTGGATTCAACCACACGAGTCAGTTGTCTCAGGTTCCTACTATTGACCATCGGTCCCCAAAACGGCAGGAAACCCAAAAAGAAGTCTCCCGCTTCCTGACCGGCAGTATCCTCCTGACTAACAACGCCTCTCACAACTCTGGTCTTGTGATAATCAGAGGCGGCAGTAAATGTTGGCGGTAGCAAGTTTGCAATATAACATGTGCCCGAGAAATCAGGGGGCAACCATGTATATGCTCGGTCATTGCAAACAAAATATGTACCCTTGGCAGCCAAAAACGCAGAGGAAAATTGTGATGGAAAAGTGTACGTTTCAGTACAGTCACTTTTCCCCAGTTGAGCTCTTGGATTCTGACCATTACCTTGTAAACAGAACCGACCTATGTGGGGTACGACCCAAATTGGGGATGAAATTTTGCACTGTTTTTCGCCCAGACTAATGCTATACCCCGTCGCGTTCCAACCTACATAAGCTCGCAATTCATCCTTGGGAATAGATGAGTATGCGTCGATATCTCTGCTCATATCAGCAACTCCTTTCATTAAGGCCTTATTGTTTGTGCTAGGTCTGATGGAACGCGGTTGTCGCGGGGAGTAGGCATCTAATGCAAAAAGAAACATAGTCTGGAATGCACATGATGATCCATTATAGCTAAACGGCAGCACTAGATATGGGATACCCTTATTAATTGTATGTGGCATTAAACCACACACCCAGCAATTGGTTGTATTCATAACTAGTTGGTGCTGGTGCAGGAGTTGAATAAACGAGTTGTTTGCAAACTCAGACCGTCTAGCTTGTTCGTGTTCAGGCAGAGGGTGGAAAGAGTGTAAGGAGACAGTAGGAGGAGGTATAGGCTGTACAGTGGGTGCAAATGGCACTTGAGAGGACAATAATACATATCCCACAGTAAACATCATCATACTAACTAGTGCAAACAGACATAATAATACAAAACGTTTCCTCTTCATTATTTTACATATTTTTTTCTTAAAGTTCATTTCCTCAGCGGGTCTCTCCATCTTGAAAAACTCCATCCTCTAATTGTGCTGTTCGCGGCGGGTGAGTTTCTTCTGCTTAGGAATACACCTGTCAGTCCAGGGAACGCCACAGACCAACCAGAACCGTTGACCTAACGTCTCCGGCTTGTACCCCAAAGTCTTGGCACCGCGACCCTACAGCTGAACCCGGATGGTGGTTCGAAAAAGAAAAACCAAAAATAAGAAAGTTTCTCAGATGAGAGAGAGCTGTACTGTCAAAAATATCAAAGAAAAATAATTTTTATTTGTCCATAGTTCTAGGCCTCAAGTTATAGCGTTCTCGTCCGGGTACTGTCTGATCTTGAAACAAAAGTTCAGGCTCTGTAGTATCCAATCGGATTGACGGTGGCACAGCTTCTTGCAGAATATTGTCACTTTCTTGCTCAGAGCTTGTTCCTTTCACACGCGCATCGCTAAAAGGCAGAAAACAAGGCACGGTCTCAGTTTCAGAATCAGCGATCCCCTCCTGGACCCACCGGTCATATGGCAAAGGCAAAGGGACTCTTTTACAGTGGACGCCGTGGATCCAGTTCTTCTTTCCTTTCACTCGAACAGCCGATCTTGTAGAAAGAAGGACGAGATGGGGGCCAGTCCAACGGGGCTCATCATTCCTTGCCCGTTGAAAATTCTTCACCAGCACCCACGTTCCAGGATCGATGGGATGTCCTGGAGCTTCAGAGGCCTGGGGCAGAGTATCGTGCACCTGTTGGTGTAAAACACGCAATTTAGCCGTCAATTCATACAGATAGTCAAGCAGTATTGGATGTTCGATTGCGCTGAATTTTGTGGGCCTTGGCACTCCCCATATGTTGGCCGGGCGGCCAAACACTATCTCGTACGGACTAAGTCCCATTCGTGAGTGCACAGTCATTCTGGTTGACAGGAGTGCTAAAGGCAGAGCGTCAGGCCATTTAAGACCAGAGCTCGCCTGGATCTTAGCCAATTTAAGTTTTAAGGTGCCGTTATAGCACTCTACAAATCCAGCTGATTGAGGGTGATTTGCAGCGTGAAATTTCTGTGTAATGCCTAGCCCTTCACATACTTCTTTCATCACTCGACCCACCAATTCACTCCCATTATCACTCCAGACCATTCTTGGCATTCCAAATCTAGGAAAAAATTATTTGACGAGGGCTTTAGCTGTGGATAAGGCAGTATTGTCTTTTAAGGGGTATGCTTCTATCCACTTTGAGAAGGCACAGACAACAACGAGCACATATTTTAAATTGTTGCACCTTTCCATGTGGATGAAATCTAGCTGCAAAACCTCGAACGGATACGTTGGAGGTGCAAAATGACCAGCTGGAGTTGGGGTTCCCCTACCAGGATTGTATTTCAGACACACCATGCAATTCTTGACCAGATTCTCTGCACATTTGGGAATTCCAGCATTTTGCCATACTGGAGCCAACAACTTGCAAATCCCTTTTACGCTAATATGGGCCATTCCATGAGCCATCGTCACCACTGCAAGCACATACGCATCGGGTAACAACCAACGCTGATGTTCTGACAAATCGACCCAACAACCTTTTTCATCCAATTTACCCGTACTTTCTCTCCACTTGCTCAATTCTTTCTCTGTGGCTTCAGCTTGAAGGGACTTCACGTTCTCTATCGTGTCTTCACACATTCCAACATCACCAACCCATCTTGCAGGGCCTGCAACATACATTCGATTATTTACATTCTTTGCTGTTTCTTTCGCAACTTCATCAGCAAATGCATTACCACGACCGACATCATCTGTAACTTTCTTGTGTGCACTGCATTTTACAATCGCAACTTGTAGCGGCAAGGTCAGTGACTCAAGGAGATCATTCACCAACTGACCATTCTGAATTTTGGTTCCATGCGAAGTCAGGAATCCACGTTCTTTCCACAGGCGCCCAAAACTATGGGCCACGCCAAACGCATACTGACTATCGGTGTATATGTTCACCTTCATACCTTTCGACAACACACATGCTCTCGTAAGTGCAATTAGCTCTGCTGCTTGAGCCGAGTTATGTGGTATACGCGTGGTTTCAACAACCGTGTGCAAAGTCGTGACAGCATATGCAGCAGTCGTATCACCATTCGGAAGCTTGAAGCATGAACCATCCACCCATAAGGTACCATCACACTCAGTCAAGGCAGTATCTTTAAGATCCACTCTCCCTTTTGTTTCCTCTTCTGTTCTGAACAGACAATCATGCTGTTCAATCTCATCTGTGTCTGCTGCAATCGGCAATAAAGTAGCTGGATTCAATGTGTTGCATCTTGTTATGTGTACATGACTGGCTAATAGTGTCAACTCATAACCTGACAATCGAGCACTAGTTAAGTGCTGCGTCTTGGTCCTGTTCAACAACGTGTCCACTGCGTGCGGAACCATCACAATTAACGTGTTATTCATTACTAATCCAGCAGACTGTCGAATAGAGACAGCTGCTGCCGCTGTGGCTCTCAAACAACTTGGCAAGGCCTTAGCTACCGGATCCAAGGTCGATGAAAAATACGCACATAGGCGCTGTTTGTCTCCAAAAGACTGTGTCAACACTGACAATGCACAACCTTCTTTCTCGTGAACATACAATGTAAAAGGCTTGCTGTAGTCGGGAGTGCCCAACACAGGAGCTGAACATAATGCCTCACGAAATTCACAAAAACTTTTCTGACACTCTTCAGACCATGGGACGAGATTCGGTGTATCTTTACATGTCAGTGCTATTAAAGGTTTTGCCAGCAAAGAAAAACTTGGGATCCACTGCCTACAGTAGGAAGTAATACCCAAGAAAGCACGCACTTCTCTCTGTGTTCTTGGCACGCTCAATTTTGCAATGGCCTGAATTCTTTCTGGGGTCAGTTTCCTTCCCTCCTTCGAAAAGAGATTACCTAAGTAGGTCACTTCTTGTCGACAATATTGCAGTTTTGAGAGAGACACTTTGTGATGGAAGGCAGACAAATGATGCAACAATGACACCGTAGCTTCTTTACAAATCTCCTCAGTATCCGCGGCGATTAGTAAATCGTCAACATACTGGATAAGGGTGGCACCACTAGGTAAAACAATTGCATCAAGCTGTGCTTTTAAAGCTTGGCTGTATATTGATGGGCTTTCACAGTAGCCTTGAGGAGCGCGTTTAAAACGGAAGCTACGACCTCCTAGGCTAAAACCAAAAATGTCCCTACTTTCCTCTGCAATCGGAATGCTAAAGAAGGCATTCTTTAAATCAATCACTGAGAACCAAGCAGCGGAAGCTGGAATCATAGTTAACAAGGCAGTTATATCAGGGACAACTGGAAACTGTGGCACAACAATCTTCTTTACCTCTGTAAGATCGATCACAAATCTGTAAACAGGTGGCTGTGAAGGGTCAGTACGTTTTAAAACAGGCAAAACGGGGCTGTTACAAACGTTACCTCTTGTCTCTTCAATTACATCCTTTTCAATCAGTTCATAGATAATCGCTAGCAACGCTTTTTCACCTTCATTAGAGATCTTGTACTGGGGAATGCGTGGCAATTTAACATTGGCTTTCAAAGTTACCACGTATGGCGGTATTTCCAAAAGGCCCACATCATTAAGACCAGAAGCCCAAAGAGCATCCGGAAGAGACAACAACTCAGCTGGCAGTTTATCCTTTGATAGATACATTGGAGAAATCACTTCCCTACCAAGTGTAAGTTGTACTCCCGAGGGGGAACAATATAATGTTGCATGTAATCTCTTCAACAAATCTAATCCTAACAGGTTTTCACCACAACCTGTCGTTAGGATAAGGGGTGCTTTCAGCTCACAAGGTCCAACAGAAAGGGGCATAGGACTAGAGATCGGGTTCCTAACCGGGGCGCCAGAAAAACCTACTGAAACATTCGTGTCGCCAGACAAAGGTGCGCCAGGGAGTTTTGAATGCATAATTGAACTTTTTGCAGCACCAGTATCCAACAGAAAAGGTTCTGACACACCCGCTGTAGTCACCTTGACATACGGTCCACTCTGATCCACTGGCACTGAAACAACTCCCTCTCTTTGTCTGCGGCTATCCTAGTAATCATTACTTTCTACATTTTCATCCTCTGCATAATAGTCATTGTTATAGTACTGAGCTGTCCTACCAGTTGCATTGCCTTGCTGATCAAAACTATTAATCGTATTTTGAGATGGAAGAGGACGCGCGTTCTGGGGAACATTCCCGCGTCCCCTACCTCTAGGAGCTTGTTGACCACCTCTACCTCTGGTGCTAAAAGCTCCATTAGCTCGCTGTAACAGAATAGGACAACTATACTTGAAATGACCCTCTTCCTTGCAATATGAACATTGATTAGGGCCTACAGGAACGCGCGGTTGAGAATACTCGTACCTTTGCACGTTTCTCTGAAACTGTGGCTGTTGCTGATAATTACTCTGGCCACCACGTGGCGGGTAAGCTTGCTGTAAAAGAACCTTCGTTTTTAACTCCTTCTTTTTCTTGTCTGCTTTATCTTTCTCATCCTTATCTTTATTTTCGTAATACTGTGCAGTAGCCAGTATTTGCGCTGATGAGGAAACAGCCCAAGAACTCTCTGAATCTTTTAACTTCTTACACAACTCGGGAAGCAAATTATGCACAAATTTATCAACAAATAATCGTTGACCACCTTCCGTACTCATATCTTGACCACTGTGGTCAATAAACGTTTCCTCAAACCTGGTGAAGAAATCAGACACTGTTTCATCTTTCTTCTGCTTACACGCAGACAATTTATCCCAATTCACACGCATCGCGGGCATTAAAGTCTTCATGTAAGCAATGATTCTAGCAGGGAGTTCTGCTACCAAAGGGTCAGGCTTGGCACCACCATCTTGTCCATCATTAGCAATAATAATATTAGCCCATGTGTCACCTAACTCTGCAGCATGATCTGTATTACGAATCAATCCCCACAAAGGCTGTGGAACAACATTTCCAAACAACATATCTATGTCAGCTAGATTCATGATACATGATCCTGCCGTCTGTGACAACTCCTTATAATATCCTGCAGGGTTTTTACGGGGATCAGGCAATGTCTGTTTAAGCGCTATTACTTCAGATCGTTTCCAAGGAACATGCACCCAAACACGCTGGAAATGAGCTGGAGCAGCAGCAATACCGCGACCGGCATCAGCCGCAACGGCTTCCTTCCATACCAGAGGGACTTCTCTCATAGGGTATTGTCGCACTTTTCCCTTTTTCCCTACAGCGAACTCTTGTTCGAACAGTGACTGATGACAATCCCCATTCCTGAAAGACAACAATGTCGTACCTGCCCTATCAACATTGGGGCCCACAATCGTGCCTTTGTCAAATTCAAACCGTAAGCGACACAAAACCTGCGGGCTTGAGTCTAGACCATGATCTTCCCATTCCTCACAGAGGAATTCACACATTTTATCAAAAACATATCTTTGCTTTGGTGCTTCCCATTGATGAAAAACACTTAGAACAGATTCCACATCATATCTCGAAGGGTAAACAATCCATCTATGTGCCATGCGGTCTAATACTTCTTTCTCTTCAGAACCAGGCCGCTGACTACGCAACTGCTTACGCTTTAAGTAAGGGGTCGCAATAGACGACCCAAATAAAGGCGATACGAAACTAGTGACTGCACTAGCTATTCTTTGTCGTGTAGAAGGAGAGGGTGAGGCAAGAACAGGGGGAAAGACAGAGGGAAGCACAGTAGGTGTAGATGCAGATGCAAAGACAGTATCGGGAAGAGCGCCAAGGGAGGCAGTTGATGGGGCAGGCAAAGTCGCAGAAGGCAAAGGGGGTGCAGGCCACAAAGTCGGCGGTCCTTGAGGGGGCTGCACCACAAGAGCAGGCGCCGGCTGAGGAGGAGCTGGCGGCTGCAGGAAAGCTTGCGGCGCATTAACTGGAGGCTGTACATTCAAGGGTTGCGGAGGTGCTGTAGCACTCTGCGCATACGGAGGTGGCGAACTCAGCAAATGTGACATTAGGGGATCTTTCTCCTTTTCTTTTAACACATCTTGTTGAAGGTGTGGCAAAACTGGGTAACATTTATCGATCCCTAGTTTATGCTGTCTATGTAACTGCTCATTCATCTGTTCCTCCTCATTATCTTTAAATTGTACAGCTGCTTGCATCATCGACATACCTTTTTCTCTCTTATTTCTTTTTGCTAATTTAATTTCCTTCTGTTTGGCTTCCTTTCGCCATAGGCGGAAAGAATCAAACATCGCCGGCCGGGCTTTCTTTTTAAATAATTTAACTTCCAAATTGTCTAAGATATCTGTGTCGAAGCTACCATTTTGGGGCCATTTTAAAACACCGTCCTTCCTGGTGTATCGGATCCATACTTCATTATATGCAATGGGGCCCACGCCATGTTTTACATAAAGCTCATAAGTTGGAGTTCCAATTAGAGGAACCGGACACGAATCCTCTAATTGGGAATCCCTTTTACAACCCAAACAAAACAAGTTTCCAAATATACTAGAACCAGGCATCTTTGCTCACTAGTCTAGTTTCAAACTTCAAAGGATTATCAAAACGCGATAGTCTCGTGAATACACGAGTCCTTCGGCTTTGGCGCTTGCAAGCTCCAAATCAAAGCGATCCCAAAGGGATACCAAAACTAAGAACCAAACTAAGAATTAGGAGACACTCCACTTATACTTAACTGAGGTATTGATGACGTCACCAGAAGACTCGGTTAATCGTTTCGCTCTACCAAATTATCAAGGGTCCAAAACAGGGCGATAGTCAGGGCAGTCCTTCGTAGCCGTCAGCAAGAGGGGAACCTCGCAGCAAAGACTTTCGGACCACGTCGACATGCAGGGGTCGATGAAGTGGCGGCCTTCCTCCAGAATTTCCACACAAAGCTCCTCACAAACCTCTGGCTTGGACCAGTACCGCTGAAATCGCCCCGAGTTGGGTGCCAACTGAAGTACTGGGGATTTTAGGACCCCAGCGGTGCCAGGGGAGCACCCTATGACTTCGAGTTCTTCCTGTCTTGGACCACAGAAACACAGAGTCTTGTGGTGGCGTCAAAGATCGATTTTATTATGACTGCAGTCAGTAACAGGTATCCTAGAAGTACACACGAGTATGTTCTCAGGAGACTGCTCAAAGTTACAAAACCAGTCTTCTCCTTATATACAAAATATCATGCTTCAGGCACACATTCCTCGTTTTACGATATGGTCATTCATATGTATTCATTACAAACGAAAAGGCAGAGTCATGATGACCATCCCACATTCCAGTTCAGCCAGCCCACAATTATTTACCCAGCGAGGCTCAGATCCCTCATCAGATACCAGCAGACCCCAATAAACACGGGCACCTCCTCCTCGTAAAACAGGCCATAAAGCAGGAAGCAGAGTCAGGTGTGGAAGAGATTAGTTGGGGGCTTGTGTGGGATGAAAGGCTTTATGGTGTGTCAAACCCTGATACTAATCACAGGTGGCCGTAGGAAGGGGAGCTCGTGAGACCGGACTAGCCTCGGGCAGTGGAGTCAGTCCGCACAGGTCACAGAGAAGTCAATAGAAGGTACATGTGTTCTGAAAGCCTGTGCATGTCCTTAATGTGCAGCCTATGTGAGGGCAACCATAAGATGGCTACCGCTCTAAAATGGAACCCACGAAGTCAATGTGTAATAACGTATACAAAGTGAATTTATCGATGAAACGTTATGCAAAACACTTGTACATACCGCATTGGCCATTCGCGGTTCGCTAATACCGAAGTAGGCAGGGTAGGGCCATGCCTCCTACGTGGTCCCAAAAATTAAAGTACCACAATGCGACGTGTAATTATGTGGTACTGAGTGGTATTATGTTGAGTGTATTTATGTTGCATTGAGTAGAGGTTAATTATGCAGCATGTAATTATGAGTGTCGCTATGGATGCTTCCCAGCCTGTGCCACCGACATCTGCTCTTTTGGAGGCATAGCTCTTGATGGAAAAACTGTTAGTGTTTGTCTAGTTACTTGTGTTGTATATGTTGCTTGTTGCATATAAAACAAGCATTGGCATAGCCAATAGGTCCCACCTTTGGGACCTTATGTGTTTAGCCAGACCTTTTGGCTATGTTGTAGAGCATTGTGGCTGCTGTGCGTCATGTTGAAAAGTGATAATAAAAAGTGTTAATCATTTTTGTTACTTTTATACAAACCAAGACGACATTATATACAACTGAACAGCCTGATTAAAAAAAGGTTTTAACATAAAAGTATGTGGTACTGAGTGGTATTATGTGGAGTGTATTTATGTTGCAGTGAGTAGAGTGTAATTATGTGGCTTGTAATTATGTGGTACTGAGTGGTATGTGGGGTGTATGTATGGTGCATTGAGTAGAATGTAATTATGTGACGTGTAATTATGTGGTACTGAGTAGTATTATGTGGAGTGTATTTATGTTGCATTGAGCAGAGTGTAATTATGTGGTGTGTAACTATGTGGCACTGAGTGGTATTATGTGGAGTGTATTTATGTTGCAGTGAGTAGAGTGCAATTATGTGGCTTATAATTATGTGGTACTGAGTGGAATGTGGGGTGTATTTATGGTGCGTTGAGTAGAATGTAATTATGTGACGTGTAATTATGTGGTACTGAGTGGTATTATGTGAAGTGTATTTATGTTGCATTGAGTAGAGTGTAATTATGTGGTCTGTAACTATGTGGCACTGAGTGGTATTATGTGGAGTGTATTTATATTGAATTGAATAGAGTAATTGTAACGTGTGATTATGTGGTACTGAGTGGTATTATGTGGAGTGTATTTATGTTGCATTGAGTAGAGTGTAATTATCTGGTGTGTAATTATCTGGTACTGAGTGGTATTATGTGGAGTTTATTTATATTGCATTGAGTAGAGTGTAATTATGTGGCGTGTTATTACGTGGCACTGAGTGGTATTATGTGGAGTGTATTTATGTTGTATTGATTAGAGTGTAATTATGTGGTGTTTAATTATGTGGCACTGAGTGGTATTATGTGGAGTGTATGTTGCATTCAGTAGAATGTAATTATGTGGCGTGTAATTATGTGGCACTGAGTGATATTATTTGCTGTGTAAGTTGCATTGAGTGCATTGTAATTATGTAGCATATAATTATGTGCACTGAGTGGTATTATGTGGAGTGTATTTATGTTGCATTGAGTAGAGTGTAATTATTTGGCGTGTAATTATGTGGCATTGAGTGGTATTATGTGAAGTGTATTTATGTTGCATTGAGTAGTGTAATTATGTGGCGTGTAATTATGTGGTACTGAGTGGCATGTGGAGTGTATTTATGTTGCATTGAGTAGAGTGTAATTATGTAGCATATCTTTAAAGTTGAAACAGCTCCATGGAGGGTGTCCAGGCGCCAGAAGATAGAAAATAGGTCATGATAGATGGGCCACAGCAAACAATGTGCCCAGGGCTGAGAGAATAGCCAGGTCTTTAACGGTTCAGGATACTGATATGATACATCAAGCAATCCCAGAGCCAAACAGTATCTTCACCATAAATCGCAGGCTATCCATGTTCCATCCAGCATTCAGCTAAACACAAAGAACGATGGGAAAGCTGGCAACACCAGACTTATTGATCAAGCATTACTTGTTTGTATATCGGTGTGATGGAACACTAAATGTCAATGACCTAAACAATTTATTGCAGCTACATAACCTACTGTTGGCGTCATAATTTCTGACTGTAATAAAAAAAAATGTTTACACTCAAATGTTGCCTGTGTTCATATGACATAATCCAAAAGCCCTACTACATTATTCTCTGGTAATACTCTTCCAGAGTGGAAATGCATAGGACTAATTCTTTTTTTTTATCAATTCTTTTTACATGCAACTTGTTGGTCATTACACATACATAATCACATTTCCGAGGACTAATTCTTAACTTACAACTAAGAAGACTAGCAGAGGGCACCAGTGTTAAACCTGAGTGAGAATGAAAAGGAATGACCTGCAATATGGATAATAAGCGATTACCATAATTGCACATGTGAAATCCAACTAAAAGAAAAGGTCCACATGGGGCATCAGTTAAACCACAGCAAGATCTGCATATTAAGGATGTAATCTTTAGCTCCTGTTAAGCCTCAATATTTGTCACAGCAGTGTTGATGTGCTCTGAACTCAGGTCGAGGCTGCCACCACAGACAATGAAGGACCCTGACGGCTTCTGGTCGGGGCGAGAGAGGCTCAGGACTGGAAAGCCTCTCCTGTTTCTTGTTTACAACCACAATGCACTCAGATCAACGTCAGCTATTGTGAACAAGGTCCATGAGGAACGGGGTGGGTGGCAAGAAGAGTGGGGGGTGTGAGAAAATGAAGGTGAACTGACACTCAGAAAAGAAGGGGCGAACAGAGGACGATTAGGAGAGAGAAAGAGAATGGTAAAATAACACAGGGGAAAGGAGTGGAATAGGCCAAGGTTAGAGGAGAATGGGAAAACATAACAGAAGAGTAGAGAGAAGAGAAGTGAGGAAAAAGAGAGGGCAATTGATGGAGTGGAATTGAGGAACGGTGGATGAAGAGAGGCACGAATAAGCACAGGATAAATAAAGAACAAAAGGAGACAGAGGACCGAGAGTTGAATGGAGAGCAGAAAATGTGATAAAGTGGAATGAGGGGAAAAGTCAGATATTTAGTAATAGACAAGAGGTAGAAAGGGCAAAAGAAGATAAAAGAAAAAGGTATAAGTGGAGGATGAATGGAGCAGAAAGAAGGGAGTGAACAACATTTGCAAAAGAACGGGGAAGGAAAATAGGAGAAAGGAGGATTACAGAGGACAGGAAACATGTGACAAAGGGGGTGTAATTGGAGTACTGAGAAGGGGACAACGGTCAGGAAATAGAGGAGAGGGGCGTGAAACTCACATTTGCCAGTGCAAGTAAAGTTAGTTTAGAGTGAAGATAAGCGAGAAAAGGGGTGAGTGAGGTGTGGGTCTTGTTTGAGGTATTTACGTAAAGTAGGCATGGGGCCCTCTTGGTGAATCTGGAGAGGGAGGTGTCAGTAAGTGCTGCATATAGCTGCCCTGTTCTATGCAGAGTTTCTCTCTTAGCACAATGGCCGGCAGGTGGTCGGCACAGCAGCAGAAACCACTGAAGCTCACTGCTCGGCTTCTGCCCCTTCGGCATTCTCTTAGCCCGGGCAGCTTTCTCGACAAGAATGTAGTTTTATGCCTTGGAGGCATGCTGAGATAGTTTACGCTATAACGATTTGTTCAAGCTAGAAGCGTCTCTGCTCTCCCTGTGAATGTAAATCTCAGTGCGCTGCACCAAAAACAAGCCCTAGAATATTAATGCGCTGCAAAGTCTCAACTCTATAACGGAGCATAAGCCATTAATGAACGAGTTAGAAAGGGAGATGAAAAACGGGGCAATTTATGCATCTTCAGTCCGAGACTTTGACTTCTAAGGAACTTTTAGAACGTTTAGTTGTAACACATTCGGCGTCCGTTCATTTTAGTGGAACTGTTTGATCGAGGCGACAGGCACTATGGATCAATGGGATTGTAACGTGTGAGGAGCTTTACAGTCACGCTCTGAGATAAAAACAAACTTGATTTATAGTGGGGTCTGAAAGGTAACCTACTGCTTCTGTCCGCTGTTTGCAATGAGAAAGAGATGAAGGAAGGCGAGCCTAACAAGTGGGAGAGGTGGGGGGAGTGCGGCAGGGACACGCAGCGTTTACCTTGCGGGAGCGAGCGCAAGGTAATTGCTAACACATGGCGCTGCTCGCTCCCGCAATGGAATCGCCAAACGTGCACGCGTTGCCATTCAAAACAATGCAATGCGTGCACGTTTTTGCCCTCAAAACCGAATCGATTACAAGAGGTCTCTTCTTATGCAGCGCATGCGCACTGCGCAGGCGAGACCTAAAAACGAAACCAATGCCTCCGGTCACAACTGTCATTGCTGTATATGCTACTCTGACCTATTGGGGAATAGTGTTCTCTGTCTGTAAACATTGTCATATTGAAATAACTGCATCTTGTACAATTTGGTGTCAAAATCAATAAAATTGGTTAAAAAACAAAAAAGAATTGTCAAGGCTCCTCGCTTGTCTTCATCAATTGTAGTGAAGAGCTCTTCTGTGATGTCGACCAGTGATGGCCCCATTCCACTAGCTGGCCAAAAACGTACTGAAAATCATAATGTTGTTGCTTTTCTACTCTATACTCTGGAAGTTGATTCATCATTAATCTTTCCAAAATTCTGCTTGGGAAGGGTAAATGTTTTCAAAATAATTTCACTGAAACGTATTACAACCTAGGCTGAAGATGATTTGGAAAGCTGCATAACACCCATCTGTAAATCAGGGTAGCAGAGCCACTCAAACAAACCTACCAGTCATGAATGGACTGCTGTAAATTAAGAAATGTTCTTTCTGAAATGGTTGCAGCCACGGCCGTGCAGGTAAAAGCGGTGGAATGGTAGGGCCGGGTTGGGGGGGCTTCTTCAGACGACCACAACGGAAAATTAAATAAACAATTAATTTCCCCTCGTCGTAGTCTGTCGAAAGCCCCCCTTATCCTTGTCGATAGGAGTGGTTATTAGTGTTAATTAATCTCATTTTTTATGTCAAAATTATTTTTATTGTTATTCAGCATCATAATCAAACACAACAACAATGGGATAACATAGCCTGCAAACCCCTGAGGCAAGAAAATCAGCTAATTGCAGTCCTGTTGCTCAAATAACAGGGAATTATTCTCATTTGTAGGTATATTTATTAAATTATGGTTGTTTGCTCCAGGCATTTTTAGAATGGAAGGTCTCATGTGTCCTCGGATTGTACCATCACAATCTCTGCATGAGGAAAGTGCAAACACAGCAAGCTCTCAGTTAAGGTCAACTATATTGGGGCATATCATCAAGGAGGCGATAAAGAATTATCGCCGCTTTTGCATCCGTTTTCGGACGAAAAGTGGCGATAATTTTATCGCCTAATCAGCAAAGTCACGCTATTGCGTGAATCCTTGCATTAGCGCCTGTTTTCTGAACGCACAGCTTTGCATCTCTAATAAGATGCAAAGTGGGTGTTCCTGCCCTGACATAACTGGAGAAATGTCGCTAAGCGACATTTCTCTAATTATCAATGGGCACGCTAACCTGGAGAGCGACAAGCAAAGTAGCGATAACCTCTGTTATCGCTACTTTCCTTACGCCTACTTCAATATTGACTTAGCCATGATATCCTATGTAAGGTGGATATCATGGCTAAGTATGCCTTGCCCTATCATCAAGCTATCGCCAAACTTTGTGAGATTATCGCTGGATTTCCAGCGATAAACTCACATTTGGCAGTTAGCGCTTGGAATTGTATCGCTTTGAGATAAGCGTTGCTAATAGCACGCTATCTCAGCGATAAAATTCCACGTCACCCCGCGATAATTATCCTAGCGCTAAGTGCGCTTAGAGATAATTATCGCTGGTCCTTGATGATATGCCCCATTGTTCTTTGAACTCTCTAGTGGACTCAATGTGGACTCAGTACATGAACTCAAACAAGTGCAAGAGTGATCTGAGCCAGGATTCCTCTCCTCAGACTCAGTCGCTTGGGAAGCATACATAGCAACAGGAAAAGAACTAATAGTGGGGTCTAAACACAGCAATTTGATTTGCTGGAAATATGTTGGTAATACAGGAGTTTCTTTTTGCCCTCAAAACCGAATCGATCACAAGAGGTCTCTTCTTATGCAGCGCATGCGCGCTGCGTAGGCGAGACCTAAAAACGAAACCAATGTCTCCTGTCACAACTGTCATTGCTGTATATGCTACTCTGACCTATTGGGGAACAGTGTTCTCTGTCTGTAAACATTGTCATATTGAAATAACTGCATCTTGTACAATTTGCTGTCAAAATCAATAAAATTGGTTAAAACACAAAAAAGAATTGTCAAGGCTCCTCGCTTGTCTTCATCAATTGTAGTGAAGAGCTCTTCTGTGATGTCACCAGTGATGGCCACATTCCCCTAGCTGGCCAAAAACGTACTGAAATTCATAATGTTGTTGCTTTTCTACTCTATACTCTGGAAGTTGATTCAGCATTAATCTTTCCAAAATTCTGCTTGGGAATGGTAAATGTTTTCAAAATAATTTCACTGAAACGTATTACAACCTAGGCTGAAGATGATTTGGAAAGCTGCATAACACCCATCTGTAAATCAGGGTAGCAGAGCCACTGAAACAAACCTACCAGTCATGAATGGACTGCTGTAAATTAAGAAATGTTCTTTCTGAAATGGTTGCAGCCACGGCCGTGCAGGTAAAAGCGGTGGAATGGTAGGGCCGGGCTGGGGGGGCTTCTCCAGACGACCACAACGGAAAATTAAATAAACAATTAATTTCCCCTCGTCGTAGTCTGTCGAAAGCCCCCCTTATCTTTGTCGATAGGAGTGGTTATTAGTGTTAATTAATCTCATTTTTTAGGTCAAAATTCTTTTTATTGTTTTTCAGCATCATAATCAAATACAACAACAATGGGATAACATCGCCTGAAAACCCCTGAGGCAAGAAAATCAGCTAATTGTAGTCCTGTTGCTCAAATCACAGGGAATTATTCTCATTTTTAGGTACATTTGTTAAAATATGGTTGTTTGCTCAAGGCAGTTTCAGAATGGAAGGTCTCATGTGTCCCCGGATTGTACCATGACAATCTATGCATGAGGGAAGTGCAAACACAGCAAGCTCTCAGTTAAGGTCAACTATATTGGGGCATATCATCAAGGAGGCGATAAAGAATTATCGTCGCTTTTGCATCCGTTTTCGGACGAAAAGCGGCGATAATTTTATCGCCTAATCAGCAAAGTCACGCTATCGCGTGAATCCTTGCATTAGCACCTGTTTTCTGAACGCACAGCTTTGCATCTCTAATGAGATTCAAAGTGGGCGTTCCTGCCCTGACATAACTGGAGAAATATCGCCAAGCGACATTTCTCCAATTATCAATGGGCACGCTAACCTGCAGATCGACAAGCAAAGTAGCAATAACCTCTGTTATCGCTACTTTCCTTACTCCTGCTTCAAGACTGACTTAGCAATGATATCCTATGTAAGGTGGATATCATGGCTAAGTATGCCTTGCCCTATCATCAAGCTATCGTCAAACTTTGTGAGATAATCGCTGGATTTCCAGCGATAATCTCACATTTGGCAGTTAGCGGTTGGAATTGTATCGCTTTGAGATAAGCGTTGCTAATAGCATGCTATCTCAGCGATAAAATTCCACGTTACCCGGCGATAATTATCCTAGCGCTAAGTGCGCTTAGAGATAATTATCGCCGGTCCTTGATGATATGCCCCATTGTTCTTTGAACTCTCTAGTGGACTCAATGTGGACTCAGTACATGAACTCAAACAAGTGCAAGAGTGATCTGAGCCAGGATTCCTCTCCTCAGACTCAGTCGCTTGGGAAGCATACATAGCAACAGGAAAAGAACTAATAGTGGGGTCCAAACACAGCAATTAGATTTGCTGGAAATATGTTGGTAATACAGGAGTTTCTTGATAATCGCCAATAAACAAAAATGCAGATGGGATCATGGAGAGGTTTCAGGATGTTAAAAATATGTTTATGGGTGTAAGACCTGGGGTCACCGGGCCCTAAGGGGGTAACGTGACTCGAGCGGGTGGGCACCCGAAGGCTTAAGTGTAAAGCGACCATACAACACACACATCCCCTGAGGCAGGAAACGCACACAATAATGGACACCACACAGTAGGTTCAATGAAAATCAATCAAGTTTATCTAAGCAAGTTAGATGCAAATGCAGGTCATTAGATTGCAATGGGCATTACTTGAGTACATTAGCGTCAGATTTACCAGCAATTCATTATGATGCCACCGGCAGTACCTGAATACATTAGCGTCAGATTCACCAGCAATTCATTAGGATGTCATAGGCAATACCTGAATACCTTAGCGTCAGTTTCAAGAGCACTTCATCATAGCTCCATTGGCAATACCTGGCGAACCTGGGGGAGTGGTAAACACAGCGGTTAACCAGAGCGCTGCGCCCCTCCCACCACTAGCGTTTCACAATCTGCCGTGGGCACCTTGCGCGGTATCTAGCAATTATTCGCGCTTCGAATTAGGACTGGAAAACGTAGCGCCGCACCTGGGAAACTAATAGCGTTTCAGGGCAGGACTTGCGGGCATACCGCTACTCATGACACCACTAGCGCTTCAGAGCAGAACTTGAGATCACAGCAGTATTCGTAATACACAGGCATTAAGCACTTCAGAGCAGGACTTGAGAACACAGCGCTACTCGTAATAAACAGGCATTAAGCCCTTTAGAGCAGGACTTGAGAACACAGCGCTACTCGTAATAAACAGGCATTAAGCACTTTAAAGCAGGACTTGAGAACACAGCGCTACTCGTGATAAACAGGCATTAGGCACTTTAGAGCAGGACTTGAGAACACAGCGCTACTCGTGATAAACAGGCATTAAGCACTTTAGAGCAGGACTTGAGAACACAGTGCTACTCGTAATAAACAGGCATTAAGCACTTTAGAGCAGGACTTGAGAACACAGCGCTACGCGTAATAAACAGGCATTAAGCACTTTAGAGCAGGACTTGAGACCACAGCGCTACTCGTAATAAACAGGCATTAAGCCAACGGTCCCCTTGTACGCGGCAGTCTAGGAGCAAGGGGGGCAATCCCACGGAGGGGAACCAGAGTCTCGGCTGGGCACCGGGAAGCGGTCGCCAGTCGGTGCGGTGCCGCTCCCGATCGTCAGGGGGCGCACCGGGTCCTCCACAGGCCTCCCGGGGAGCAGGGGGGTGAGTCCCAGGCCTCAGCACGGCCCGCTACCTCCCAGCCCCCGGGGGTTACCTTGATCTCGGCGTCCTCGGCTCGGCGTCCTCGGTTCGGGCAGACTCTCTGGGGGTCTTCACTGTTGCGGCCCCGCAGTCAGAGCGCTCAGCGGCGGGGGCGGCGACGTGCAGTCTGCCCCCGTCACGTAGGTGCAGAAGACAGCTTCACGGCCTTCCAATGCCTTCCACGACTCCTGTAGACGCTGTGACGGCAGCGGCGGGGCCCCGGGCTTCTCCGCGGGCCCCGGTTCGATGGGAGCAGGCTTCTGGGCCCTGGGCCGCGGCGGTGAGTGCGCCTCTGGTCTCCGCGCCAGGGAGGGGGGTACAAATTAAGCAGGGGCGATGGCGAGCTCAGCGCTCAGCGCCCGGTGTGGGACTGACTCGGGGATCCCAGGCAAGGTCGGGGAACGCAGGGGTCACAGCGCTAGTACCTGGTTGATCCCCCAGCAGTCCAGCAGTCAGTTTCAGCTTAGGTTTCAGTAGGGAGCTTCAGCATTAGATTTCAGCATTCAGTTTCAGCATGAAGTTCCAGCATTCAGTTTCAGCATTCAGTTTCAGCATGAAGTTCCAGCATTCAGTTTCAGCATTCAGTTTCAGCATGAAGTTCCAGCATTCAGTTTCAGCATTCAGTTTCAGCATGAAGTTCCAGCATTCAGTTTCCGCGGTCTTAATGGCGCAGATGACTCTGGCGCTCTTAGGGGTTCTGTTTCTTGGGGGAAGGGATTGAGTTGGGGACTAGTTCCCTCCTAGTCAAGTTTGGCAGATGGCCCCTGGGTTCTCCTACCGGTGGGCTAGATCAGTGGGCTGTACAGGGTCCCTCACTCACTTAAAAGGCAGCACCTAAGCCCTGTCACTTTCAGAGGCATAAGTCCCTGGCTAGGCCCTACCGCCTAAAACTCCTGCGTGGATTCCCCAGGTCTGCTTTACCCCAACTGGCCAACTAACTAGAAAAAGTTCCCTCCCTCTGTTAAGTAGCCCTAGGTCAGGTGACCACTTTCCAAGGCGGCAAAAAGTAAACCACTCCTCCCTTCTAGAAGGTTCCAGCACATTCCAGGAGCTTCCCCATTCTACCTATGGGACAAAAAAGGCGGGCTGGTGTCGCAACATTGTTGTGGGGTTTCAGCCAGCTCCTGGCAGGTAGGGTGCTACTCGAAAGGCCACTCTGCAGTAGCAGGGGCCTGTGGCAGCCATCTTGGGAGAAGGGAGCACCTGCACCTTAACATTGATTGGCAATGAAAAGGCGCCCGGTGACCTAAGTCCAACATAAAAATAAGGGTGGAAAAAATGAGGCACGATCAAAAATAGAGGGGGAGACCACCCTAGGGCTGACAGGTCTAACACGCGTGCCCCCCAGCCGAAAGTGGGGAGAGCTACCCAACCTCTAGGGAGTTCTCCTCGCTAAGGCGGAAAAACCTGGAGAGACCGTCAGCATTGGCGTGGTCAACTCCAGGCCGATGTTCCACCCGAAAGTCCATCCCCTGTAGGGAAATGGACCACCTCAACAACTTGGGGTTTTCGCCTCTCATCTGCATGAGCCAGCGAAGGGGGCAGTGGTCGGTCTGAATTAGGAAGTGAGTTCCAAAGAGGTATGGCCTCAACTTCTTCAGCGCCCAGACCACCGCGAAGGCTTCTCGCTGGATGGTGCTCCATCGCCGTTCCCGAGGGAGGAGTCTTCTGGAGATGAAGGCCACAGGTTGATCTTGGCCCTCGGTGTTGAGTTGCGAGAGCACCGCACCTATGCCGTGCTCTGAGGCGTCCGTCTGTACAATGAATTCCTTACTGAAATCTGGAGTTGCGAGTACTGGAGTGGTACACATCGCATGTTTCAGCGTTTCAAATGCCTCCTGGCAAGCAGCTGTCCATATGACCTTGCGAAGTTGCTTCTTGGATGTCAATTCTGTCAAGGGGGTTACGATGGTACCATATCCCTTGACAAACCGGCGGTAATACCCAGTGAGGCCGAGGAAAGCTCGGACCTCCGTTTGGGTCTTGGGGGGCTCCCAAGCCAAGATGGTCTCTATTTTGGCCTGGAGGGGTTGCACCTTACCTCCGCCCACCAGGTGTCCCAGGTACACGTCAGATCCCTGTCCAATCTGGCACTTGCTGGCTTTAATGGTTAGACCAGCGTGTTGCAGAGCCTGCAACACCTCCTGGAGGTGCTGCAGATGGTCCTCCCAGGTGCTGCTGAAGACGGCTATGTCATCCAGGTAGGCCGCTGAGAAGGACTCCAGGCCAGATAGTACCTGATTCACTAACCGCTGGAACGTGGCCGGAGCATTTTTGAGCCCAAAGGGCATCACTCGGAACTGGAAGTGGCCCTCGGGGGTGGAGAACGCTGTCTTCTCTCTTGCTCCATCGGCCATGGCAATTTGCCAATATCCGGATGTTAGATCAATGGTGCTGAGGTACCGGGCTGCTCCCAGCCGGTCCACCAGCTTGTCTGCTCGTGGGATGGGGTGAGCATCTGTCTTCGTGACAGAGTTCAACCCCCGGTAGTCCACACAGAACCGAAGCTCTGGTGTGGTGCCCGGTGGGGCCGCTTTCGGCACCAACACCACCGGACTAGCCCACGGGCTGCTGGAAGGTTCTATCACCCCCAGCTCTAGCATCTTGGCTACCTCACGCTGGATGCTATCCTTCACTCGGTCAGAGAGCCGGTAAGATTTGTTCTTCACTGGTGGACTTTCCCCTGTGTCCACATCATGGGTACACAGATGAGTGATTCCAGGCGTGAGGGAGAACAACGAGGCGTACTGTCCCAGCACTTGGCGGCAGTCCCTCTGTTGCTCTGGGGTCAAGGATGGGGAAAGGATTACGCCCTCCACTGAACCATCCTTCTCCTGGTCCGCTAGAAGGTCAGGGAGAGCTTCACTCTCTTCCTCTTCGCTCCCATCCGTCACCATAAGGAGAGCAAGCTCTGATCGCTCATGGTGCGGCTTCAGGCGGTTGACGTGGCAAACCCGTGGGGCTGTCGGGGGGTCTTCAGATCAACAACGTAGGTGGTCTGGCCTCGTCGCTCCACAATCTTGTACGGACCAGTCCACCGGTCCTGGAGGGCACAAAGCTCCCCAGGTTCCATGACCCACACTTTCTGTCCAACGTCCAACTCTACCGTCCGAGCGTTGCGGTCGTAACACTCCTTCATAACGGTCTGGCTAGCCTCTAGGTTCTCTGAGGCCGCCTTCCACAGCTTGGCCATCTGGCTGCGGAATGGCAGCATGTAGCTGACAATGTCACGGGGAAGCTTCTGCAAAGTCTTTTCCCACCCCTCCTTCACTAAGCTGAGGGGCCCCCTAACGGGATGGCCATAGAGCAACTCAAATGGGCTGAACCCGACTCCCTTCTGCGGTACCTCCCGGTAGGAGAACAACAAGCAGGGGAGGAGGACGTCCCATTTACGCCTCAAGCCCTCTGGCAGGCTCCGGATCATTCCCTTCAAGGTTTTGTTGAAGCGCTCTATGAGCCCGTTAGTCTGGAGGTGGTAAGGAGTGGAGAACCGGCAGGTCACTCCACACTCCTTCCACATGGCCTGCATATAGGCCGACATAAAATTTGTGCCCCTGTCCGACACCACGACCTTGGGGAATCCCACTCGGGTAAAATCCCCAACAGTGCCCGCGCCACCACCGGTGCAGTGATGGTCCTCAGAGGAATAGCCTCTGGGTACCGAGTGGCGTGGTCCACCAATACCAGAATGAACCGGTGTCCCGCAGAAGTCGGAGGGTCCAACGGCCCAACAATGTCTATGCCGACCCTCTCAAAAGGGGTCCTGACCACTGGGAGCGGTTCCAAAGGGACCTTCAATTTGGTCCCAGTCTTGCCACTTGCCTGGCAAGACTTACAGGTCTTACAAAAGGTGTCTGAGGCAATTCTCATCCTGGGCCAATAAAAATGTGGGACCAACCGTGCAAAGGTTTTGTCCTGACCCAGATGTCCGGCTAAGGGTATCTTGTGCGCTAACTCCAGCAGGAAGGCCCGGTAGCATTGGGGGACCACTAAGGCCCTCGAAGATCCATGCACCTGCACCTTAGGCTCACTGTACAGGAGGCCATCCTCCCAATACACATGATATCCGCCCGTCTCCTGACTGGCCACTTGGGCTTCGGCCTGCCGCCGCATGCCTTCAAGCGTGGGGCACGCCCTTTGTGCCTGATAAAATTCCTCCCGGGTAGGTCCTCCTTCCACATGCCAGTCAGCAAGGGTCGGCAAGTCCCCCACGGGAACGACATCCACCTCCGCGGACTCCGGGGGCACCTCTGCAGCCTCCCCATCCACCTCACGGGGCGTGTCCTCTACCACCTTCTCCTCTCCACACTTGGCGTTGGGTTGGGCCATTATCCCAGGCTCCAATCCGGGTTGAGTTCCATGCCGGGCAGCCATGGACCGCGTGACTACGCAAGTCCACCCTGGTAATCCCAGCATCTCGGTATGAGCTTGAAACTCGACATCTTTCCATTTGGTGTGCTCCAGGTCGTTCCCTAACAAGCACCCCACAGGCAAGGCAGGGCTCACCGCAACTCTCAGTAGGCCTTTGACTCCTCCCCACTCAAATGGAACACGAGCCACTGGATAGTGACTTACACTGCCATCAGCCAATACGGCCGGATGGAACTTCTCGGGGACTACTTGGTCTGGGGACACCAGCCGCCTCACTACGGTGGTCATGCTGGCACCTGTGTCCCTCAGAGCCTCCACCTCCTCCCCGTTAACTCTCACCCTCTGCTGATATTTAGCAGTGTTCGGGGGCAGGGACACTACGGGGACCATCTCTCTATCCCCGAGTGAAACCAGGGTCAGGCCTGTCCACTCCCCTTCCCTATCTAAGGGCAGCTCCACCCCAAGCGCTACACTACTTACCCCGGGGCTCTTCCCGCCCGTTGGGGCTGGGGGTCTCTTGCGATACTTGGGATCTCGTTTGTAGTGTCCAATTTCCCCACATTCGTAGCACCTCACAATCCTTGGCTGCTGACTCCTGTCAGGGTAAGTGGGCTTTGTGGAATTGGACGGGGTGGGGTTCCTACTCCCTTCCCAAACTTATTTTGGGGGCCTTTCGAGAACTCCACCTTTTTATCTCCCCCCTCTTTCTTCTGGGGGAAACCCTGTCCACCTTTCGAGCCCTCTCCCCCGGGGCCCTTGTGAAACACCCGGGTGCTCACCCAAATATCCGCCTCCTCCGCAAGCTCAGGGGGATCCGTTAACTTGCGGTCCACCAGATGTTGGCGCAGCTCCGGAAAGCACTTATCCAAGAGGTGCTCCCTTAAAAAAAGATTGTACAACCCTTGGTTTTCCTGCACTTCGCTGTCCCGCACCCAACCATCTAGTGCCTTACGGGCATAGTCAAAAAAATCCACCCAATTCTGTGTGGACAGCTTATGGCTGCCACGAAACTTCTGCCTATACCTCTCGGTGTTGAGACCAAATTTCGTCAGTAAGGCTTCCTTCATAGGGGCATACCTGACCTGATCCGCCTTGGCTAAATATAACAGGGTGCCCCTGACATTGGGAGGTATATAGCGATACAGGCCCCCTCCCCAATTGCTCTTGGGTACCCCATGGGCTGTCAAGGCCACCTCGTATGCCTCCAACCACTTGGCAATATCATCCCCCACTGTGTAATTGGCAATGACTTCTCTGGGCAAATAACATTTTGACTCTTGGGGATCTCTTGGTACGCTGCCACCATTGTCCTTATTGGACGCATTTAACTGGAGGGCGCGCAGCTCCAACTCCTTCAGCTGAAGATCGTGCGCCAGCTTCTTTTCCTCCATTGCCCATCTCTTGTTTTCTCTCTCTTGTTCCAATTTGGCCAATTCCCTTTCTCTCTCTTGTTCCAACTTGGCCAGCTCCCACTTTAACTGCCTCTCCTCCCTCCTGTCCTCATACTCCTCTGGAGACGCGCTCCTCCTAGACCCTGTCCTACTGCTGGCCCCAGAACATCTCCCTGGGGGCACATTTTCAGACACATCTACATTTAGTATGTCTAGTACTTCCTGGGCGCTCTCCTCCCGAGGTGCATCTGGCGCCTCCTGTCCCTCATCCTCTCTCCCCCTCTGGGTGGGCCTCTACCCATGCCCTTAAGGCGGTACGGAGTTCCGGTCCTGTGGCCCTCCGCACCCCAGGCACCCCCATCCCCTGCCCGAATTCTCTCAGCTGCCTTAGAGTGTACCCCTCGAGGTCGGCTAACCGGAACTCCATCGTGACAGGTGGGGACCTAGATACCAAGGATTTTTACACCCTCAGTTTGGACAGTGGAATGTAATAAATGCAGCAATAAAAAGTTGCAGAGCTTAAATACAATAGGCGTTTAATTGTGGCGCCCTCCGCTTCACGGAAGGGTGCTGTATGGTCACAGGTCCTAATCCCACCGCTCGCCAACAATGTAAGACCTGGGGTCCCCGGGCCCTAAGGGGGTAACGTGACTCGAGCGGGTGGGCACCCGAAGGCTTAAGTGTAAAGCGACCATAGAACACACACATCCCCTGAGGCAGGAAACGCACACAATAATGGACACCACACAGTAGGTTCAATGAAAATCAATCAAGTTTATCTAAGCAAGTTAGATGCAAATGCAGGTCATTAGATTGCAATGGGCATTACTTGAGTACATTAGCGTCAGATTTACCAGCAATTCATTATGATGCCAATGGCAGTACCTGAATACATTAGCGTCAGATTCACTAGCAATTCATTAGGATGTCATAGGCAATGCCTGAATACCTTAGCGTCAGTTTCAAGAGCACTTCATCATAGCTCCATTGGCAAAACCTGGCTAACCTGGGGGAGCGGTAAATACAGCGGTTAACCAGAGTGCTGCGCCCCTTCCACCACTAGCGTTTCACAATCTGCCGTGGGCACCTTGCGCGGTATCTAACAATTATTCGCGCTTCGAATTAGGACTGGAAAACGTAGCGCCGCACCTGGAAAACTAATAGCGTTTCAGGGCAGGACTTGCGGGCATACCGCTACTCATGACACCACTAGCGCTTCAGAGCAGAACTTGAGATCACAGCGCTATTCGTAATACACAGGCATTAAGCACTTCAGAGCAGGACTTGAGAACACAGCGCTACTCGTAATTAACAGGCATTAAGCACTTTAGAGTAGGACTTGAGAACACAGAGCTACTCGTAATAAACAGGCATTAAGCCCTTTAGAGCAGGACTTGAGAACACAGCGCTACTCGTAATAAACAGGCATTAAGCACTTTAGAGCAGGACTTGAGAACACAGCGCTACTCGTGATAAACAGGCATTAAGCACTTTAGAGCAGGACTTGAGAACACAGCGCTACTAGTGATAAACAGGCATTAAGCACTTTAGAGCAGGACTTGAGAACACAGCGCTACTCGTAATAAACAGGCATTAAGCACTTTAGAGCAGGACTTGAGAACACAGCGCTACTCGTAATAAACAGGCATTAAGCACTTTAGAGCAGGACTTGAGACCACAGCGCTACTCGTAATAAACAGGCATTAAGCCAACGGTCCCCTTGTACGCGGCAGTCTAGGAGCATGGGGGGCAATCCCACGGAGGGGAACCAGAGTCTCGGCTGGGCACCGGGAAGCGGTCGCCAGTCGGTGCGGTGCCGCTCCCGATCGTCAGGGGGCGCACCGGGTCCTCCACAGGCCTCCCGGGGAGCAGGGGGGTGAGTCCCAGGCCTCAGCACGGCCCCGCTACCTCCCAGCCCTCGGGGGTTACCTTGATCTCGGCGTCCTCGGCTCAGCGTCCTCGGTTCCGGCAGACGCTCTGGGGGTCTTCACTGTTGTGGCCCCGCAGTCAGAGGGCTCAGCGGCGGGGGCGGCGACGCGCAGTCCGCCCCCGTCACGTGGGTGCAGAAGACGGCTTCACGGCCTTCCCAGGCCTTCCACGACTCCTGTAGACACTGCGACGGCAGCGGCGGGCCCCGGGCTTCTCCGTGGGCCCCGGTTCGATGGGGGCAGGCTTCTGGGCCCTGGGCCGCGGCGGTGAGTGCGCCTCTGGTCTCCGTGCCAGGGAGGGGGGTACAAATTAAGCAGGGGCGATGGCGAGCTCAGCGCTCAGCACCCGGTGTGGGACTGACTCGGGGAATCCCAGGCAAGGTCGGGGAGCGCAGGGGTCACAGCCTGGTTGATCCCCCAGCAGTCCAGCAGTCAGTTTCAGCTTAGGTTTCAGTAGGGAGATTCAGCATTAGATTTCAGCATTCAGTTTCAGCATGAAGTTCCAGCATTCAGTTTCAGCATTCAGTTTCAGCATGAAGTTCCAGCATTTAGTTTCAGCATTCAGTTTCAGCATGAAGTTCCAGCATTCAGTTTCAGCATTCAGTTTCAGCATGTAGTTCCAGCATTCAGTTTCCGCGGTCTTAATGGCGCAGATGTCTCTGGCGCCCTTAGGGGTTCTGTTTCTTGGGGGAAGGGATTGAGTTGGTGACTAGTTCCCTCCTAGTCAAGTTTGGCAGATGGCCCCTGGGTTCTCCTACCGCTGGGCTAGATCAGTGGGCTGTACAGGGTCCCTCACTCACTTAAAAGGCAGCACCTAAGCCCTGTCCCTTTCAGAGGCATAAGTCCCTGGCTAGGCCCTACCGCCTAAAACTCCTGCGTGGATTCCCCAGGTCTGCTTTACCCCAACTGGCCAACTAACTAGAAAAAGTTCCCTCCCTCTGTTAAGTAGCCCTAGGTCAGGTGACCACTATCCAAGGCGGCAAAAAGTAAACCACTCCTCCCTTCTAGAAGGTTCCAGCACATTCCAGGAGCTTCCCCATTCTACCTATGGGACAAAAAAGGCGGGCTGGTGTCGCAACATTGTTGTGGGGTTCCAGCCAGCTCCTGGCAGCTAGGGTGCTACTAGAAAGGCCACTCTGCAGTAGCAGGGGCCTGTGGCAGCCATCTTGGGAGAAGGGAGCACCTGCACCTTAACATTGATTGGCAATGAAATGGCGCCCGGAGACCTAAGTCCAACATAAAAATGAGGGTGGAAAAAATAAGGCACGATCAAAAATAGAGGGGGAGACCACCCTAGGGCTGACATGTCTAACAATGGGTTTGTATTTTTGTGTAGCATTAACAGTCTCAAATATGCATTTAAACACACAAAGTACAGCCTGGTATATCTTTGAATCGAAATTCGTATAATGTGTAGGTATGTGTGACGATCCGTCTCAGACTTGACTCTCCTCAGGATTCAGGCGAAGCTATAGGGGGTCCACCTCTCGACGTCCCCAACTCCTGCACTAAAGGCACGGAAGGTTGGAGCAATCAAGCGAGGGAAGGGAAGGATGGGAACAGCGGGAGTAGAACCTGTAAAGAAAATAAACATACAAACAATATGCCAGGTTATAACACAATTGCTACTCTCATGAATTCTCGCTAGTGCAACCACATTCTATGAGAGAGTTCTGCGGATATTGGAAGGCCTTTGTGTCATTAGCATTATTACATCATACACATACAAACACTCAACCTCAGCCAATACCCCTACCACAGTACCAAGTGAACACTGGCTTCTAACACTTATGCGATGTCTTTCATTGCCCCTTGTATCGCAACCACATGCCAATCTTATGACTCTCTATCAGAGCCCATGGCGGAGAACTCTATAAGTTCCGATTTGGACACTTGGAAGATCTCTCAGGACAATCGTACCGCACATTAATTCAGTCATGAGAAGAGAGCCTGAACGCTCTGGTCCTCGATTGGCTCGAAGCTGAAAGGTGCCTTATGCTACCTTCCCTCCATGTGCCATGCCTTACTGTCCTCCTGAGCAACTGGCTCTTCGAGTCTTACTCACCCCTCGTGGGTAAGGAAGGTGGATAGGGTGATAACTACCCCCTTGGAGGCTGAATCGGAGAGCGGAATACCCCTTTGGGTTTCCTGCGATGCACCCGCACTCCCGTAACCTGACACCACCAATGCCCGTGTCTGGGTGCGGGATCGGCAGGCCCCTCCGGTCCTTTTGCGGGACTGGTGCCGAGAAATACCTGTGAGTCTTGCTCCTAACTCGGAGCGTGGATTATGTTCGTCAGCCTCTGCACGAGTCCCCCTGGTTGGCTACGGCACCGTAGAAGGGCACACGGTCGGTGCTAGTCCTCACGATCGGAGACCCCGGAATCGGGCTAAGGAATATCGGGTCTCTGGTCCATGAAATAGCCATTCTCCGGAACTCGCGAGCAAACAAACGACGAACCCGCCATCTTGGAATTACACACAGCGTCCTGCGTGCGTCTCGTCCCTTTTCTAATCGAGGCACCGCCCACGCCATTCCTGGGGATTCTGGGGATTGTAGGCTGGGTAGGCGCTTCGCCCGAATCATGACAGTAGGTCCCTGTCCCGGCGCCTCCTAGACCTAGGTTTTTCCGGGTGTCGGCGATAGAATGCTCTGATCTTGGCTGGGGCGTGCACATTATCACAGGGTACCCAAGAATCCTCTTTGGAGGTATACCCTGTCCAGGATATCAGATACCATAATCTGTTCCCTCGATACTTGGCATCTACCACGCGCCGTACTTCGTACTCTGGTCCCTCTTTGGTGACCAAGGCGGGGGTTGGCTTCCTCACCCCGCGTAAGGCAGGCTTCAACAGGCTACAGTGGAAGACAGGGTGGATCCGCAGAGAGCCTGGAAGCCTCAATTTATAGGCCACCGGATTTATCTTTTTCAGTACTCGATAGGGGCCTATATGCCGAGGGTGGAACACGCTACGTAATTTGAAGTGTATGTTCTTTGTTGACAGCCACACTCTATCCCCTTTTTTATACTGGGGACCCTCTACTCGGTGTCTATCAGCCCAGCGTTTATAGGTCAGTTTTGCCTTGGCCAGAAGCCTCCGCGCCATAGCGTACCCGTGGCGTAACTCTCTCATGTGAGCTTGCACTGATGGTTGAGCGGTGATTCGTCTGGGTATGATAATCGGCAGAATCCGGGCATTGTATCCATAGTTGGCTGAAAAGGGAGAGACCCCGATGGAACTATGTGTGGCGTTGTTATAGGCTAATTCAGCCATCCAAAGCATGGCCACCCAAGATTCTTGAGCCTCTTCAGCATAGCACCGCAAGTATTTTTTCACGGTTTGGTTTAACCGTTCGGTTTGTCTGTCGGTCTGTGGGTGAAAGCTTGACGATACAGCTGATTCAATACGCAGGGACCTGCACCATCCTTTCCAGAAGCGAGCTATGATTCGGGGGCCCCTGTCTGACACGATGACTTGCGGGATGCCGTGTATCCTCACCACATGTTGGAGCAATAACTGGGCTGTCTGTCCAGCCGTGGGTAGCGTTTTACACGGGATGAAATGTCCCATCTTTGTTAGGCTGTCTATCACCACCAAAATAGCGGAACACCCCTGATCCAGCGGAAGGCCCGTTACGAAATCCAAGCTGATGTTAAGCCATGGCATCACCGGCGTGGGCAAGGGAAGGAGCAATCCCCTCTTTGGTGAGTTGTCTGATTTTCCCCTTGCACAATCCTCGCATTTGGATAACCAAGTCCGTACATCTGTGACTAAGGAGGCCCACCAAAAGTATCTTTGCACTAATAAGGTTGTTTTCTGTATGCCCAGATGTCCGGCTAACGGTGATTCGTGACACCATGTAAATGCCTTTTGTCTAAGTGCTTTAGTAGGCAGATATAGTCTCTGGTTCCTAAAAGGCAACCCATGCCTTATCATTCTCTCCGGCTCCTTCTCAGCCCAACGGCTCCAGGCTTGTGGACTCTTGATTTTCCTGATGCTATTCATATAGTCCTCTGCCTGTAACGCACAAACTACTTTGGAGGAAGGGATGATCGCCTCTTCCACCACTTCTGTGTCCGTTTCCGTGGCCAGCACCCGGGACAGTGAATCCGCCTTGCGATTGTCGGTGCCTGGCCTAAAGGTAATGATGAAATTGTACTCCTCGAAGAAGAGCATCCATCTCATTTGTCTGGGGGAAAGCCTGCGGGCCGTCTTTAGATACAGCAAATTCCCATGGTCAGAGTAAACGGTAACGGGGAACTTAGCCCCCCACAGGTATGGACGCCACTCCTGAAAGACCTTTTTGATGGACAGCAGTTCCTTCTCAGCTATGTTATAGTTCCGTTCCGCTGGGAGAAGCTTTTTGGAAAGATATGCCACTGGGTGGAGCTGCCCAGTGTCTCTATCCCTTTGTGACAAGATCGCTCCAATAGCCTCGTTGGAGGCATCCGCCTCCACCATAAAAGGTGCATCAAGCTGTGGGTGTCGCAACACCGGTGCCGTGGTAAAGGCCCTCTTTAGATATCCGAAAGCCCTGTCCGCTTCTGGGGTCCATTCGAAAGACACGCCCTTCCTGAGAAGTCGCGTGATAGGAACGGCCTTCTGGGAGAACCCTTGGATGAATCTCCTGTAATAATTGGCAAAGCCCAGGAAGCATTGTACTTCTCGGACATTGCGGGGAGTCGGCCACTCCAGCACCACCTGTATTTTACGCTCTGCCATACATAACCCCTCAGGACGGAGGATCACCCCCAAGAATTCCACCTCAGACACCCCAAATTCGCATTTGCTCAGTTTACAATAGAAGCTATGCTTTCGTAATGCCCTCAAGACCTGTAATACGTGTTCTGTGTGACTGCTCATGGAATTCGAATAGACCAAGATGTCATCAATATATACGACCACCGTTCTATCTACGTACTCCTTTAGTACGTCATTCAAGAAATACTTGAATGCCGCCGGGGCGTTGCACAACCCGAACGGCATTACCAGATATTCAAAAAGACCATAGCGGGTTTTGAAAGCGGTTTTCCATTTGTCCCCTTTGCGTATGCGTACCAAATGGTACGCTCCCCTTAGGTCTAGCTTCGTATAGACTGTGGCCTCCCTATCCTGGTCCAACAAGACGGGTATAAGAGGCAGCGGACATCGGTTGCGAACGGTGTTTTTGTTCAGCATCCTATAGTTGCAACAGGCTCTTAGCTCTCCATTGGCTTTTGCTATAAAAAACAAAGGGGACGCCGCTGGGGATCTAGAAGGATGGATAAATCCAAGTTCTAGGAAATGGTCCAGATATTCCCGGAGGTGTTTGGTCTCCGGCTCTGAGAGCGCATAAACCCTACACATAGGGAGGTTCGCTCCTTACACCAAATCGATCAGGCAATCGTATGACCTGTGAGGAGGAAGCGACTCTGCCCTTGTTTTACTAAATACATCAGAAAAGAGGAGTATTGTTGGGGTAAGCTGACCTCTTTTTCGGCTGCCGTCGCAACTGTGAACGAGCATGCCAAAGCCTCCACCCGGGGATCCCCCACGAGAACCAGGTGCTCCTGACATGCCACAGACAAAAACTGAACGGTCTTTTCCCTCCAATCTATGGTGGGATTATGGAGGCTAAACCAAGGCATTCCCAAGATCACTTCGTACTGGGGGGCCTCTATGATATTCAAAGCCAGTGTTTCTATGTGTCTCATGTCCCCTGTTCTGGTTTCTAACCGTAGAGTCTCTGTTTGGTCAATGAGAAGCCCCGATGTCAGTGGTTTGCCATGGACCGCCAACACCTCTTCGGGTATGTCCCGCGACACCTTCCTTGGGGCTAACCGGTCCACCAATCCTCTGTGTATAAAATTACCTGTGGCTCCCAAGTCCAACATGGGTCTAATCTGATAAGAGTGTGATTCCTTCCCTAGCCACATTACCAACTCTATATGTCGTTCGGTGTCCTGCAGTTGAGCAGTTGCCAAAGAGGGGATTCTCCACGTTGGCGACTTCTCCTCTACTGAACTACCCAACAACCCCGGGTCTGAGTCGTTGCTAGCCACTGAGGCTAGTGTCTTTCTATTCTTATTATACCCCCCTGTCCTTTTTGGTCGAGAGGGACACTCACGGACATAATGTCCCTTCTTCCCACAATACATACACAACCCCTGTATTCTCCGGCTTTCCCTTTCCGCCCTAGACAACGGAGCCCTCACAGCTCCTACTTCCATGGGCTCTGGGGGTGTATCTCCACTGTTTGTTTCTTTCCTGCTCCTCTCCCCTCTAAACCTGTCACCCCCTCGGTCTGCAATGCTCCCATCTAACCGTAAGGCTAGGCTCACCAGCGCGGTCCAGGTGCGAGGTTGTGGGTCTATGCGGGCGATGACATCCTTTAATTCATCACAGAGGCCCTGGTAAAACAGGGACATCCTCTTCTCTTCTGGCCAGGCTGCCTCTGCTACCAAGCGATTAAACAAGGTCAAATAAGTCACCAAATTGGTTTTCCCCTGTTTGAGCTCTACAAGCTCTCTGTCTGCACTAAATGTGCTGCTTCGTCTGTCGAATACCCCTTCCAACGCGGCCCTAAACTCATCCCAATCGGATAACACCGGGTCATTGTTTCTTACCAACGGTACAGCCCAATTTGCGGCATCTCCAGCTAAATAGGAGATGGCAAAAGCCACCCTAGAATGGTTATTCGGGAAGGAGGAAGGCCTGCAGGAAAAATGCAACAATATTTGGGTGATGAAAACCTGTATTTTCTGGGGGTCACCGGTATATCGTTCCGGGTTAGCTAGCGGAATAGGTGGAGGCACTGTGACCTGGATTGGAAGCGCCCCGGCACCTGCGTCAAAAGGATTTCTCGACATGCATTCCACCCTTTCTCGTAATGCCGCTGTTTCAGCCCTAGAGGCTGCTAACTCCTGCTGCACAACGGCTAGGGCCTGCATGACCTCTTCCATACTGCGTCCCTACAGCGCCCCCTGAACCGGGAGGAGTCTTAATACGTGGGTGCGTAATTCTGTGACGATCCGTCTCAGACTTGACTCTCCTCAGGATTCAGGCGAAGATATAGGGGGTCCACCTCTCGACGTCCCCAACTCCTGCACTAAAGGCACGGAAGGTTGGAGCAATCAAGCGAGGGAAGGGAAGGGAAGGATGGGAACAGTGGGGAGTAGAACCTGTAAAGAAAATAAACATACAAACAATATGCCAGGTTATAACACAATTGCTACTCTCATGAATTCTCGCTAGTGCAACCACATTCTATGAGAGAGTTCTGCGGATATTGGAAGGCCTTTGTGTCGTTAGCATTATTACATCATACACATACAAACACTCAACCTCAGCCAATACCCCTACCACAGTACCAAGTGAACACTGGCTTCTAACACTTATGCGATGTCTTTGATTGCCCCTTGTATCGCAACCACATGCCAATCTTATGACTCTCTCTCAGAGCCCATGGCGGAGAACTCTATAAGTTCCGATTTGGACACTTGGAAGATCTCTCAGGACAATCGTACCGCACATTAATTCAGTCATGAGAAGAGAGCCTGAACGCTCTGGTGCTCGATTGGCTAGAAGCTGAAAGGTGCCTTATGCTACCTTGCCTCCATGTGCCATGCCTTACTGTCCTCCTGAGCAACTGGCTCTTCGAGTCTTACTCACCCCTCGTGGGTAAGGAAGGTGGATAGGGTGATAGCTCCCCCCTTGAAGGCTGAATCGGAGAGTGGAATACCCCTTTGGGTTTCCTGCGAAGCACCCGCACTCCCGTAACCTGACACCACCAATGCCCGTGTCTGGGTGCGGGATCGGCAGGCCCCTCCAGTCCTTTTGCGGGACTGGGGCCGAGAAATACCTGTGAGTCTTGCTCCTAACTCGGAGCGTGGATTATGTTCGTCAGCCTCTGCACGAGTCCCCCTGGTTGGCTACGGCACCGTAGAAGGGCACACGTCGGTGCTAGTCCTCACGATCGGAGACCCCGGAATCGGGCTCAGGAATATCGGGTCTCCGGTCCATGAAATAGCCATTCTCCGGAACTTGCGAACAAACAAACGACGAACCCGCCATCTTGGAATTACGCACAGCGTCCTGCGTGCGTCTCGTCCCTTTTCTAATCGAGGCACCGCCCACGCCATTCCCGGGGATTCTGGGGATTGTAGGCTGGGTAGGCGCTTCGCCCGAATCATGACAGTATGCGTTTTTCTAATATATGTTAACGAGGCCACACTTTTTCAAACCGCCATCTTGTTCAAGATGGAAGTCATCTCTGTCACAAGCTTCATACAGCAGTCAAGCTGTAATTAATTGTTTTTTTCATTGCAGCTGTTGCTCTGCTCATAAAGCACTTTCTCCAGTTCAGCTGTAATAAACATGTTTCAAAGTCTTCCACTTGTTCACTGAGACCTCTTCATTCACGTGAAATGTTACTTTTAATGTTTCTCATTTTGTTTGAACATCTCCTGATGACATTAGCACTGAGGGTGTTGAATAATTAATCATGTCGTGTGTTAGTGCTTGTGTGTTATGACAATATGATGTTTAAATTGTATGTCCTGTGATTTGCTGAAGAAATTATAAATGTGCTCACACCATGATGAATCTGCAGGAATATTGATTTAATATGAAGAAAAATGTTTAAAAACCTTTGATTTTGCTGGTGAGCCAGAAGAGTTTCCTGGAGACGTAGATGCTGCTAGGTGTCTAGTCCATTTTTTTACTTATTTTAGTGCCCATTTGGGATGGAGAATAATTTCTGGTTCTTGCATACTCTTTATAGTTCTGCATAGAAAGTCTTCATGGCATTAACTCTGCATCGATTTACTTTTGAATTTTGTGGTAAAACCCTTTAACTTTTTACTGATCTTGAACTCAGCCATTGAGTGGGCCCAATCGATTTCAATTTGGAATTATTTAATGCATTGTATTTTCCTAATCCTGATGTTTTGGGAGGTGTCTTAAGGTGGGGACACATCGCCTCATGAAATTTAGATTCAACACCGTCTCCGATCCAGTGAAATTTGGGTACACCTTTTTAGGTAAATTTTGGAGTCTCTTGAATTTTGGGGTACAGTGGTTTTTTTTTTGCTCCCACAAGTGTGACAACAACGGTATTTACAAGAGAAGGCATATGATATCCAGTCCGGAGGTGAAGTAGGTCCACTCTCCAGCTGTATTCCACCTCTGTGTTCCTCATTATTGACTGTACACTGGCCAGAGACTACAAGCAAGGCTGTTTCTCCATCCAGCCGTCTTTGTAGGCTATGGTCTGTTGAAAGAGGCTGTGAGATAGCACTTGTGGTAATTATGAATCAGGAGAGAGGTGATGATTGCTGATTGGGTCACATCTCGGTGGTGCCACATCCGTCATTATCCTTGGACCTTAGACTGAACATCTGTCTGAGCGATTGCTTTTTAGTAGTTAATATCAACGCCTACATTTCATTTTTGCTTCGCACCTATCTCATTATTAAACACAGTTTCTCCCTCGACAGATTACTAAGCCAATATCTACATCCTGATATATGTGGAAATAAAATGATGTCACACCTGCTGTCTTTTCATGGTAAAGACATTTGTCTAGCAGATAATATTTCACACCAAACACGCTGTTCTCCATATTCTTTGCTTTTATTCGGAAAAAAAAACATTTAAAACGGAAAAAGAAATGTTTCCGGTAGAAAGAGGAAATGCCGTGCCGAAATGCTTTAAACTCAGAAGGTCAACCAAGCATGAACCAATGTACACGTGACGTCACCGCCCAGGAGAAAAGACAGCCCCGCCCCGTGGGATCTCAGGCAGAGGAATCCCCTCAGCTCGTGAAGCTTTTATTGTGATCTGGGTTTATTGAAAACCAGCGGTTTGCTCTTGCTTGCCCTGGACACAGCTGATTTCTACATTTGCTGCAAACCACACGGCCAGCCGTGCACCGCCAGGAGGCTTGCCTTGCACATGAGGAATATTTGTTGAGTTGCGGTTAGGTGTCATAAGGCTCTTCGACATTCCCTCCAAACCGCAGCACTTTTTCACCACGAAAGAATGTCCTCTTCCCTATACATTTATATACAGATATCGCACACGTATGCTGGTTTATGTTTAAACTCTGGCCCATTTTGCTTGTCTCGGCTGTCTATTGGATGTTAGTTCTCACCTTCTCCCTGTGCTGAGATCTGTGTTTCTCATTTGCTCATTCATTTGAATATTTGTTTCTCGTCTTACAGGCCTTCAGTTGGTTTCACTCACCGCCCTGCTTTTTGGCATCCAGTGTATATGATTTTTTTACAGCTTTGGTTTCCTCGCGCGCGCCGTGTCAGCTTCCCACTATGTTTTGTCTGCAGCGTGTAGACTAGACACCCTGACCTCATATTTTCACCCGGCTCATTGCGAGCCACGTTCAGGTTGTTCAACAAAAGAAGCCCCCTCGAGGCTATTCACCAGGGTCCACAGCGAGACACTGTCCTACAAACAGTGGCGGCTGCCATGTACCGACGGTGGTGTGGTGGGGGCGATGCAAAAAAAAGAATATTAAAACACACTTACCTTGAGATGCGACGTCCTCCTCCACTGGTCGTCTCTCTTCCACTGGAGCCAGCCAACTCCCCTGACCAATCCTGACTCTGCAGTCACCAGCATGAGAGCATAGTACTGCCATGGGCAACCTTCAGTCCCCCCTCCCCAGAATGCATACCCAAATAACACACACACAGACTGTTGAGTTGGGTAAATATGCTGCAGGTTTATTACATATTTCAATATGTAATGGGTGGGTTATCTTACGGGCGATCCAAGGGCAGGCAACCAACTGGACCGCTTGATGAGCCGGGCAGCGCTGGGGCGAACCCCGCCTTTGCTGCCATTCAGGTGATTCTTTTCCAGGTTCACGTGCCGTTGGTAACTTCTACTCACGCCCCCCCTCTCGGGCGGAGCGTCGCATAGCAAACCCCCGGTTGTTCAGGCCCACAACCGCGCACAGGACTAGCGGGGCGCCGACACGGCTTCCGGGACCCCCCCCTGAGGCTCCTCGGATTTGGCTCAGGCACCCCCTATGGTGCCGCGCAGAGGTACCCTTGGTACCGGCCTGCTTCCAGATCGCCCTGTAACTCCGCCTGCAACTAAAAAAGAAACATTACAACGCTCTGAACCCCCCACCCGACCCATACGCCGGGTAAGCGGTAGGGAGAGATGCGGCGTCCTAGGCGAACAAAGAGGTCGCCAGGAGGGTGGGGGAAGGCTAAATAGCCTCCCCTTCCCCACAGGGGCCCGGAAGTGACGCGCTTGTGCGTCACTTCCTGGCGAGAGGGAGGGGGAGGGAGACACCGTCCGGCGTCCCCGCCCCCTTGGGAGGGGGCGGGGAGGGGTGACCAGTGCCCCGGCGGCACTAGGGCGCTGACCGCTCTAGTGGCCCACTGCGGGGGCCGCGGTCGGCGGCATAGTACCGCCATGGGCACCCTTCAGTCCCCCCTCCCCCAGAATGCATACCCAAATAACACACACACAGACTGTTGAGTTGGGTAAATATGCTGCAGGTTTATTACATATTCCAATATGTAATGGGTGGGTTATCTTACGGGCGATCCAAGGGCAGGCAACCAACTGGGCCGCCTGCCCGCCTGATGAGCCGGGCAGCGCTGGGGCGAACCCCGCCTTTGCTGCCATCCAGGTGATTCTTTTCCAGGATCACGTGCCGTTGGTAACTTCTACTCACGCCCCCCTCTCAGGGCGGAGCGTCGCATAGCAAACCCCCGGTTGTTCAGGCCCACAACTGCCCACAGGACTAGCGGAGCGCCGACACGCCTTCCGGGACCCTCCCCTGAGGCTCCTCGGATTTGGCTCAGGCACCCCCTATGGTGCCGCGCAGAGGTACCCTTGGTACCGGCCTGCTTCCAGATCGCCCTGTAACTCCGCCACAGCTCTGGAGGCGGCCACCGTCGCCGCCAGAGCCCCCCACCAAAACCACTATAGTCTTACCTGCAACCTCTCCTGTCTAGAGCTTCCTGCAGCTAGATGGAAGAGAACCATCCCTGCTGGTTATAGATGGCCCCATCTATATCCCAAAGCCCTAGACGCTATCCTGGGTCAGATAGTGTCTGCTGAAACAAAGGACCCGTTGGGCCTGTGAAGTTGTGCCAAGAACTATTCACCCCCATGCGGGAAAGTTACACCGCTTCACTAATCTGGGCCGGTGGATGCCGGCACCCAGGCTCACAAAGCCTCATCAATTTGGTGATCTCACCTAGCTGTCGTCCTCCTAGCACCGAGTGTGCCTGAACCTGCGTGCCCATCTCTGGGACAGCTGCCCACTTGCTAGGTGACCACTCCCCCACCCGTCTGCCTGCTTTGGCTATTATGGCGAGAAGGGTTTTACTTAACCTTTGGACAGTCCCCTTTATTCGCTAAATCCTGACGCCCAGGAGTGTTCATAGCTGACAGCGCGTGACCATGGGCAAGGGGCCCTCATGCCCTTGCCATGCATCCCTTATTCCTTAGGGGAATTATGCCCCTTCAGATCCCTCTGTGGTGAAACCCCCTAGGCATCCCAGCTTCGGGAATCTGCCTGGTTTAAGCAGTGCGCACTGTCTGTGGTATGGTTCAAGCATTAAGGATTGGCTACGTCCTACTTCACCCCTCCTAGCATGCTCCCAGGTAGAAGGGTGGCCGGGGGGTGCCCACCGCCAACCCGGAGCATCCCCAGCGGTACCAAATTCCTGCTCCGTTGAAGTTGAGTTTTAGTTACACCCTGGGCTTGCCAAATGTTCTGTTGACATAATGTCCCCTTGTGTTTGACCCGCTGATACCCCCGTTATTGGGACGGCAGCACAATATGTTGGCTAACCGCATCCCCTAAGCGAGGTAAAAGTGTCCGTATCCCAGGTTCCCAGTTTCCTGCCGCTGCAGTACACGACCAGTGGCTCCGCTGGGAGATACCACCAACCGCAATGGTCCTCCGGACATTAAGAAATGCCCCATTTTCACCTGGGCCTACCTCTGAATGATAGTGATTTCACACAGCTGTAAGGCCCGAGGCCCGCCTATTAAACCTATTTACTTGTTTTTTGCTATTCAGCCCCCTTATGGTTGGAGCTCTGTGTTTGCGCAGCGCGCATGCTCCCAGGGCACGGTGATGCTGGAGAGCTGGTGTCTGTTACCCACTCGCTGATACTCTATCTGTCGCTAACTGCCCTGCTGCTGGATGCTTCCCAAGAACTGGAAACTTCGTGGTCCCACCTAGATTGATCCCATCGCTTTGGGGAAACCCAGTAGTAGTCAGGACCTTCATGGCACCTCCACCCCAGCGTAGACTATCGACCTATTTGGGACGCCAGAGCAGGAGATGCCCCCTCAAGTCTCAGGTTCTAACCCATAGAAGGATAACCCAGGGGGCAGACAAGTCTGTGGGAACCAGCAGGAACCTTCGGTGCAAATACCGGCCCTATCCTGAACGTTGAGGTGGATATGTCTTAATTGAAGCAACCCGAAACCTGCCTTTGGTTGCAGGGGAATGCCCCCCCAGTGTACATCTGGACCTGTTTCTATATGGTGCCAGCAGATGTTCCTCATAAATGCCTAACCCTTGGTTTTGGTGCCAAGCTCAGTGTGCTGCTGGCTGGTATTTTGCGGCTGCTCACATGGCCTCCAAATGTATATTACAAGACCACACTACAGCTACAACACCCCTGTGCCGATGGCTTAACAAGGCTTGTTAGTTGTAGGAGATGACCGAAGCCACAATTCTGGCTTCACCGCGTAGTATTTCAAAATTGCTTCCATTCTGAAATGGTGGGACTGTCACCTTTCTGTGTTGAATAAGCCTTAGGTGTCTCCCTTCAGTGAATAGCAAGCTCGCCCATGGCTATGCAGCGGGCACTGCGTCGACATGCGACCGACGTTATACTAAATAACGTGGCATGTAGGTAGTCCCATGCTAATGTTCTCTGCCTGACACCCCACAGAGCGCTGTGCTTACAGCCTGTACTGCGCAATGTTGTGCCTTCTAAAATTCCAGGCCGCATCCTAGACAGAAGTTAGTCTCGCAGTGCCCACTGCTCCTCACCGCGAGACCCCTCTTCACATGCGGCATCCTAGGCGAACAAAGAGGTCGCCAGGAGGGTGGGGGAAGGCTAAATAGCCTCCCCTTCCCCAAAGGGGCCCGGAAGTGACGCCCTTGTGCGTCACTTCCTGGCGAGAGAGAGGGGAGGGAGACACCTGGCCGGCGTCCCCGCCCCCTTGGGAGGGGGCAGGGAGGGGTGACCAGTGCCCCGGCGGTACTATGGCGCCGACCGCTCTAGTGGCTCCATGCGGGGGCCGCGGTCGGCGGCAGTGCCAGGATTGGTTGGAGCAGCCTAACTCAGCACTCTCAAGAGCACCGGAGGCCTGTGCTTTCTCTAATCCAGCTGTCTAATATAGCTGGTTTAGAGAACTTTAAAATGCACATCTGGCCGGCCATCGCAAAACTACTGACCAAAGAGATGTGCATTTTAAAGCGCACAGCTCCCTGCTGCCACTCGGCAGCACTGGCCCCGCCCGTCTTGCCACTCAGTTCAGGATGGATTGATTGCTAAAAAATAAAATGGCAATAAATAAACTTTATTACCATTTTATTTTTCAGCCCTGGTTTGGGGCTTTTCTATGTGGGGGCGACGTAACTCAACTCAAACGGAGGAGCCGCCCCTGCCTATGAACATTGCAGCAGGAAGGACAACTTTATGAAAAAATTTCAATTTGTACCGTTGTATGGCTTTGTTTTCCTCACTCTGCAACATTCAGCCTCCACAGACCATGTTTCCAGAGTGCAAAGGGCTGCTTAAATATGAAAAGATTTATAAGCTAACACATAACAATGCCTGTAAATCACCCCACCTCACAAATGCATATCCAAGCTGTTAACCATGATGGCATTACTCCAATAATCTCATTGATAAAGAAGCATATAAACAAGCCTTAATGAAGTATCACCGCAACATAAAAAAGCCTGCAAGACACACATTTCTTACCAAATTAATCAAACAGGAAACTATTCCAAGGAGCTCTTCAAAGTTCTCAACTCTTTCCTCAACCCCCGAGCCTGCTCTCACAAGATTGTAAAGAAGAACAATCAACTAATGATTGACGCTGCGCACTGTGCTAAGTGTAACTACGTTACAAACAGTTAGTCTCATTAACAAAGTTTCAAAAACGCAAAACAATGGTATTCGTTTGAACATATATTTTACCAGCATATATGTAAAGACAACATCAAATTAGAACATCATGAATGTATCAACAAATATACAAAACGGTAGACATCTACCATAAGCAATGCAATAATTAGATATACCACATAATATTTCAAGTAATCACAAGTAGATGTTTTTGGTGAGCCCAATGCATTTCGGGACTTAACTGTCCCTTCGTCAGGGGCAATCTGCGGAGAAAATACATATGTTACATGATCAGTAGAAAAAATGGTTATTATGTTTATACAAGAAGATCACATGGTGGAAAATCGTGCGGTTAACATGATGCATGGTAGTGATCCGTAAATCACACGTGCGGTGGATAGACCCTCCGTTGGCTGAAGGGAAAAAAATAAAAATGCAATCACCCAATAGCGTGAATGTAGAAGTGATAAATGTGACTCTAGAGGAGAGAATGAAGAAAATGGAAAACCATACAAAGTTGAAGAAAGAAAAAACAATACATAGGCAGTGCCTGATGAAATGTGGCTGAGGAACCTCACCTCAAATATTATGTGAATGAATCCATGAAAGGAGCAAAAAATGGAAGCAGGCTGACTGTTACTGAAAACCGAGGAAAACAACACAATGAGTATAAGTGCTCATATTACAATAGCGCGTGTAAAAAGAAACGGAGGGACACGACTTACCAACAAGATAAGGTGGTGGTCAATAATGTAAAATGACTAAAAGAGATATGAGAATACAATATGATCAGAAAAAATAAGAGATATACCGTGCCTCTAATAGAAACGCAAAGGAACAGAAACCATACTCACTTAAAAAATGCTAAAACACCGAAGTGCTTTTAACAACGCGTTGTCCAGGCAATAAGTAATGCGGAATATGTGTTGAATCAATCGCTCGAAGGAAGCATATGGCAGCAAGTACGGTTGTTCCGTCTCCGGAAAGAGCACTACAATGTAATGACAGTTTGTAATTACGAGCTAATCCTCACGAGTGGGCTTCACAGCTCAAACGGCTACATCAAGAGCAGGGCTTAAAGCAGTAAAAACTACTTACACGGGAAGCACAACGAGAAAAATCTGGTCCGGTCCACGCGATAGCGTCCTGTTGTTGCAACGGGATATTTACTTGTGAGAATCGCGCTCCATTTTAAACAAACGGAATGACGACATGAAAAGGGAACTCGTAGCAACTAAAAGAGGACTTACATGTAGCGCCATGATTGGAAGGGAAAATAAACCAATCTGAGAAAGAAACAAGTCTGGGCGTGAAAATGAGAAATAAATTACTAGAAAGGCATCTGAAGAAAAATAAGCGAAGAAAGCCCAAAAAATACTCAATAATAAAAGAGGACTGAAGGAACATACGCATGCTCAATCGGTGTATGTACGTGGTTAATTCAGTATAACGGCAAAGTGTTAAAGCAACGCACCATGGCCATATTCATGAAGCTGATACTGGGTTGAATAATGTAAATTTGCGTTTCTATTAGAGGCACGGTATATCTCTTATTTTTTCTGATCATATTGTATTCTCATATCTCTTTTAGTCATTTTACATTATTGACCACCACCTTATCTTGTTGGTAAGTCGTGTCCCTCCGTTTCTTTTTACACGCGCTATTGTAATATGAGCACTTATACTCATTGTGTTGTTTTCCTCGGTTTTCAGTAACAGTCAGCCTGCTTCAATTTTTTGCTCCTTTCATGGATTCATTCACATAATATTTGAGGTGAGGTTCCTCAGCCACATTTCATCAGGCACTGCCTATGTATTGTTTTTTCTTTCTTCAACTTTGTATGGTTTTCCATTTTCTTCATTCTCTCCTCTAGAGTCACATTTATCACTTCTACATTCACGCTATTGGGTGATTGCATTTTTATTTTTTTCCCTTCAGCCAACGGAGGGTCTATCCACCGCACGTGTGATTTACGGATCACTACCATGCATCATGTTAACCGCACGATTTTCCACCATGTGATCTTCTTGTATAAACATAATAACCATTTTTTCTACTGATCATGTAACATATGTATTTTCTCCGCAGATTGCCCCTGACGAAGGGACAGTTAAGTCCCGAAATGCATTGGGCTCACCAAAAACATCTACTTGTGATTACTTGAAATATTATGTGGTATATCTAATTATTGCATTGCTTATGGTAGATGTCTACCGTTTTGTATATTTGTTGATACATTCATGATGTTCTAATTTGATGTTGTCTTTACATATATGCTGGTAAAATATATGTTCAAACGAATACCATTGTTTTGCGTTTTTGAAACTTTGTTAATGAGACTAACTGTTTGTAACGTAGTTACACTTAGCACAGTGCGCAGCGTCAATCATTAGTTGATTGTTCTTCTTTATCTAGTTTTTCACTTGCCCGATTGACAGCGGGCATCACGCTGCAGCACCTATATCATCTAGAATACACCTTTGGACTAATTAGAAAATAGGAGTGCGCTGCTCACCTCTTTTTTGCTCACAAGATTGTGCCATCGCAAGCTGTCTGTGACGTCCTTGCGAATCAGTTCGAAGGAAAAATTTATTAAATTTACCAGAACATCCCTAATATAATTGAGCAAGATAGTGAGCAGCTCAATCCTTGTCCCTCGTTCCCTACCAATGGACTCGCCTTAAGTAAATTCAAGCCACTCTTGCCTGATTCTATTCAGAAGGCACTGGCAACTGCTAAATCAGGGTCTCCTTCAGACATCTGCCCACCTTGTATTGCCACCTCATTGTCCTTTCAGCTTTCCCCGGCCATTTGCTAGCTATTTAACCTATCTATCTCCACTGGGAAATTTCCCTCTGCCTGGAAAGCAGAACTAGGCACCGCATTAAAAAAAAAACTAATTTGTCACCTATCGACCTTTCTAATTACCAACCAATTTCCCTACTCCCGCCATTGGGTAAGCTGTTGGAAGGTCAAATCAATATCCAACTTATGGAACACCTTGAAACGAATAAGCTGCTGTACCCATCTCAATCAGGCTTTAGAGCCATGCACAGCACAAAACCACTTTGGTTGTGGTGACCAACCATATCAGATGCACTTCAGACCAAGACATTCCTTCACTACTTGTGCTATTGGACCTCTTTGCAGCAATCAACACTGTCTCTCATTCAAGGCCGGACTGGGAACCACAACCGGCCCTGGCAAAGTGCTCGGCCGGCCACCCTCCCGGGGGGGGGGGGGGGGGGGGGGGTGACGCCGAGCTTTTTGCCAGGGCCGGTTTTCGGCCGATTTTGTTACAGGGCCGATTTTGCAAAAAAACGGCCCTGTAACGAAAACGGCCTCCAGGGGCCCAAAACCGGCCCCCACCCGTGCGGCGCACCGGGGATTGCCCGGTGCCCGCTACGGCCAGTCCGGCCCTGCTCTCATTCCAGACTGCTGCAAAGACTGCAGGAGGCAGGAATCCATGGGACGGCAGTATCATGGTTCAAATACTTTTCAACCAACTGAGCCCAGACTATTAATCTGGGATCCTATGAATTGCACACCTTGAAACTTGATAAAGAGGTTCCCCAGGGCTCCTGGCTGATCCAAACACTCTTTAACATCCACATGCACCCCTCCCCAACCTTGTTAAAAAGTTTGGCTTTCAACCACTGTTATATGCTGATGATACACAGCTAAAAATTATCCTTGATCAAGACCTGAACAATGCTAAAGCTCTTTTCTCAGCAGGTATGATACATTGCAACCTGGATGACAGAAAAAGGTCTCCAACTAAATGCCAACAAAACTGAAATCATGTTGTTTGTTAAGGCTCAACAGCTGTGGACACCCGATTGGTGGTCCTCTGAAATTGGCCTAGTTCGAACTCCCAAACTGGTTGTAAAAAATATAGGTGTTTGCCTTGTTCAAACACTCACTATGAAAGATCAGGTTGTTACCACCACTGGCACCTGCTTTCATATGCTGCGGCTGCTAGGGAGAGTTTTCCACTCGTCCCAAAGTCGGCGAGGAAAACTCTAGTCCAAACCATTAGTCATTAACTGCTTGGATTACTGTAATGCTTTATTGGCTTCCATAAATGAGATTGTCTTAAATAAATTGAAAGTCGTTCAAAACATGGCAGCACATCTCATTCATCATCTTCCAGCCACGGATGGCCTGTGCCCCTGTTTTGCACGCGCTTCATTGGCTGCCGATTTGGAAAAGAACATTTTTTATGGTTTGCTGCCTGACTCATAAGTCCTTGCACGGTAAAGCGCAGAGTTACATTTCTTCAATGCTCATCACTATCAAATTACCTTTCTTCAAAGCTCATCCACTATCCATCAGGCTGATCCCTAAGATCTAGTGATAAAACCTTGCTCATAGTACCACGTATCAGCAAATACCGTCCAGGAGGTAGATCCTTTTCATACTTAGCCCTTCTACTCTGGAACAAGTACCCATTCTACATACGTCAATGTGCGGACCATTATAAATTTGGAAAACTTCTTAAAACATCATCATTTTTGGCCTAATTAGTCAATATCTGTTTATGAGCTGCGTTGCGCTGAGAGACCCCTCATGGGGTGATTCGTGCACATTACAAATTAAATTAGCTTAACATACCACAACACCTACTCCCTGAATGCTCCCTGTAACCCCCAAATTCTCCAACAACCAACTCACATCCACTTCCAAACCAAACACCTTTTCCAAGGCCTTCCCCCATCCTTACCAAAATGTTTTTTTTGCTCCCTTTTGACTCTGCCCCTCTTGCTTCTGGTTGATGCACTCCAATACTTGGTCCACGTCCTTTCCATAACTCCCAACCCCAAGTTGGATACATTCACCAAGCGACACCTCAACCCCCTTAAGTAGTACATTGTCAGCTCTTCTCCTGCCCATGCATTCACCTTCTCCAAAGTAGATGCCAACAACAGTGCATCAACCTATGTCCCATAAAATCAACTGTCACCTTTTAGCCAAAAAATAGATTTGGAGAACTCCCTATAACAACCCTATAAAAGCATAAGACCATACAATAACATGCCCCAACCCCCAATAAAACCTTCCCTAACATCACCCTAACCCATAACAAAAATATCAGGGTGGGAGAAAATGCTACTCAGCCACCCAGCAGGTACAAAGAATGTGTTGGAAAAGGCCAACATTCAACTCAACATTGCCCTTAGACCCTAACTAGACCCCACCTCATGGAACCACTGATATTTCCCTAACATGCTCTGTCTGGCCAGAGCCACTCAACTGAAAAACCCAAGGAAGATGTCATACTTCTTTCCCCAGTGTGCCCTATTGGGGCCAACCTGTACCTGAACCAGCAGACATTGCTGGCCCCCACTGTACGTGTAGTTCAGGGAAATAAAGCTTCATCTAATTTTTAGTACCGGCACTCGGTTATCTCGGGCCAGAAAACCCAATATACAGAATGTTCTACTTCCACACCAAGAACTAATGCATCCCAGGAGACTGGGTGTATTCTCTGGTAGTTTATTTTAATGCACACTTCTCATAGTAGAATGCAGGTTCACCCAACAGGGCAATCTGGAACAATATAAATGCAACTCATACATGGAAATATCCAAATTATTGGTACACATCACTTAGTAGCGAAATACTAGCATACAGTGTCATTTGCAAGTTATTATTACAGACCTTTTTTGACATCGTAGGCAAAGGATCCTCTTCCATTCCTGGTAGCAAATGACTTTGAAGTGTCCTGTGCTTACTCCATGGCAGTAGAACAGTGAGCATGTGAGGTCCACCCTTCTTGATCGTCTTATGGGCCCACCTTAAATATCCTAGTATTCCTGTGTGGAAAACAGGAGGCATACAGCTTTCAGTGTTGACCAGTGTAAGGAGTAGGCCCAAATCCTTGAAAGTCAAGTGTGGTCCCTCTCTGTGACCTAAATGGGGCTTCTAGCAATACTGGTGGTGAACTGCACTGCATTCTCCACTTATTGCCTCTACAAGAATTCACAGGTTTAGTTTTCAGTGACTTTTCTCAAATCTCTCTGCCTCACATCTAGTGAGGACAGACTGTGAGATTTTTGGCCACATGGAAATTGTCTGCTCATGGCTCCAAAGGGGCATGGTACCCGATGACCTGGCCCTGTGGTGTATCGATGACGCACTAATAGAGAGACACAGACACCAAGTGATTTATAACTCGTGGTCGCCAAACTGACCACGCCCGTTTTTGTAGGTTACTTTTATTAACTTCCTGATGAAGACAAACCATTGATAGCATGCCCTCAAGGGAACACCTAAAAGCTCTCTCCCTCTGGCATCTCACATGATGTTGCTTGCACACTGATGCAACACTACATCACTCCATCACCACAGAATTAAAAAACAATTAAAAGAAACAAAACAAAGTACACATAACACAGAGTCAGTAGGCTTGAGGAACTAGAACTGCAGACTGGCATCGGTGAGCGCCAAGTCCTAGATTGGCAGCACTGGCTCACTCTTCACAGTCAACCAACAAAGTCTGTGCAACGTCGCAAGGGATCTGGGTTGGATCTCAGGTGGTACCTCCCTCTGCCACACCTCTGGTTTGACTCCTCGGTGGCCTCATAGGTCTCGGAGAGCCTGAACGCCTCCAGGTTCTGCTCTCTTGGAGAAGCCACTATGGCTGGAGGTGGCAGGGTTGGCTGGGTCAGAAGTGACCAGTCAGAGATGGGAGTGCCATTGATGTCGCTGTCAGTGACCTCACCTGGGCTGACTGCTCACGGGCATGGAGTCAAGAGTGTCAACCTCTGATAATATTATGTAGCCAAGGTGCTCTTTTGGATTTAGATATGTTCCTGGTGATAGTCTTTGTCCCTCTCGATGCCATTACCAATGTGCATTTAACATCAGTGATTGTCCAAGGGGCAGCTTCAAATGGTGGACGGAACTTTCCTCCTGGGAGTCGATCTTTCACTAGGACTCTATGTCCAATGCAGAGAGTGTGGTGCTTAGCGTGCCATCGTCGTGAGACATACTCGCTGTTGCGGGCTCCTCAGGAGTCAGAGCGGTTCAGGAGATTTGGATGGTCATCCCACTGGGGATGATGGGGAATTGTGTCTGTTAAAATTCGTCCAAAACACAATTTGCTCGGGGCAATACCAGTGGTGGAGTGAGGCGTGAGCTGATCTTCCCATAGGAAATTGTAGATGGCACTTTCTACATTCTTGGCTTCTGCTACAGCAATTCAGATGACTTTTGTTAATGGCCTTACAAAACGTTCCACTTCCCCATTGTTTTGAGGCAAATGGGGCATTATGCGGTGGTGCATTGTGTTTTCTGGAGAATAGATGAATATGTGACGTTACAACGCAGTTGTTAGAGCGAATTGCTGTAGGGGGCGCGCTGGACTTAGGAATAGTATGATTTACTATTCCAACTCCAGCCTACGTAACAGTAGGGAAGGTGTTGGAATAGTAAATCATACTATTCCTTAGTGTATAGCGCCATCCAGCGCAAGTCGTTGTAACGACTTGCATTGGAATTACAGCAATGTAAACATACTGCGGTGTAACAAACGCGTTGTAAAGGTCGTTCACCGTGTAGATATTCGGCCCACTAATGACCGCTGGAAGGTGGGCTGTTATCAGTGTGAAATTCTTCAAACAACTTAGGCGTGGCCATCATTTTTTTGACCTTAGAGATAACTTCTGAGGCAGAGGTGGTTGCCATAAGTTCAATTTCGGGATACCAGGTAAAGTCAGCCCCCAGGATAAGCTTATGGGAACCATCAGGGAAACTCCCAAAATCTTTACTGACTCGTTGCATGGAGCTTTAGGTCCTTCTTCAGTTATGACTGGCACCGGAGGCTCCAGCTGGCTGGTCACTTGACAGGCAGGACAGTCTCTGGCAAACTCCTCCACTCGCTGATCAAGGCCTGGAAACCAGACTTTGCTAGTCAGTCTGTTTTTAATTTGACCACCCCTTGATGGGCTCCATGAGCTACGGGGATGCCTTTCTGTCTCAGACTGCTGCAGAGGACTATTTCTGGTCCTCACATTAGGCAGCCTTCCACTGTGAAGGATAGTTCCTGTTGAACATGTGGTAATGATTGGATTGTTTACTTGGCCTCGTCAGTGTAATGTGGCAATGGAGGGACCGCCAGTCTCCCATTAGTACTGCCTGGATGGCAATTTGTAGAAAGTCATCACGCTCAGTGGCTTCCACAATGTCTGAGATGGACATGGGGATGGGCTTGGACCTGTTGACTACAAGGCGGATGTATTTCTCAATGTGTTGTGCTTCCCTAGCTTCAGAAGGGGTTATTGGGCTTGCATTGTGTGACAAGAAATTCATAGGGTTGCACGTAACCGTCCGATACTCGATCGTTAAGTTAAACTCCTGCAACTGTTGAATCCATTTCTCAATCCTCGGGTGGCTTGGAGGAGGATCCACAGAACAAAAGAATCAGTGGTTTGTGATCCGTGAAGATAGTAAAAGGGTGTCTACATAAGTATATGTAGAAGTGCCGTGTGGGAAGCTGGCTCTCTATATTGTGTAATAAAAAGAAGTACAGTGTGCACAGAGTCCAGTGGGTCCTCAATTGGTTTACAGAGGCTATAGCTATACCAACACTCTCTTTTGTGGTAGTGTGGGTGAGCAGTTAGGCTTATCAGAGGGTAGTGCTAAGCATTTTGTATACTCACAGAGGCAATAAATGAGACACACACTCAAAGAATAAATCGGAGACAAAATTAGAAAACTAACACTTCTTTTTATGTTTTAAAACCAAGAACTTTATTCAAATGTAAGTACTATTTTCATTAGAAATATTCACAGGAAAGTAACACGTTTAAACCCAAGCGGTTTTACACACAATGCAATTCTATGAGAGGAAAAATCAAAGATGCATAAAGGTAGGTACAGTCTGTTTCAGGGGTTCACCTTTGTGGTTCTGAGTTGTAGTGGGCCAAGGCCCAAAGTACTACCAGCAGTTCTTCAGGAACCGCCCGGGATCTATCGGGAGCAGGGTGCTGGTGAGGTTGGTAGCTGGTGTGCTACGGTGAAGGGGAGGCCACCAAAAACAAGCTGCACTGGGGGACTTGTGGACAAGCCTGAGAACTCCCAGATGGGTGCTTGAGTCGCGAGGGGTCTTGGTTATGGGTGCACAGCCGTTTATTAGGAACCGGGACGGATGGCTTGGGCGCAGAGTTGTTAGGTCGGCTGGATGCGCAAAGATGCTCTTCGCAGTCGGGAAAAACAGTTAGTAGGCACCAAATCAAGGAAAATGGGCCACTCATGAAGTGGGTCTCTTTAATTCTGATGTCCCTCGATGGCTGCTTAGCCCTGGTGCAATGGGAATCTGGACTGGACTCTCACTGTTGGTGCAGGGCGTCTGGTACCACGGGGGTTGTTGCTGCATGGCTACAGGTGGCCATGGTGACTTCACACTTGGTGGGGAGACAGATCAGACTTTCCAGAACACAATTACATTCTCCTGGTCATCTGCTGCGTTGGTCGAGCTGGGTAGCTGCAAGGCGGTGGATGGTACTTTGCTTGATGGTCCCTGCAGACAGTAAGGGGAATAGCTCCTCTACCCCAAGGGAGACTGTAGGTGAGTTTTAAAGTGCTGACAGGCTACCCAAGGCTTTGGTAGTTCTCCAGCTCGCAGGACAAGTCACTCTGTCATGACTGTCGAGAGGGGGCTTATGACAGGCAGGGTTTCGCACCAAAGTCCACAGGTTTGCTGCAGTTCCTGCCAGACAGTGGCTCTTCGTTATCCTTCTTCTCTTGATCTTTTAAATCTAAGTCCTTGGGTTCAGGGGTGGCACTTAAATACTCAATTTAGGGGAGTGACAGGCAAAAGCCAATGGGCTATCTACCTTTAGGGTGTTGACACCCTCTATATGACCACTTCCTGTGGGAAGTGGGCATAGACCTGACCCTCGAATGCTAACTCTGTCCAAAACAAGATGGAGGAATCTGAAAAGTGGGGCAGCTGGCCTTCCCTAGGGGTGGTGCTGGCTGAATGTGGGAACACCTCCTAATCCTACAAATGTTCCCACCTGTCTTGCGGCCAAAAGTGGGAGCAGGACAGGAGGTGGGCATCTGGAGAGGCCCGGGTTGCATAACAAAGGCGGCAGGGCCTTTGAAGCTTCCCGCCCTGGAAGACACATCTAGTGTGGAGAAGGTGTGAACACCTTCGCCCAGAGCAGGCTTTGTTCCTGGCCTCCGAGAACAAAGGCTCTTACCTCAGGAGGTCAGAAACCTGTCTATGGTGGCTGGCTGGTCGAGACCAGTCAGTCAACACACTAGTAATCAGTAGGTTTTCAGGGGGTACCTCTAAGGTGCTGTCTGGGTGCATTTATTTATAATTCAGCACTGGCATCAGTGTGGGTTTATTAAGATGAGGTGTTTGGTACCAAACACCTTGGGGTACAGTGAAGCCATCATGTAGCTGGGAAACTCGTAATCACGAGTATCCAGCCAATGTCCTCGTAGTGGCTTCCGTGTGGACTTGTAATATCTAAGTGTGAGCTTACATATCATAGGGACACATCCACTTCACCAGATATGCCCACACATGGGTATAGTGCACCCTGCTTTAGGGCTGTAAGGCCTATCATACGGGTGACTTAACTGTACCACATGCATGGCTTGATAGGCATGGCACACAGGGATGTCAACTCTTCGTTTTTCTCTGCATCAAGACATGCAGACTGTAATGGCAGTTTGCATGAGCTTGGTGAGGGCTCGTTAGGGTGGCACAACTTGTGCTGCAGCCCTTAAGGACCAAGACACTAGGTACAACTTACTAGGGGCTTACAGGGATACTAAAGGGGGTGCCAATTGTGGAACAATGGCACAGTTTAGGGAAAGAACACTAGAACTGAGGACCTGGTCAGTAGGAACCCCATATACTTTCAGTCAAAGTTGCACCAAATACCAGGCAAAAAGTGGGGGTATCCATGTCAAAATAGGCACTTTCCTACATTCCAGCACCCCCAGTGATTCACAATGGCCTCTCGCTCTATTCAAGAGTACCTTTACTCAGTTGGTGAGAATGGCTGGCTTGCATATGCAACCGGGGTTCACTCCCCACATTCTTGATGTTGGGCCAGAACTGCTCTTAGCCCTGTGAGGCTAGCATCTACCACTAGCTGAGAGTTCTTCTTGAGGTCAAAGTATACCAGAGTGGTATCAGCAGACAGTGCTTTCTTCGTGTTTCTAAATGCTTGCTGTTGTTCTTCATTCCTTACCTATGGGTTGCTGGACTTGGTAAGCTCACAAAGGGGACCTGTGGCCTCTGACAAATTCTTCATGAAACGCCCACAATAGGTCACCATGCCAAGAGAACTGTGAACACCTGACATGAATGTGGGAGCTGGGGCATCTCAAATGTTTTTCTGGGTCTGGACCTATAACCTGGCCAGAGAACCGGTAGCTGAAAAAAATTATATTGTTCTTCAAAAACTCACACTTGTGTCGGTGGAGGGTTATACCATGTTCTTTCAGCCTGGTGAACACCGGACGGAGGCTAGAGAAATGGCTGTCCATTGTAAGCGCATGCACCAAGATTTCATCACTCACGTTCAAAACTCCCGGAAAAACATGTAACACCTCTTTGATGTACTGCCAAAGACCTACATGTGTAGAGAACATGGTTATGAAGCGAGTGTCAGGGTGCAGCAGTATCTGATGATAGCCAGATTCGAGGTCCATCTTTGAGAACCACCTCAATCTAGATGGCTCTCCAATGATGTCATCAATGTCAAGTGTCGCTCACGTCTAATAGCTAGATTGGTCACCCTCATATCAATGCAGATACGCACTTCTTCCCATTGCTTATATTTCTTCGCAACCACAATGGGAGAGACCCATGGGGTTGGGCCTGCCGTCTCAAGTAGTTTCAGCTCTCCCTTTACTTTGGGGCAAAGGTGGAAGGCTAGTCACTGGTGTCTGAGCGCTATTAGAGCAATCAACTCATTAATATGCTGTCGGTCGTCTTTGCCTTACATACATTCAATACCGTTGAAGAGGGGTGCAAATTAATGTACCAGTCTGTCAAGGTCACTTGAGCTCCTGGGAGGTTTGGGAGCTTAAGGGGAATCCTGTTCCTTCCAGGGACACAGAGAGCTTGGCTTTTGTAGAGGTGGTGTCGGTGGCCGTGAAATACCCCTTCTAGTGATAGGGGTGAACGGTTGCCAAAAGCAAACACTCTGGGGAAGATTTACAAGAAACTGACGCATCTCTGCATTATAGTAGAGATGCGTCAGTTTACTCGCATCGTTCAAAAAAACCTTGCGCCACCATGGATGCGTCGCATTTACAATTCTGTGCACCATGGGGCAGGGATTGACAGATGCGTCAAGCATCTGTTGGTGCAAAGGTCACACATTGCTGGAGTCATGTCACAAGCACAACGCAACTCCAGAAATGCACAGGAAGGCCTATACCAATTGTGCTGCGTCACTCCTTATGCCTGCTTCAAGCAGGGTTAAGGTTTTGATGCAGTGGCATCGTAGAAGTGGCGCAGTGAAATCTTGTAGATTTCACTGCATCACTTTTACAAGGCTTTCCTGTGTGGAAATGCCCACCCTGCATACATTATACCTGATGCAGGTAGAATGTGGCGCAGGGCTTTACAACGTGGCACATCTCCCTCGATGCGTCACATTGTAAATGTGTCGCAACGTGGCGCATTCTTTACATCGCCGCCGCGTCACAAAAGTGACACAATAGCGGCATAAACGTGTCACAAGGGGCTTGTAAATCTGCCGCTCGGACTTTGGTGGTGCATAGAATAGGCGGGTGTGGTAGATTGTGGTATACATCAGCAGCCATGAGATTTATGGATGCCCCAGTGTTGATCAGAGTGGTGACAGGCTGGCCCTGAATTTCAATGAGGCACATGGGGGTCAATTAGGGTGTGGAGCAGTGTGAGTCAGCCGCCCGCATGATGTCGACTGCCTCCTGTTCATCATCATCCATGTCACTCTCTGCTAGTGTGGTGGGATGACAGCACTGACTGATTTCTTTGGCTATGCAGCTTGTAGCCTCTGGGTAGAGCGGCAAACTTTGGAGAAGTGGTTGAGTTTTCCACAAGGGCTGCATGTATTCCCACATGCTGGGCAATCACCTGTGTGGGGGTATGAGTCTCCACACCATCTGCAGGGTCGGTTTGTCAGTCTCGGTTTAGGTGACTCTGACTTTGGCTGCTGGGCCTCTTTGCGTATTGCATGTACGGGTTCTTCATTGATGGGTGATGCTTCTTATGGACATGTTTGATTCTTGCAAAAATGCACTCTTGGAGCTTCACCGACATGCATTCCTGTCTGAAATGTTCTCTTACTTTTTCCTCCTCATCTGGCAGTGTACATGAGCTTGGTAGGTTTTGCAGGTTACTGTAAAACCCTTCTACAGACTCCTCAGGCTGCTGCCATGCTTGTCGGAGAAGGAAACGCTCATAGTCTGGGTTAGCGTAAGGTTTGAAATGAAGGCATTCTTCAGCGTCGTGTATGTGCTTGGGTAACCAGCCTCAACCACGGACTTGGAGATCTTGTGCACATCGGCTTTTCCTAGGTGAAGAAGTGTGGGCCTCTTTCTGTCATTAGCAACATCTACAGCCTCAAAGTAGTTCTCAAGGCGCTCCACCCATGTCTTCCACTAAGAAGCCTGAGTTTGTGGTGGCTCGTGACAGTAAACGGCTCGAGGGCTGGGATGGCAGATATGGTTGAATGGCAGCTGTACCCAGGAACATACGCAGGGCACTCCCATGCCCCTCTTGCAACTGTAGGAAAAAGGCACAATGACAGAAAAATTAGGTTGTCAGTTGTTTAAAATCTTCCTTTCCAAAATGTGTGACAAAAGGCGGAAAGAAACCAACATGAGGTATTGATGGTGAATAATGAACATCATTCCACACTCAATACTTGTGAAACACTTTCCAGCTCTGTGCATAGTTTCCCGAACGACTTCACCCTACCAAAGAAGAAAGGAAGTAAAACGCTTGGCCATGGGCATCCATTCCCCAAAATGCCAGGAGTAGCGAAAGTGGTCTGGCGTAGGACTTTAGGCTTGACTGTTCCTATTAAAGCAGGACCAAGACAGATTTGCAAATGTCTGAGTCCAAACTGAGCTGGCATGATGGGCAAAATAACGAGGACTGGAATACTACCCCAGTTATTGCCAGTGGTTGGACAAATTGCAAGCCTTCCTCTCATCACTTTTTGTGTGTTTCACGTGCTGAAAGTGACCTCACAATTTACTTGACCCCAGTCTTACCAGAAAGTCATGTCACATGACATGACTTTCACATGACCATGACATGCCAAATGACCCTAATGAAATTAGAATAATCGGCATCATGTAAGCTAAGAACCCATAATAAGTGGATGTATGTTTTATGACACAGGGCCTGATTCACAAAACTAACGTATTTATTTATTTATAAAGTTTTATATAGCGCGAACGTGACCCAAGCGGGTATCAGAGGGCTTTACAGATGTACAGAGGTACAAACAAAGTTGCAGGTAAAACAACAACAACAATGATAAGCAAGGTAATGTAGACGATAGAGGAGCAGTAAAATATGCAAGAGTAAATAGTGTAGCATATAAGTGCAACAAACAAATAGCGGGGTTGAACATAAACCAGCGGAGTGGGCAGAGTCAATGGAGGTAGGTGCCATCAAACAAGGGCATTCATCCACAGGGCTTTCACTTCTTTTTTGAAAGACGCCATTGAGGGAATCAGTCTGATGTGCGGAGGCAAGGCGTTCCAGATTCTTGGGGCAATACCCGAGAACGCCCAGTTATAAGTTTTCTTTTTCTGGAATTTTTGGGGTTTCAGCAGCAGAGTGATGGAACTCCTAGAAGATCGGCTCCCACCAGAGATTTCCAGCTTTTGGGCTAGGTACATCAGGGTGTTAAAGTGAAGAGCCTTGCGTGTCATGCATGTGATGGAGTGGGTAGTACAAAATTTTGTATACCCCCTATTCTGCATGCCTATACTAATTAGAATAATCTATTAATTACAATAATATGAATGTGTTTGCATGATATTTAATCAACATTACTAATGTACAGAATACACGTGGGTTTTGCTAATTGCATGGCTAAATAATTTGTAATTAAAATATGTACGCATACTAACAGTAGAAAATAGAATATTGCATGATATATGTTGCTTTTGTGACGTTTTCGTAATGTTGCACCAGATGACATCAAATGGGTGAATATAAACGCTTTAAATGTCGCTATACGCTAGATAATTACAAGCACATAGGGGGATTAGTGAGGGTTTAACATTTTATTAATTATTTCTATGTATTAATTACTCTTTTGTGTTTGTTTCGCTTAAGTTGTCCTTTGGGCCAAAGCAAGGTCACGGTGGGAAGCTTGCCAAGTACTCTAACAAAGGACAGATACAATGAACCGGTAAGATCATGAACAGTGACTTAACCTCTTGAACTGTGTGAAACCTCACCGGACGATTCCAACCGACCAATGGGAGAAGCCCAAATTTTGCAAAATGTAACATCTTGACTTCACTTTTATTATAAAAATGACGGTAGAATAGAGAGGACACACGTGCTTTTCTTTTTGCTGACGGAGACAACGGTGACGCTATGTGATTGCTGTGTTCCTGAATCTTTGATAAACTGAATGCTGCCTATTTCTTTGATGAACTGAGAACTTTATAAAATCTATGGGTACTGATAGATGCTTGCACGTCTCTGGTCCTTGTCCATTCTTGGGACTGTAGCGTGCTGCATGAAGAACTTTAAAATTCTGACTGATTGACGACTAAATTTGATGACTTAGAGGACGACCGATAGCCAGATTTGGTAAATATGGTGTTCTGTGATTTACGAAAGGTTTAAACTTACTAGATGGAACAAAATATCTTGCAATAATTAGATAAACAACTATTGATTAACAGGCAAATGTGTTTTGTCGTTTATTGAGGGAGGATAGATCAAATCCTAAATGTGGTTTTAGCTGGTCTAAATCACCATACTGATCCAACTAAATGATCCATTGATCACGTGGAAGGAGAGTATCTAGATGTTTAGGATTAAGGTCTGTAGGTGTGAAGATATTCATGTATAGTTACGTAATATAATATTTTTCCTATAGGTTATAAGATATTCCTTTCATGTCAGCGCTTGGAACATTCAGCTCTCTTGTAAGTGCAGACCAGTGAAAGTGAAGTGTGAATGTTGGTGAAATGGGCCCCACTAATGATTGTATGAGTGAATGTGTTAATGTGATATTTGGTCTGTGACGAAGGGAGGATATTTGGTACGGGGTCTGTCCTGATCTCCGTTACCCAGGTTTCACATGCAATCTTGAGATCAATCTTAGCCTCCAAAGGTAGCCAGTTTAATGATTTCAGTATCAGCGTGATGTGCCTATTTCTTCTGGAACCAGTGATGAGCCTTGCAGCTGAATTCTGGGAAGCCCTGAGTGGAGCCATCTTGTACCTGGGTAGCCCACATAGAGTTGCACAGCCATAATCTAGCCTGGAGATTACTAGAGCTTGAACAGCAGACCTGGAGTTGTCCAGGAGGAGGAAGGGTTTTATCTTTCTTAGAATACTCATGTGGAAGTTGGCCCCTTTGGTGGCTGAGCTAATGTGTTCCTGCATGCTCAATGACTTGTCAAGTATAATTCCAAGAGACCTAGCAGAGTCAATAATGTGAGGGGTACAGTTGAGAGCTGTTAAGTGTTTCAAGTACTCAGCGATGATGGCCGTCTTTTTGTTTGGTGCTATCAGGAGGAATTCCGTTTTGGAGGAGTTGAGCTTAAGATGTTGGGTAGTCAGCCAGTGTTGAGTTTTGAGAAGGATGGGGTTTATTGAATTGATGTCATCTGGGGAAGAGAGTTTCAGGTAAAGTTGGCATACATGTGATACTGAATGTTGGAAGAATTGAGTAAAACCATTAGAGGCTCCATGAACAAGTTGAAGAGCGTGGGAGAGAGAGCAGATCCCTGAGGAACCCCAAGAGTGGATGGCAGGGTGTTGGAAAGGGAGTGATTGACTTTAAATCGTTGCATTCTGTTGTTGAGAAAGGAGGCATCTTTGTGTAAGTTTATGTTCATTTTGGTATTCACAAAATGGTATTTTAATAGTAAGTTTACAAGTGTGCAGAATCCTCAGTCAGGGTGGAAAACTCCCCACATATAAAAATACGACATGCTTTTCTTTAAAAGTGCGGAGTTCTCCGCCCCGACTGTGGAGTTTCCACACTCATAAACTTACTATTAAAATGAAGTTTTGTGACTTCCATAAAAAATGTAAATTCACAAAAGTGGAAGTTTACCTTTCTGAATCAGGCCCCACTATTTGGCCCAAAAATATTATGCTACAAAAATATAGTAGCAACAGCATTGGCTACCAAAATATTGTGAAGAGAAATATGTATAGGTAACCATATATTTACTTGTCTTAACTGCATATATATGTAATTGAGGATATATGTGCATTTGTACACGTGTGTGTGTGTGTGTGTGTGTATGTGTGAGTGTATGTGTATTCACTCAAAAAACTAAAGGTTAAAGTGAGGCTAAAATTAGTGCATCATCAGTAACATCATCAAATATGTCATTTTGGATTTCACCAGAAATGTCATCAATGATGTAATTTATACCAGAATGAGTGAAGTAGTATGTGGGTCATAAAAGGTACATGTCGGGGCAGTAAGTTATGCCTAACTCGGTAAACTATAACTAGAGTTTTTAGTGTTTCATTTTGAGTTTAAAATGGCATTTTTCAACTGACATTGTCAACTGTCACTATAACATCACTTCAACATTTGTTTTTTTCAGTGAAGTTGATATTATCACCTTACCAAACCTAACGATAACGTCATTTTGATCATTGTTTTTTTCAGTGAGTTTCTAGGTGTTTTTTACTTAAAGTAACAGATTATTACTACCCTTAACTATAACTTAATTTTAACCTTTGTTTTTTTTCAGTGACTTTCTAGGGTTTTTTAAACTTAAAAAGTAAAATATTACTAGCATATCTAACTGTAAGTAGTAGGCCCATGGCGGCGTAAAAAGGCTTGACTATGTGGAGGGAGTGAGCTATCCCTCAAGAGCTGTACAAAGAGCGCATACTCTCCGAAGTAGTGGCTCGCACACCTAATTGGGCTTAGATGTCTGGAGAGAGAGGGGTCTCCATGAAGAGCGGCGGAGAGTGTGCCGGCTATATTTAGTAGAGGCTTGCCCTTCTGAGGGGACTGGGGTGCTTGGACAGAGTGGGCTCAACAGACAATCTACACAGTGAGCGCAGACTGTGAATAGTAGGGGCGTGCCCTCCTAAGGAAGCTTATATTTTTGGAGGGAGGTGGCTCTACGCAAAGTCTGTGCACTGAGCTCTGACTCTGCATATTAGGGGCGTGCCTACCTAATAGCCCTTGCGTTTCTGTACGGAGTGGGTTCTATGCACAGGCTGAGCATAGTAGGGGCTTGCCCACCTAATGGGCTTTGGTCTTTGGAGGGAGTGGGCCCTATGTGCAGTCTGCACACTGAGCACTGACTGTGTATATTAGGGACTTGCCCACATAATGGGGCTAGGGTCTCTGGAGGAAGAGGGCTCCACATACAGTCTGCACACTGAGAGCACCCTGTGCAGAGTAGTGGCTTGCCCACCTAATGAGGCTTGAGTCTCTGGAGGGAGTGGACTCTACACACAGACTGCATACTGACAGACGACTATGCATAGTACGGGCTTGCCCAGATAAGGGGGCTTGCATGTCTTGAAGGAATGAGCTCTATACGCAGTCTGCGCACTGAGCTCTGACTGTACATTGTAGGAGCTTGCCTACCTAATAGAGCTTGCGGCTCTGGAAGGAGTGGGTTCTACACACAGTCCACAAACTGAGCGTAGACTGTGCGTAGTACGGGCTTGCCCAACTATGAAGCTTGGGTTACTGGAGGGAGAGGGCTCTACACACAGTCTGTGAACTTAGCACTGACTGTACATAGTAGGGACCTTCCCACCTATCAATGCTTGCGTGTATGGAGGGAGTGGGCTCTACACACAGTCTGTGCATTGAGCACAGACCCTGCATAGTAGGGGCATGCCCACTTAATAGTGCTTGCATGTCTAAGAGAGTGGGCTCTATGCACATTTGCTCACAGAACGCAGACTGTGCAAAGTTGCGGAATGTCCACCAAATGGGCCCTAGGTCTCTAGAGGGAGGGAGTGAGCTCTATGCATAGTCTGCCTACTGTATGAAAACTGCATAGAAGGGGCTTGCCCAAGTAATGGGGCTTCATAGTGTATTGGGAGTGCACTCTCTGTAAAGAGCTATTCTTAGGTTTCTCTTTTTCGGTCTCTCCATTGTTCCGCGTGACTCCTGTTAGATCACTACATCCAAAATGTTTTTTTTAATTTGACTAAAGTGGGGATCCCTTTGGGACCCCCTTCCCCTCCCACATGACCTAGGAGTTCAGCGTACCTTGCCCCCTTCTATATGTTTTTTTTTCTTCAGGATTCAAGGAACGAGTTCCTGAGTCCTCTAATAGCGGACACAATATTTCTGAAACTGTTGTTGTCAGCTAATCAGAGTGTGAGCTCCTGTGGGACTACATCACTCCCACAGGAGCAAGAGGGTGAAGGGGAAAAAGGCATTCTCAGCCAATCAGATTGTTCTATTTTTTTTAATTCCTGGTCCCGCAAGACATCAATCATCAATATATCTATACATTTTGACCCTCATTTTTCAAAAAATCCTGAACAGATTTACACCAAATCACAAAAGGCACACTTTCTGGGTAAAGATATAGCTTTCGGTGTGTAAACTCTGACCTTACTATAACTAGACTGTGTGTGTTTTTGTATCGCTAATAACTTTGGAGCTGTTTGACGAATGTTCATGAAGCTGTCCAAAAAAAGATTGTCAACCTCGTGTCCTTCTTTGAATGTTTTGGGGTGATCTGTCAAGCAGGAGGCAAGAAAAGGGGGGGGGTCAATGCAATTTCTATAGGAAATTTTAGACAGCGCTACAGACAAAGCGGCTGAACTGAATTACATAAAATTTGGCAAAAAGCTAGATCTTTAACCAGGAAGCAGGCTTTTTGTTATTTTGTGTAAATCCATTCAGTTGTTTTGGAGAAATGTATGTTTGTATTGATCGTTGGTCTAAAATGTAAAAAATAAAGTAGTCTGATTGGCTTAGGAGTCTTTTTTTTAAGCGAGCTCTCTGATTGGCTGGCTGCAACATGAACAGACGTTGGTGCTGCCATTACAAGACTCATGGATTTGGTATTGTGTCATTAAAAATACTTTTAACAAGTACAAAAGAGGGCAGGGTAGGGATATCCTGACCCCTTGGGTCTTGTTGGTGAGGCGTATTCCCACGGGACTAGCCCTTTTTCATTAAAAATTCCGCCAGGGGGGGCAAGAGCCTGGGGTTCAGCACATGTTTTTATCTTCTATATAAATAATTGTGCGGAGAGTGCTTGAAGTGCTGCATTCCCCTGAAAGCCCTACCTCCCCAGGGGCCACCACATAAGGTATTTATGGAGGTGGGGCATGCATGAGGCCCCTGTCCTAAATAGGGCCCGGCTGGAGAATGTTTGGGGGAATCCGTGGACCCTGAAGTCAATGAAGTCAAGAGAAAGGGTCATCGCTATGCACTCCCGAAAAGCGGTGTGCCACTGCTGCTCCCCTTGCATGTGACCGGGGGAGCAGGGTGAACACCTCAGCTGCACACACTGGTTGCATGGAGTGAGCAGGGAAAGGGTAGCTTCCAGCTCCTGTGTCAGAAAGGGACTGGGCTGGCAGGCAGGGAGCTGGCTTAGCAATGGAGGAGTGGGCTCCCTGTGCTGCCAGTAAGAAAGAAAATAGGAAAGTTGAAGCTGCCCGAGGTGACTGGGGCACCCAAACACGCTAAAAGAAAAAACGCAGCACAAGGACACACAACCCAGTGGGCAGCGCAGGATTAGGCTCCCAATGCTGCAATAAAAACAACAACAAAAAAACTCAAATTCTGTGTTGTGAGGCTGCACAATAAAGTAAGCGAAATGGGAAGATCCACTCATTGAATATTCAGGGCTCCACTATGGAGCACATCCTAATGCCCTGCATGGGTTTTATATCACATATTTTATTTCTTGTGGAGCCCCAAGGAGGGGAAGGGGCACCACCAATGAATAAAAAGTGTTGAATAAAGTGAACCCTTACTCTCCTGGGTCCTTGAGTACATGACCCCAGGAGAACTTTCCATCATATTTTAAGCACTCTGATCTGGAGCTGTGTGCTCTGGAGTGCAGGAAACCCTTTTGGTTGGTTCTATGGCAGCGTTATGTGGACTGAAGAGTGTGAAAGAAAGACTCAAACGTTTCTGGTTGTTTAGGTTAACAGTGCTTAACGTAAAATATTTTAGTAACAATGATTCTTAGCGAATATTGGAAATTGTGTATTAATAATGAATATATTGAATTATGGTTATTGATTCCATTGGTTTTATTGTTAAATTATCACATGTGGTGGATTTACTAATGTGGTGATTTCTCTGCAGGTCTCTCAGGTGGGGTGTGATGTGGCTGTGTCAAGGTGGAAGTTCAGGTCCCCGAGGAGGATGTAGTCCGTGGAGGTGAGGACGTGCGTGCTGACGAAGTCAGCGATGGAGTCGCTGAACTGAGGCCGGTGTCCGGGGGGGTCTGTAGATCAGAGTTCCTCTGAGGGTGGTGTTGGGATCGGTGTGGATCTGGAAGTGCAGGTGTTCGGCGGTGCTGTGGGTGTCGTCGGAGTTGGTTGAGACCTTGAGGGTGGACTTGTGGATGATGCCGATTCCACCTCCTACTCCGTTGGTGCAGTCTCTGCGGGTGATCTTGTAGCCGTCCGGGATGGCTATGGCGATGTCAGGGGCCGAGGATTCATTCATCCAGGTCTCTGAAAGGAAGGCGACGTCCGGGGAGGATGTGTCGAGCAGGTCCCAGAGTTGGACGGCGTGTTTGCATGCGGAGCGGGTGTTCAGTAGTATGCATCTGAGGTGGTTGCGTCCTGTCCTGGTGGGCTGGTTGGCGGCTCGGAGACTGGTGAAGCTGTAGCTCTGGCAGGAGAAGGGTCCTTTGGTGCGCTTCGGGGCGGCCAGGAAGCAGGTGTGATCGTCCGGTGTTGAGTGCGTGGAGGGTGCTGGCATCGTAGCGGAGTCGGGCATCGTGGCGTTTGCGGGGGCCAGGGGGTCTGGTGCTGGGCGTGGTCCAGGCGCAGACGGGCTTGCCTTAGGCGCGGCCACCATATAAGGGGAAGTGAGAGGGAGGAGCAGCTGGGAGGCGGGAGCGGGGCGGCGAATGGGCGATTAGGGGGCTGGGCCGCAGGGGATGCAGCAGCAGGAAAAACGAAGGGGAGAGCGGACGGGTGTTACAGAAGGAAAAAGAGAGCACAATCAGGGAAATGAGGGTGAAATGAACAATACGTACAATTAGGACAATGCAGTAAAAACAATTCAGAAAAATGCAGGCAGAAGCACAATCACTGCAAGAGTGGGCAGAGCGGGCGCAAGGGCTCGAACCTAAGACGCGGCAGCAGCGTGCTCAGGGGCAGCGACACAGAGATGGTGCTGTGAGGCGCGGGGAGCGACCTGCCTGATAACAGGGTCAAGGGTCGCTCTCTTTACCGCACAGAGGCTGCCATATAAGGGGATGTGGAGGGAGGAGAAGCTGGGTGGTGGGAGCGGGGCGGCGAATGGGCGATTAGGGGGCAGGGCGTAGGGGGCGCAGCGGCGGGAAAAACAAAAGGGAGAGCGGGCGGGGGATACAGAAGGAAAAAGAGGGCACAATCAGGGAAATGAGGGTGAAATGAACAATACGTACAACATGGACAATGCTGTAAAAATAATTCAGAAAAATGCATGCAGAAACACAATCACTGCAAGAGGGGGCAGAGCGAGCGCAAGGGCTCGAACATAAGCAACAGCAGCAGCGGGCTCAGGGGCAGCGACACAGAGGTGGTGCTGTGCGGCACGGGGAGCGACCTGCCTGATAACAGGGTCAAGGGTCGCTCTCTTTACCGTGCAGCGACCGCCATATAAGGGGAGATGGGAGGGAGGAGCAGCTGGGAGGCGGGAGTGGGGCGGTGAATGGGCGATTAGGGGGCAAGGCCGCAGGGGATGCTTTGGCGGGAAAAACGAAGGGGAGAGCGGGCGGGGGATACAGAAGGAAAAAGAGGGCACAATCAGGAAAATGAGGGTGAAATGAACAATACGTACAACAAGGACAATGCAGTAAAAACAATCCAGAAAAATGCAGGCAGAAGCACAATCACTGCAAGAGGGGGCAGAGCGAGTGCAAGGGCTCGAACCTAAGCAGCGGCAGCAGCGGGCTCCGGCGCAGCGACACAGAGGTGGTGCTGTGCGGCACGGGGAGTGACCTGCCTGATAACAGGGTCATCACAGACCGACTCAGGCCATTGGTGTAATTAATAAGGCCCTGCGGTCCATATAATGAGGATGGACGACCCATTCGAGCGCACAATCCACACTCAATTGCTCTTTAATATTACCCAAGGTATACACAGGCGTCAGTGCTAGGTGAGAAATGCACGACCATTCAAATTTTACCGAGTTTATTAAAATCAAGGCTTGAACTGGCAGGGGAGCGAGGACAGCTCCCTATAGTCACACTCTGTGGGATACGGGGATAGAGATATGAAAAGATAAATCATGAGGTAAAGCAAAAGTTGTATAAGCGATCTTAAAGAGACCAGACAGGGCTCTGGCTTGCCCCGATAGATAAGTGCAGCTGAGGGCCTTTTATTCCATCTGTCTTGGGCACTGGCCTACTATGGGCTCTGAGCTGCTGGGCCAAGTACTCCTTTAGCACTTGACTCTCATTCATAGTGTGGGTCGAGCAGTCCAAGGTTTTTCAAGGAGAAGGCAGGTGTAAGGCAAGTACAGACTCACAACTCAAAATACGCGCATAAACCCAAATAAATAATTATCCGTTCAAATACTTGCTTTTATGTAAAAATAAGTATTTATCTACTAACACCAAGTACAATTCAACACATGGCAAATAATACACAGTCTTCTTAAGGCAGGCCCTCTTGGGTTTCCCGGGTCAGTTCCTATCCCACTTCCCCATTCAGCTGTGGCAACATCCAAGTTCAGGTCTAAGATATTCCACAGGTGCTCTTAGCAAAAGTCCAAGTGTCCTTGCACCTGGACATGTCAGTCAGAACAAGTTCCCCCAGGGACTGATGACCTGGTATTAGACTTACTTGCACTCGCTTGGTTAGCAGTCTGTAGTCCCTGGGCACACGTTCCTGTTCGGTGGTGAGCAGGACTCTGGAATCTGCAGCAAGTCTTTTTCTTTGTCTGGTGGCGGTCCATGTGTGTGTCTGGACTCAGGTAGGTGAAACTTGGTTCCAGCTCTGCAGATCAGAACCCACTGGTGATTATGGATACATGCTGTCCTAGGGTGATGGCCCCCTTCCTGAAATCCAGCCTCCTCCTGACGTGCAGGGATCATAACAATGCACACAAGGCTATGGCCCTTAGTCTTCTCTGCGATACCCTCCATACATACGGTAATCACTTAGCAGCATTGATAAAGTGATGGACCTTTTCAGCTACAAGCAATACCAAGGGCAACAGCCCTCCCTTCTTGGAAGTACAACATCAGAACTGTGATCCTTCTCCTTAGCCGTTGTCCCCTGGATCAGGCAGAAGCTGGTGCTCCAGGCGGCTGTCCTTGATTCTCCTGTGTGATTCCCCTCACCCAGCATGGAAAACACTTAGTCCCCATTCATGGTCACAAGAGGCACACTGATCTACAGCTTCTGTTTGGCAATTTAGGGGTCTTAAGCTCCTCTTTTTTATGAACCATTGCCAGACACACTTGAGATTTAATGTCTCTGTCTTTGAAGCTTGTGTTCTGGGGGTTTCCCACCGTGAAGTGCCCACTCTTTTCTTGTGCTCTTCCTCCAGAGAGCAGTCGATCATAGCATTACAATCTCCAATTTTGATAACCCCAAACACAGGTCATGGGGGTGACTAGAGATCACACCTGGGTGTTAGCCTCAGTGATATGTGCTATGTTCATCGAAGCGTTACCAAAGGGCCCCAGACCTACTCTTTGTGATTTTCTTATCAGCCCCAGCTCTTTCCTCAGACATGGCCAGGCCCCTTTGACCAGTGACCTTCTTTAAGAATCAAATTGATGTGCCCCAAAGAGCCTGGCTCTTCCTTCCTCCAATGTGTGTCCCACCCAGCTCTCAGGAATGCAGCAATCCACACATCTGTCTACGGAAACCTTTCCCTGCTCCTCCAGCAAGTCCTCGGCCTCCCAAAGTGGATCCCAGTGTCTTTCATGTGTTATGCCCATTGCAATCACACACACACACCACTGCACACACACACATATACACGTGCACAGTCTCCAATGTACTGGACCCTCACACAGGCATCCATACATTCCAGCACACTTACGTAATACCAGCGATTTCTCCTACATGCAATAACTGCTCACAGTTCCACATGTATCCCAGCGCACACATGCAACCATGTGTGATATCTTCTGCCACACTGTATCTTCCCATGGGCACACATACTTCTCAACACTGCACACAGACCAATGCAGGTCAAGAGTGAGTTAAGCACACAGCAGCTGAACTTTACCAGGAGGTGCCACTCCTCTGACACTGGTAAAAAATATGTGTTTGCTCTACTGATCATTAAAAACAATAAACAGAGTATGCTGCCACCACCGCACTCATGTTACTTAACTCTTAGTGAAAGCAACGACCTTTCACCACTTGAGGGTAACGCTTTGAGGACCCCATCCGGTCTAAGCAGACTGCAGTCCATGAGATAAGCCTAGTTCATAGCACATGCATGATCGGTGTTCGCTCATGACCAAAAAATCGTTACCAAGGATCCATATATCACCACAGCTGTGGCAATCAGGACAGGGGTGCACATCTGTCACCATGTGACAGACTTTTCCGTCCCAGCAAGTAATACCTTGCTTCACGTTAAAAAATCCCTGAAGTTCACTGTAAAGACCAAAGGTTAAAGTGACGTTACAATTAAGTGTGGTTTTACTTTCTTACTCAACGTTAAAAAGCCATAGAAATTCACTGGAAAAAATAGACAAATGTTAAAGGGATTTTATTGTCAGGCAACAATGTGAGTGATAACGTAACTTTTTAAACCACAAAACCACTGAAATTTGCCAGTTATTGTTCAGTGAGCTAGCTATAACCAGGGCCACTGGAATCATGTGATTGTGCTCCTGCGTTTCTAATAGTTATGGATTTTCCCCATTTGACACATAATCCATCATCTGCTGCATAATCTGGAGATTTTAACAACAAAAAATTGCTATTACTAGCTCAAAATGGTTCACAGGTTGCTAAAAATGCAGCAACATGTGTACACTGGAAGGCCCTTTGCAAAGGTTGACCGGTCACTTTTCTGTTGCTTATTTCTATATTTGAATGAATGAATGAAGAGATATTTATAGAGGGCAACTGCTGCTTCAGGAGAAGCATCCTGGTGCTCATAGGAAACAGGTGGGAGCAGATGGTTACAGATCACCGAACATCACCGTTTTCAGCTGTGCTTTAAACAGGCTTTTGGAAGGTATAGAATGGATGGAGAAATGGAGGGCATTCCAGAGAGTCTGTGCAAGAACCACCAAGGATCTGTTGCCTGCTCTGACTCTGCGATATCTGGGTGTGCACAGGAGGTTGAGATTAGAGGAACAGAGAGCCCTTGCCGGGGAGTAGGGATGAATCATGTCTAGACTGTATCTGGGACCTTTGGTGGAGGGCTTTGTGGGTGATCAAGAGAGTTTTGAATTTTATCTTGGACTTGATTGGTAGAATGTGTAGCTCTTTGAGCCCTAGTTGTAGGACTGATGTTTAAGGGATATTCAGGATGAGCCTAGACTTGGGGTTTTGTACACGCTGAAGTCGGACCAGTAGATTCTGGGGGGCACCTAGGTAGAGTATGTTGGCATAGTCCAGCCCTGAAGTGATGAGTGTGTGTATAATCCCCTTGCTGCTGTCCAGTGGTAAGTATTTCAACAGCTTCCTCAAAGGTTTTAGCAGACAGGAGCAGGTGGCAGCCGTGGTCTTAACCTGGGGTTTGAAAGAGAGGGCTATATCCATCATGACTCCCAGGTTTCTAACGACTGAGGAAGGGGCGAGGGCTGGGCCTGGGTCAGATGGCCAAAGGCGCCAGGCGTCAAGCAGTAAGGAGTGCCCTAAGGTCAGAATCTCCTTTTTGTCCGAGTTTAGTTGTAAACAACTATTATGCATCCATAGATTTGAAACAGCCCTGAAAGTTCACAATTACGGTATCATCAAGTTGATGGAAGGGGAGCATGAGTTGTGTATTATCTGTGTATGAGATGATGTTCATGCCCCAACTTTGTGCTGCTAGGGCTAGTGGGTCAGATAGATATTAAAAAGTGTTGGGCTTAATGATTAACCCTGCATGACACTGCAGCCTATGGCTCTTGGCTGTGAGGTGAAGGACGAGAGGAAACTGCCTGTTGTCTATCTGCTGGAAAGGAACACAGCCATTTAAGAATGCAGTCCGTGATACCCATCTCATTCAGTCTTTCGAGGGGGATCGGGTGAGACACAGTATCAAAGGTGGCGGAGAGGTCAAGTAGGATGACCACTGCCTTCTGCCCTGAGTCGAGGAGGCTTCTGATGTATTTGGTGACTCCATGGAGGGCAAGCTCTTTACGGAAGCCGGCGCAGAAGCCTGACTGAGAGGGATCCTGATAACAGAGGTGGTAGAACACCATCAACAACTGTTCTTCATCTCCACTGTGTCATTGGCAACAAAAAATGGACTATGACAGTCCATTGTGGACAAGGTGAATGCATTTGGAGTGCTGAAGAGGACAATGGAAGAGGTCAAGAGGCGCTGGAATGATGTCAAGCACAAAACCAAGCTGAAACTCACCAACAACCAGAAGGCAGCAATGCAGACTGGAGGTGGGAGCCCAGCGCCACAGAAGGAGCTGGACGAGATGGGGGAAATGGTGTCCACAGTTATCAGTGGGGAGACGGTGGCAGGAGTTGGGGGCCTGGACACTGCTCAACATTACCGGACACAACAGCAACAGGGTGAGTAAGGACCAGGGCCTGGGGGGACAGGGGGAGATGGGCAAAATGGCACACATGCACAATTAAGTAGAGCACATCTGCGGACAAACCATGCCCCCAGACCACCAACTCCCACCAAGAGACCAATGTACCCAAGTATGCAACATGTCAGCACTGTACAAGCACAGAAGTCAAAGGCACACCGCATGAAAGGGATAAGAGGCAGCAAAATCAGAGCTGCAGGAGCGACTCCCCCAAAATGCAGCACACACACATCACATGCAGAGCACATCAAAACTGACAATGATGTGGCACAATCCGCAAAACACCTACAACAGAACACAGGACACAACTGGTGCCGCTTGGGTGCAGACACTGGCCAATAACATTTGGCATTGCAGGGAAATGTGAGTTGATAATGTACAAGTACAAACACACACATGTCTGTTGTCGAAATGTCCACTGTCCCCCATCAAATAGGCAGCTCCTCCCAAACAGCCACAATGTCCCCAGTCATGCTGTCTGTATGAAATAATGTACAATGCAACAACATACATGAGGACACATTGTTAAACTGAATCTCCCCTTCACATTGCAGAGGGAGAATCAACACCTCCTGCAGAGCAGCCCGACCCTCTCTTCTCTGATGACGAAGAGGACCACCACAGCTTCGACTCTGATGCCCTCCAACTGCTCGTGAACAGCCTACGCTGTCCACTTCCAGGAGCTGAGCAGCTCAGCTGCTACGAGGTGACCCCACCCCCTGCACATACCACACAGCAGGCAGCACCCACCACCACGGCTACCTCCCAGGACCCCCACGAAGAATACATGGCCTTCCAACGCTGTGTTTTGGGGTGCCAGGAGAATCTCTGGCTGAACAGGTGCGGGTGGGAATCGACCGCATGGCAGACAAACTAGATGCCATACGTAGGTGTCTAAGTCCCATCAGGGACCACTCACGGTCCCTTACGGACACCCACAGTCCGCTCCATGCTCTCCAATGGACCATGGCTGACATCGCTTGAGCCCTGGCTCAGAGAATAGAACAACTGTCCAGTCAGAGTGGCTCTAGCGATGTCACACGGGAGTTTGTGAAACATGCGGAGGTTAATGGAGACCATGGAGCTGGCAAATGTGGAACGAGCGGCTGCCACGGCTGCACACCAGCGAGAGGTAGCTGGGTTTCTTAATGACCTCAGGACCATTCTCATGGCATTGCTGCCACAAGGCCTGGTGCTGATGCATGCTGCTGCTACCCCTCCATCCACATCTCCGCCCCCTGAAGTGTCAGTGCCACACAGTGCGGCAGACCTTCCACCTCCGGCCACTCATGTGTCCCTGCCACACTGTGCTGGAGACAGAACACCATCACCCACACGTGGGGCACATGAAACAGCAGAGGACGAAGATGCGGATGATTCTGCCCTTGTGGTAAGAAGGACGCAGTAGCATGCATCTCTACTATAGGGCCGGCTTCAGCTTGGTTCTGCCCTCTGCATCATCACCTTCCACTGTCCCCCGATGCACTCTGCGACACTCACCTTGGACCTCGACATAGACTGTCATATGCTGTTTGATTGCCAATGACACAGCAATCAGACTGCGGACTGAACTCTTCCTCTTCCTTTGGACTTGTCATTCCCTGAAGGATCCTGGCTGGCCCTCCACGGGCCAACATCGTCCTGTGGGGTTTGCATGGCCCTGTACTGCTCCAGATGCTACACTCCACTGAATGTGCATTAAACATTCATATTCAAACAGATGTGTCATGTCTATGGTCTTTCAAGTGTGGAAGTATGGATGAATGTAGGCTCACTGGACTCCTCTTACGTCCATGTGGCTCATGTCATAGAACAGGGGTCACAGGGTGACACATTGCCGAATGCGGTCCGGGTGGCGCTGACACAACACCAGGGACACACTCATGAGTTACTTCCTTGTCCAGCCCAGTACGGAACCACGCCCAGGGCCCCGGGGTCATTTACAAACCCTTACGCTGGACTGGCATATGCCAAGCCAGCCCACTTCGCTCACAGGGGGGGACGGCAACGCTACATGTCTCATGTCTTCCCTGTAGTGATCTGCTGCTCACAGGTCTAGTTGTCAGCATGTCACATCCACTCCCTCACGGCTGGTTTACACCCACACCACACGCGTCACAGGACATGTGACCCTGCCAATAAAAAGGGCCGGGCGCACGTGCTGGACGCCATTTCCACTCTCTACCTGGGTGCATCCGTGTGGTGTTAATGTAGGCATGAGGGCCTCTGGCCCTGCAACATCACATTCCCCAGGACCGGAGGTGACATGATGGCGTCTGCAACACGATACCCAATCATACAGGGTCCATGACTTTGGGGCACAGACTTTGTGGCACTGGATACATTGCGGCCGGCACAGGCACAACACCACGGGACAGAGACTTTGGGTGCAGTGTAGGCCAGAGCCAGAGGGCAGCGCGGGCCTACCGCCACGTGGCGTTGCATCCCGGATCACAAATTTAGTGGCACCTCAAGGGCTGAGCGGGTGTGCAGCCTGCGATGATGCCGGGTTCACTAGTATGTCCTCTGCCATGGCAAAATCAAGACCCAGAATTAAATGTGAGACCTGGTGGCCTGCGGAGCGGGGCTGCATGATGTGGAGGGTGCATTGTCCGTGGGCCATGGGCATGTGGCTTGCAGAGGCACGTGGTGGGCCCTCATTGCTACTCGCCAAGGGCGGAAGGTGAGCAGTGAGGCCTGGGTGCGCAGGGGTGGGCATGCAATGCTGGGTGGCGGGAGGGGCTGGGGTGCATCTGCCTGGGTGCGCCGGGGCAGTCATGCACCTCTGAGCTGCGGGAGGGGCTGGGGTGCATCTGCCTAGGTGCACAGGAGCGGGCATGCACCCCTGGGCTTCGGGAGGGGCTGGGGTGCATCTGCATGGGTGCACTGGGGCGGGCATGCACCGCTGGGCGGCGGAAGAGGCTGGGGTGCATCTGCCTGGGTGCGCAGGGGTGGGCATGCACCGCTGGGCTGCGGGAGGGGCTGGGGTGCATGCCTGGGTGCGCGGGGTGGACAGGCGAGGATGTCTTGTGCAATTGTATGTACTTTGCCATTCATGTATCTGGACTCTGTTTCAGATGACGGATCTGTTTCAGATGTGTGACCTGGTGAACTGCACTACATACCGGCACGTGGTTGGAGGCACACCAGTGGCAGCAGGTGAGCAGTGTGGCCTGGGTGTGCATTGTCGGCACTCTCTCTCCTTGTCCATCTCTTCTGTTATCTGTGTCTTGCTCCCCCTCTCTGTCTGTCTTCCTCTCTCTCCCCCTCTCTGTCTGTTTTTCTTCCTCTCCCTCTCTTTCTCTCTCTCTCTCTCCTTCGCTCTCTCTCTGTCCTTTGATGTGCGCAAGACATTCCTTCTCATCATGATTTTTGTCTTGCAGGTTGTGACCTATGGACTGTCCCGAGGGGATCCGCCATGTGTCTTCATTTCTGTTCTGTGTTTCTTTGAATACATTTTCATTTGTTACATCGAAGGTAAATGTGTGATGCTCATTTTTGTGACGACACATGCATGTCACCAAATGTGATTGTGCAACATCAGGCGGATTATTTGGTACATGATTCCGTGTAGTTGATGTGGCATGTCTTTGGCTGGGGGTGGGGGGTGGCCGGGGAGGGGGGGGGGTCCTGGGGGTGGTGGTGGTGCAGTTTGGGTCACTAAATCTCCCCCTGCTTCCACAGACGGAATGATTTCTCAGTCACACGCACATACACACATCACACGCTGGTGGGGCCCATAACACCAACATTCATTCCCTCAAACTATCCGTGCCTACAGAGGGATAATCGATCCCGAACTACAACTATGTTTCACTTGGATAGAGGAAAACCACTTTACTGAATTACCCTAACAGTTCCTCCATCCGGAGGCCAATTGGATAATTTAGTTGATTTAGAATTTGATGACTCTTTAATTCTCATATTAATCAATAAAACATTTCAAGAAATAATAACCCAACACAGTTCTTCAAATAATGATTTTCTTTATCTAATTAAAATGCAGGTTAAATCCTAATATTGCCATATTATCTTTTGTCATATTTACCTATTCTGGCTAATTGTCGTTTTCTAAGTCAGAACTGGTCCTCAGAAAGTTCATCAGAGTTCTAAAGTCTCCGTCCTCTTCCGTCAGCATAAGGATCTCTAGCGAAGAGCAGCATAGAGTGTTGCATGGGGTAGCATGGTAGGGTAGCAGCGAAATAAGGGTAAATTCCCTCTCTGGACTACTAATATTTATACTAAAATTTACATATAACAGTAACATTTTCTTTATTCCCAGGTCACGGATTGGCTGAATTCAGCTTCGTCTCAATACATTTAAGAAACATTCTCAAATTTTCACATGTGGATGAAGATCAATAAGGCGTATGGGAAAGGCTGTTCCTAGGTCAAAAAATGTATCAGTCTATTGTAAATAGGTGGCTTTTGGAAGTTCATTTTCCACATTGGCAACAATTGCTTCACGTTCAGGGACATTGGCACTTCGCCCAGGGTAGTCTTCATGGGCCTGGTCTGTCGGGTCATGGAAAGGACACGAACGAAGTCAGTGCAGGCGCCTTTCTCCATTGCTTAATTTATGAAGTCATGTACTTTAGTTAGGATTCAGTCGGCAGCCATCTTTTGGTAGGCCAGAATAGTCAACTTTAAGCAAAGAAACACAAAATCGTAATTAATACATAGAAATGATTAAAACAGTGTTATTCCCTTGCTAATACCCTTATGTGTATGTATTTATCTAGCCATATGCAACATTTAAAGCCGTTAATGCTGGTTTATTTAAGCGCAAATCACATTTAACACTGCTCAAGCAACACAAACTTAGTTCACTTATTATTTTAGCCATGCCAATGCATTCCCACGTGTATTCTCTTGGTTAATAAGGTTGGTTTAGTACCAACACATCAATCAATTAATTATTAGAATTAATTATTAATCATTTTAATATAAACTTATATAAATGGATTGGGTATATAAAAAGAAAATATTTTACCCGCTCCATCAATCCCCCCTTTGGTGATTTTATCACCACAAACAAAACCCACAAAAAATCAATTTATTTCCCCTTTTATAGAAATTTGAAATGTCTTCTTGCTCAATTAAAATTCTGTTTCCCTTTCATTTTCTCTTTTAGTTTTGTCATACATACTCTCCTTCCATTCTTCCAATTCTATTTCATTGAGATCTCTTTCTGGTTTCTTTTCCTTCTTTTTGTAAATTTCTCGTTTAACCTTCTTTTTATTTCTTCTATGTCTACAACACATACATCCTAATCTGAGTATTAATAATACGAAATCACACAGGTTAATGGAAATTATATTTTCCCTATTATAGTACTACCTAATTTACCTAAGAAAGCTTTAATAGCAGCCATCTTATTACTAATTCTAGTCCAGATACTTTCAACCTCCAGTGGTTTTATTTCATTATGCAATTCTGTAATATTCTTTATATAGACTTTTAGATCTCTGCTTTCATCAGGAATGTAAGTGCAACAATGTTGAACTTTCAGCATTCCACAGACTCCGCCCTCTTTTGCCAATAAGATATCAAGGGCAAGTCGATTTTGCATATTCATAGCACGCATGGCAACCAGCTCAGTATTTACCAAAAGAAATCCTCCAGCGGTGCTTGTTGACAAGCGATCCACTATGGTTGACAATTTCCTAATATTATTTGCATTCCAAGATATTCCCACTGCTGGTATCAAGGCTCCAAAAATATCACCTACGATTTCTAACCAGATTTCTCTTCTGCTACGCATTAGTAGGTTATTTGGTCCACTATTTTCTACTCTATCCATGTGAAAGATCTTTAGAAAGACCAGGCCAACATAACATGTGCCATACCAATGGTCGGGCAACCTGTAATAAGCCTTGTTCCCACAAATATAGTACAGTCCAGGGAAAACTGGATCTTCTCCACCTCTAAATCCCCATCCGGATGCAATGAAATATGTATCATGACACTCACTTGTCCCTATATAGATATAATCATATTGGGACCTTTCCCTCATAATGCATAATTTGCCTTTCTGGGGTGAGTCTATAGCTATTGTTGGTCTAACTCCACCCTGTGTCTCCTTTTTCCCATCTATTGCCCAAATGTTTTCCCCTTCTTTTTTTTTTTTATTTATTTATTTTTTTTTTTTTTTTTGAAACCGTTTATTACAGGTCTTAAAAGTATACAAGTATGGGCCCACAACCTTCCGGCCGGCCGCTAGCAGTGGTAGGAACATTCGACATACATTTATGGAACACGTGATATTACAGGAGGTGCATTTCTCAGTAGATAACAATGTCAAAAACCACATCATCCAGGCCCCATTATGCGGTTTCATTTTAAATTAAGAACAACGAAAATTAAAACCACACCCACAAGGCAACCCACAATCAAAAATAGCAGCACGTGCTCCCCAAGAGGGGGGATCCCAACTATACACAGAAGTGTGAAGAGGGGGAAGAGAGCAAAGCGAGGACTGGGGGAACCCAATGCCCGGCAGCGGGGGAATGAGTCGGCTAAGGGGATGGGGCTGGCGAGGGATCAGGCAGCAGCGGCGGCGCACAGATACCCCCCCGGTAAGCGTTCCAGGGGCCCCATACTTTCACCCATGTCCCAGGCTTACCCCTCGCCACATACACCACTTTTTCGCGAAACATGCACCAGTCCATGTGTTCTTTCCAGGCCGAGACCGTCGGGGGCCTCTGGGATCCCCACAGTTGAGCAATATCACGCTTGGCTACCATATATCCCAGAGTCACCCACCACGTCTGCGGCGCTGAGTAATCAGTCGGTTCCCACACATTCAACAGGCATCTCCTCGCTTCAGGCAACAGCGCCACATGCGTAACCAGTCGCAGCACCTCATGTACACCACGCCAGAACCCCTCTATCTCCGGGCACTCCCACAAAATATGCATAAAGGTCCCCAAAGCACCACACCCATGCTTACACAACCCATCTCCGGCATAGCCCATACGCAGAAGCTTTGGCCCCGTCATGTAGACCCGGTGGAGTATCTTGAGCTGGACGAAGCGAAGGCGAGCCGGTATGGCCACCTCCTTCGGGGAGGCCACCGCAGAGGTCCAGTCCTCGTCGTCCAACTCCAGCCCGTCGGCAACCCAAGCCGCACGAAGGGCAGTCAACAGGCCCGAGCGGTCGTTTATCAGCTTTTTGTATATAAGTGAGATCGTGCTGTCCGGGACGTGCCCATCCAGCACTCTATCTTCCAGGGGGGAATATTCCGGGATGGAGGCAACGTCCGAGAAGACGGAGCCCAGCGCATGACGGACCTGCAAATACCGGAAGTATTCACTGCCCTGCAACTGGAATTCCGTCTGCAGCATATCGAACGTTTTAAATCCTCCCCTCGTCCGAAGATCCCCCACTTTACTGATACCTATTATGTCCCACTTCTCGAAGCCCTTAGAGGTCCACAGGGAACCTAACCGCTCAGACGCGTATAGTGGTGACGCCCGGGTCAAACGGTCCTTCCACCCCATAGCTGCATTGGCCGCGTGCCAGACTTGCACCATGACACGTGTGGGGCCCGTCAGACGAGCGTCGGGCGCGCTAGAGTAGAGCGCTCGATTGTAATCGCCACCTGGCAGGAGCATCTTGTCCATTTCAAATGCCGGGTTTAAGGCGGGCCCGTAGAGGCCATGGTTAATGGCAGCGAGCTGGGAGGCCCAATAGTACCGTTTAATATCCGGGAGGGCAATCCCCCCGTCAAACCATGGGAGCGTCAGCTTAGCCAGAGCAATACGCGGCCTCCCGTCCCAGAACAGGCGGCGTTGCAGACCCTCCACCTCACGGAAGTAGCGCGCCGGGACCAAGTCCACAGTGTTCTGCAGAGCGTACAGAAAACGCGGCAGAGACATCATCTTAAACAGTGCCGCCCGGCCGAGCGGCGAAAGCGGCAGGCGCCGCCAGCGTGCGACATCTACCCGCAAACGCTGGAGGGGGGAAGCAGATTCCGTTCATATCGGGCCTCCGGGTCCAGAGTAATGAAGACACCCAGGTACCAAAATCCCTGCGGGGCGATCTGGATCGGACAGCCCCGCGGGAGAATAGGAGCCTCCCCAGAGAGAACATACACACACGATTTAGCCCAGTTGATGACGAGACCGGAGTTACGACCAAACGAGTGTAAAACATCAACTAGGACTATAAGTGATTTACGTGGGGAGGCTAGGTACAGAAGGATGTCATCAGCGTATAGGGATACGCGGTCCTCATACTCGGGGGTCCAACGGAGACCACGGATGGAAGGCTCCCATCGCAGCCACTCCGCCAGGGGCTCCAAGGCAAGCGCAAAAAGAAGCGGCGACAGGGGACAGCCCTGCCGCGTGCCCCGGCCCAGCTCAAACGGGGCCGATACTCTTCCGTTCACGACCACCTGTGCCAATGGGCCCGCATACAACAATTTGACCCAACTGATGAATCCTGGTCCAAACCCGAACTTAGCAAGCATCGCCCAGATGTATGGCCACTCAAGCGTGTCAAACGCCATGGTGGCGTCTAAGGACGCCAAAATGGCCGGTTCCCGTATAAATGGGACGCGCGCGAGCACCCCATGCAAACGCCGCAGGTTAAGGGCTGTGTTGCGATGGGGAATAAAGCCGGACTGGTCCTGATGAACCAGATCGCCCACCACACCGACCAGCCGATTGGCCAGTACCTTGGCGAGAATTTTGGGCTCCGCATTCAGTAGTGAGATAGGCCGATAGGAAGTAACCCGGTCCCGAGGCCTCCCCTCCTTGTGGATCACCACGACTGTAGCCAGACGCTGGTCAAGCGGGAGGGAACCCAGCGAGTGGGCCGCCAGGAACATTGCGCGGAGGTGAGGCGCCAATGTATCCGGTCGCAGCTTATACAGCTCGATAGGGATACCATTCGGGCCCATGGCCTTGCCAGAAGCGACCGAGCGTATGGCGAGGGCGATTTCGTCGGAGGTGGGAGCGGCGTACAGCGACACCCTGTCCTCCCCGGACAGGGAAGGCAGCGCAATATCCCTGAGCAGAGCACGGGAATCCTCTTCCGAGCAAGAAGAGACCGGGGAATACACCTCGCGGAAATACTCCGCGAAACAGGAGACAATTTCTTCTGGCTCAGTTACACACACACCATTCGTTTTCTCAATCAGCGGGACCACACGATTCGCTCTCTCCTTTTTATCCAACCACGCTATCAGTTTACCAGCCTTATCACCCACATCATACAGTCGCCCCTGTTGCTCTCTACTGAGGCCCCTGGCCGCCTCCGTAACGAGGGCCCTATAAGCCGCCTGCTTGAGCTGGAGGACATGTAATGCAGCATCCGTCACCCCATCATCTAGATTACCCTCCAGCTCAGCTATTTCAGCCTCCACCCGGGTTACCTCCTCCCGCTCGCGCCTCCGGGCGTGGGAAATAAGGGATAGGGCCTCCCCTCTAAGTACTGTTTTGAAGGCCTCCCACAGGGAGATAGCTGAAGGCACTGACCCCACATTCTCCTCAAAATAGCGCTGGAGGGATTTAATCAAGTCAGCGCGAATGGTGGGGTCACGCAGGTACCAGGAATTGATTGGGACCACCCTGCTCTCAGCCCTCGGAAAGACATCAAAATGCAACAATAGCGGGGAGTGGTCCGAGATACCCCATGCCAAATGGCGCACCTCCCCCACCCTCCCGACATGGGCCGCCGGGACAAGGACATAATCAAGCCGTGAGAGACTACCATGGGCCCCCGAGTGGAAAGTGTATTGCAGCTGCGTGGGATGTTTTAAGCGCCAGCAGTCCACCAATCCCAGAGTATCCAAGAGGCCGGATAGCCACGCCTGTGCCCGGGGGAGGTCCCTAGGGGGGTGACGATCCACAGTCCCAGAAACCACCGCGTTGAAATCCCCCCCCACCACCAGAAGCCCCCCCGGAAGGCCAAGGAGGAGGCGCCCCAGATCTGCAAAGGTGGTCGACTGCAGCCCCGGTGGGACGTACACTGACACAAAGACAACCACTTTGCCCTCCATTCTCCCCACCAAGACAGTGTAACGTCCCCTGTCGTCGTGGAGCACCTCATCAATTTCTAACGGGAGCGAGTTCTTTACCATGATACCCACCCCCCTCGAGCCTGACGTGAAGCCCGAATGGGCCACGAGGCGGTAGCCACGCCGATTCATGGCGCAGAAGGAATTGCCAATAAGGTGTGTCTCCTGCAGGAAGACCACATCAGGCGAGAGTCGCTTCAGATACTGTAGGACCACACCTCGTTTGATCCTGTCCCCCAGTCCATTGACGTTCCAAGACAACAAAGTTAATTCCCTACCCCCCATCATACACAAAAACCATCATTCGTCCCCCCGAGAGCACAGTAGAGCCTACACAAAAAAAGGGTTGCCTTGTGATAATAACGAACAACGCCCCATCCCTGCCCACCCACCCCAACAAAACTCCCCCCTCCCTGCACCCCTGCATGAGCCCAGACAGCCCCCCCAACGTGCAGTGTGCCTGTCGCCCCATAGATAGTTAAACTAACTAGACCCCCAGAGGAGGAGGGAGAACCCCCAAGAGACCCCACACAACCTCCATAGGAGGGGAACTTAAGCAATCCGACGTATAGTCAAAAGTGGCATCAGTTTTGTCCCGAGCGAGGCCTAATATTAGTCCCTCAGTCTTGATCTGGCGAGCCCTCTCCCCCGGCCGCTCCCCCCCCCCGCCACCCCGATCCCGATCTCCAGACAGAGTATCCAGCCAGTCCCCGGCCGCTTCGGGACGATCAAAAAAGTGTGTGCAACCTTCCACCTCCACTCGCAGCTTAGCTGGGAAGAGCATGGCGTATTTGAGATTTAGGTCCCGAAGACGGCGCTTGACACCAAGGAAGCTCAGTCTCTGCTTCTGAACCGCAGGGGTGAAATCAGGATAGAAATTAATGTCCATATTATCAAGTCTAATCGGTCCCTGTAGTCTGGAGGATTGCAGGATAGCGTCTCTGTCCCGAAAATTAAAAATCCGGGCGATGAGAGGCCTCGGAGCGGCTCCGACCTTAGGCCTTCCCCCGGGAACCCTGTGGGCCCTCTCCACAGCAAAGAATTTACTCAGCCCCCGTGGCTGGAGATGGGTAATGATCAGGTCTTCCACGAAAAGGTCCGCCGCCGCTTCCTCACGTCCCTCAGGCACCCCGATGATACGGATGTTGTTACGCCGGGCCCGACTCTCGGAGTCCTCCAGGCGACGATCCATCAGCGCACTCGCCCGAGCAAGCCGGCGCACCTCCGTTTGCAGGGCCGCCACATCTGTCGTAAGGCCCGATGCGGTGTGGGCCAAAGAATCGACTCGGTCGTTGGTCTTGGAGAGATCGGCCCTTATCAGGCCAACATCTACGAGGACCGAGTCGATCTTCTGCGCCAGAGTGTCAAAACGCTGGCCCACAGAGGCCTTCATCTCGGCGATGGCGCCCATGACATCCCGCAGAGTCAGATCCGTGGGCAGATCGGGGGCATCAGTAGGGCCCTCAGGGGACTTGCGTGGCACCTCAGGAGATCCCTTCTGGAGGGTATAGCGATCCATGCTGTTGGACTGATGGGCTGCGCCACGCCGGGTCGATTTTACCTTTGCCCGATCGCCATCTTGTTTCGTGGCCATGGTCTCAGTCTCCCGATCGCACCAGCCACGTCGTGGAGGGCGGGCAAGCCGGTCCACGGGCTCCGGGGGGGTGCCACCCCAGATCTGCGGGGCGGATCACAGCCGGCGGGCAGGCAGGGTCCCCCAGCGAGGCCACACCAACACACAAAGCCCCGTGACCCAACCTCGCATAGACAGCAAGGAGGGTACGAAAGCGAAAGTGAAAGTGCGGGTTACGCGAGCCACCAAGCCCTGTCCGCCGCTGTAATTCACTTCGTCACTGGATCGCCCCACAACGCAAATCCGGGGTTCGGCTAGGAGAAGGCCGCAAACCTCAATCGGTGTTAAAGTCGGTGTCCGAGGTCCGATTTGGAAGCGGAAAACGGACGCCACCTCAGCTCGGGCTCACCAACACAGTCCCCTCATCTGGGACAGGATATGTTCAGGATAGTGATAGGAGGTCGCGGAGGTCCTCGGGAGCCTCGCACCTACGCGGCCATCTTGGTTGCGCGCTAGGCTCCTCCCCCTGTTTTCCCCTTCTTTATGTCCCTCTGCATTTTGGTGTAATTTTCAGTCTTCTCTCTTCAACCATATCCAAAAATGTTTTCTCTTCTGTTTTCAAACTGCAAGTTAAATTGTTCTTAAAAATATATTCTAGAGTTAGTCCTTTAGTTTCTATAAAAATTTCTCCTAATACATTAGCATCTTTAGCGGGATTCAATTCTTTATTCATGGGCAATCGTCCAAGAATATTATCTATATTAGATAAATTATACTCTAATTTTCCTACTTGATAAAATATACTAGTTAAAACACTACATGTTATTCCATAAGTTGCTGGGAGGTGATGATAAGTCACCCCTTCTGAAACAGATGCAGGTAATTGCATACATACGTAGCAATCCCTTACGTCCATTGTTTTTACATATTCATACAATAATTTTGAAAAAACATTGCTAGAAAAATCAGTTATTGACCTATCTTGATGCATATGCTCAGTGCTTGTTCTAACTGGTATTACTTTTTGCGAGCTTTTCACTATGTTAGTCATATTCTCAGTATGTCCTGCTAGTGTATCTAAAGTTACTTTGAAAGAGATCAAAAGAGCGAGTACGCTCCACAGAAGCATTAATAGTCCTGTACAACAACAACATGTTTTGCACCATCTTCTCATAAAGGTACATCTACCCTTGTTATTATCTATGTTAGCCATCTTGTTAGAATTAACCGTGTCTTTTGACTTAGCCTCTTCTACTCCTCCTCTTGTAGCTTTCCCACAAGAGCTAAGACCTTATCAGGTGATCCAAATACATCAATTTTTTTATTCAATCCTGTGTACTCCTACAAGGACCGATTTGAAATTACTCAGCTTGGCCTCTCGTGATTTTCACTTCTTTCTCGTCATCCACATACAGGATTTCCTGATCTTCCGCTTCTTCTCCGATGTCGGATAAGATAACTCTCAGGATTTCCCCTGTTTCTTCTTCTTTTATCAATCTCAGTAAAGTCTCCTCTGGATTTCCTTGACTATCTACCTCTTCTCTTTGTTCAGGCGGTGCCATGTACGTCCATTCAGGTGACTTATACTTCTGGTTTGGTTTTCTTGATCGTTTGTTTGCTTCAGACACTTCTGTTTCTCCCTCTTTCTCTGGATGCTGACTGGTTACTTCATGCACTTGTTCAGCTTCTGAGGGTTTGACTCGTGTCAATCGATATCTCAGTTTCTTAATTTTGTTTGGCCAAAGATCTCCTTTAGCATTTCTTCTTGTTTTGCCGTCTTTACTGTTTCTTTCCTCAATCCAAGTTCTCTTTCTTAGAACTCGACCCTCTGGTATTTCAGTTTCACTGTCTTCAGATTCTGTCTAGTTTGACTTTTCTTTTTCAGTAATCTCCTTTTCCACCTCTTGGGTTGGCCCTACTCCTGTCCCTCCTCGGGTCTCCGGCACGCAATTTTCCTGCTGACTACTTGTCCCTTCACCTAGCTGGGTGTTACAGTTCCCTACACCTCCTCTGGGTTTTTCCGCAATCTGTCCCTCTCTTTCTGTGACTGTCCCTTCTTCCCCTTCCAATATTTTCTCAGGTGGAACTTCTTCTATTCTCTCATTTGGTGTAAATGTTACTTCTGACTGGACATTCTTTTCTTTTCTTCTTTCTGTGTTCACCGTTGGCGTTTTGCTCATCTCCAGAATCCGAACCATCTGAAATCTGCAATCTTTTCCTCAGAATTTCTTCTCTGGGAGTCTGAACTAGTCTTGACTCATTTTCCCCCCTTTCAGGATTTTCTTTTGACTTTATATTCTCATTGCTTGACTCATCACTTGATTCTGATTCATCAAAATATTATTTTCCAATGCCGTCTGCTGGATTTGGAACTCTCAAAGTGTGACTTGCATGTATCCAGTTTTTCAGTCCAGCACACTTCACCGCAGTTGTTGTGGTCAAGATGACCTGCCTTGGCCTTCCCCACCTTGGAACCAGACAATTTCTTCTTCTGTGGACTTTTATCCTCACCCAGTCCCCTGGGCTCAAATCATGGGCTGGTTTCTTTTCAAGTGTGGTGGCATCCGCTCCAACCTGGTGAAACACAGAATGAACTGCGTCAGCCAGGCCTTTACAGTAATCCAAAATCATGTCATCAGTTATAGTCATCAGCTTGTTGACTGGTACAAACACGTGTCTCATGGCACGTCCCATGATGATCTCGTGTGGACTCAAACCTGTAGTTCTGTCTGGAGTAGACCTAATGGTCATCAAAACCAGAGGCAAGACATCAGGCCATTTCATACCTGTGGCTAAACACATTTTCCCTATTCTGTTTTGATAGTACCATTCATTTGCTCAACCACACCAGAAGCCTCTGGTCGGTAGGCACAATGCAGTTTTTGTTGTACACCCAATGCTTCACAAATCAATTTCATGATCTCATTGTAGAAATGTCCTCCTCTGTCTGATTCTATGGTTATTGGGAACCAGTACCTTGGGATAAATTCCCTCAACAATAGCTTGGCCACTGTGATTCCATCATTTCTTCTGGTTGGGTATGCTTCCACCCACCTCGAGAACAGACAAACTACCACCAAAACATACCTCAGTTTGTTATAAGGGGGCATTTCAATGAAATCTACTTGCCTTCTGGTGAAAGGTCCTCCCTCCTGGCCTATGATGCCCAGACTCACCACAGTTTTTCTTCCAAGGTTGTACTGCTGACATGTCAGGCATCTTTGACAGAGACTTTCTGCTATCAACCTGAATTTTGGATTGTACCAGGTCTGCTTAAAAGCCCTTATCATGGCATCCCTTCCCAGATGTCCTTGGCCATGATACATCCGTGCCATTGTTGACATCATGCTATCAGGCATTACTGGTCTTCCATCCCGATAGACCCACACATGATCCTTTTCCCTGGGTGCACAACCTGCTTTTACCCACTGCCTCATTTCCTCATCAACTGCCTAATCCTGCAACTGCCTCACTTCATCCCATGTTCCCACAACGTTAGTAAACATTATGGTGCAAGAAAACATTTCCTTTTCTTTTGACCGATTGATTGAGTATTGGTTTCGGGCACAATACTGAGCCATGTCATTCGCAAAGCGATTCCCCGTAGTGATGTAATTTATTTTTATTTATTTTAGGTTTTTATAGAGCGCGTAGTCACCCAGAAGTATCCCAGCGCTAAACCTCGTGGTCCTGATAGATGAAGATACGGGGGTGAACGTAGTTTAAGGGAAAAGAAAGGTTTTAAGAGATTTCCTGAAGCGCAGGAGGTTAGGTTCTGATCTAAGTTTCAAGGGGAGCGCGTTCCATTGTTTCGCTGTGTGGACTGAGAAGCGGCGACCTCCTGCGCGGGCCTTTTTTACCCTGGGAACCACAATAAGATTTTCATGGTCCGATCGAAGCGCTCTTGTCGGTCTGTAGGGTGTGATCCAGTTGTTAAGAATTGGTGGGCCCGCGTTGTGCAGCACTTTGTGAGCCAGGCATAGGGCCTTGAATCTCACTCTTTCCCTGATCGGAAGCCAGTGTAGTTTTTTCAGTGCGGGTTTGGCTGATGTTCTGGCTGGGGTATTCGTGAGAAGCCGGGCAGCGGCATTCTGGGTTTTCTGTAGTATTTGGAGAGTGGTTTCCGGGGCTCCTAAATAAATGGCGTTGCTGTAGTCCAACCTGGACACAACTAGGCCTTGGATCAGCAGTAGTCGGGACTGTAAAGGGAGTAGGGAGAGCACCTTTCTAAATGATCTTAATAGGCCATAACAGATGCCGGCCGTTTTCCTTGCCTGCGTTCTGAAGGTGAGGTCTTTCTCTAACCATACTCCCAAACTCTTAACTTCCGTCTTAGGGGCAGGGAGTTCACCCATACAGACGGGCCAGATGTTTGGGGGTAGAATCAGTGTTTTTTGACCTAGGAGAAGGATCTCCGTTTTTGACCCAATTAATTTCAGTGCTGAGTCGCTCATCCATTGATGTATATTGGAGAGGCAGTCATGGAGATTGGAAGGCTCTAGCTTGGGGTGAGAGAGAGTTACCACCAGCTGAGTGTCGTCAGCATAACTGATGATGGTGACTCCAAATGGGGAGACCAACTCCTCCAGTGGGGCCATGTACACGTTAAATAACGTGGGGCTTAGTGATGAGCCCTGTGGCACACCACACCGGAGGGGGATGGCGGGGGAACGGCCTTCACATTCCCAGACTTGGAAAGAGCGTTGGTAGAGAAAGGACGAGAGCCATTTCAGCGCTGTATCTTTCACTCCGATGTTTTCTAGGCGTTGGGTTAAGACCTGGTGGCTGACAGTGTCGAATGCCGCGCTCAAATCCAGGAGGACCACTGCCACTGATCCTCCTGTATCGAGAATTTCTCTGGTCTTCTCCACTGCTGCAAGGAGAGCGGTGTCAGTGCCCTGACCTGGTCGAAAACCCGTCTGGGAGTTCTTGAGGAGATGGTTGGTTTCCAGGAATTGAGACAGTTTTTTATTTACGAGTTTCTCTGCGACCTTACCAATCCAAGGGAGGAGAGAGATTGGTCTGTAATTTGATAGATCCTCAGGGTCTAGTGATGGTTTCTTAAGAAGCCCTTTCACGACCGCCTCCTTCCAACTCGAAGGGACTTCACCTTGGACTAAAGAGGTGTTGATTAGGGCGGTCAGCGGGGGCATTACGGTTTGAGTTATATCTTTGAGAAATCTTATGGGTACTGGGTCACTGGGGGCGCCACTCTTGATTGAAGCAAATGTTGCTGCAACTTCCTCCATGGTGACCGGGCCGAGTAACGCCAGCTGGGGTGTATCGGGTTTCACAGAGGAATTCCTCTGTAAGGGAGGTAGGTCCTTAATTTTTCCAGTGGTGTCTGGTTTAGCAGCGGGAAGGGAGGCAAGGATTTTTTTAATTTTTTCATCAAAAAAGGTAGCTAGATTGACACATTTTTTTTCCGCTGCTTTGGGGTCCATAGGTATTTGTGGGGGGTCAGGGACATGGAGGAGCTCTTTAAGGATAAGGAAGGTCTCCTTGGCTGAGCAGGAGGAATTCTTTATTTTTTCCTCGTAAAAGGCACTTTTGGCATTACGAAGTGCTAGTTTGTACGCTTTCATGGACAACTGAAAGGCATCTTTTTCCTTCACAGACTTATTTTTCCTCCAAGTGCGTTCAGTTCTTTTGCACTCCTTCCTTAATGCGTTCAGGGAAGGTGTGTACCATGGAGCTGGGTTGATCCTTTTGATATGTTTAAGGGTGCTGGTTAGTGGGACAAGGCTGTCTAGGGAGTGGGTGAGCCAACCGTTAAATTCTCTATCCGCCGTGTTGGGATCCGAGGAGAGAGGTGCGGTGGATTCTCTTAACTTAGCTTCCCATTCCTCTGGTATCAGCTTGTGCCACCGTCTCCCGAGTGTCCTGGTTTTCTGTGTTAGAGCCGGGGTAGTTTGGAGGTGCCAATACATGGGGACCAGTAAGTGGTCTGTCCATGGGAGGGGGGTGGGATCTTGGGTTTTGAGGTTCCTAATATTTGTAAAGATCGGGTCCAAAAGCTGGCCTTTCTCATGGGTAGCTTTTGAGTTCAGAAGATGTAGGTCAACTGATGCAAGATCTGCTAGTAGGTTAGCTGCGGTGTTATCCGCAGAGTCCAAAAAATGCAGATTCAGACCTCCTAGGAGGAGAAAATTGGAGGCAGTAATTGTTTTTAGTGTGATGTGATCCATCAAAGTACTGGAGAATTCCCCTAGTGAGCCTGGCGGTCGGTACACTAGTAGTCCCGACAGTGAGATTGTTGGCGAGATCTGGAAAATGAAGTTGCAGTTTTCACAGTCTTTGACAGTTCCACTGTCGATTCTGCAAGTGAAGTAATCTTTGTGAAGTATTGCTAACCCGCCGCCTCTGCCGACTGGTCTATTCAAAGAGCAAATTTGATAACCTGGTGGGACTGCATTAACCATGTCAAAGTCACTGTTTGGTGTCATCCATGTCTCTGTCAGAAACAATATGTCCAGCATAGAGTTCTGGACGAAGATATTTATCTCATGAGCATGTCTTACAAGAGACCTGCAGTTCAGAAGGCCGAGTCGAAGTGCTTGGCCATGTTCCGTTTCCTCTGTCGGATTGCAGAGGGTGCAGCCGGTGAAAGCGGTGTGTTCCTTAAGGATGTACTTACACTGGGGATGTTTATTCGTGTTCCAAGCTCGAAGCGTATCTTGGGTGTAGGTTATGCGCCTTTGAGAGTCGGGCATAGTGTCTAGGCCTAAGGCCGTCTGGGCCCGGACGGGCACGGACGGGTTTGCCTTTGGCGCGCCTTCGGCGCGCTGACGGCGCGCCCGCTGCGCCCGTCCGCTGCGCGTCCGGAAGTGGCACATACTTATAAGGGGAAAGTGACGTCTGAAGAGGACGTGGCCTCGTCAAAGGGGGCGTGTCCCTGCTTGGTGCCGAGGACGGCGAGGAAAAGCCTAACACTGCTTTGTTTTGCCCGTGTCAGCGATAAAATCCGCTGCGCGGGAGTTACAGATGTCGTGGAGAGAGGTGAGCGAGTTTCAAGAATATTTTTAAAATCACAGGATGAAGTAACAATTAAGGTTAATATTGCGCTAGCCTAGCTCCCGGCTTCCGCCTCAGGAGACACGAGTGTTGCTAGGGTCGCTTGTATTCAGCGGCGCCTAAATAGTGTGCTCTGGTGGGCGTGGCCTCGTCAAAGGGGGCGTGTCCCTGCTTGGTGCCGGGACGGCGAGGAAAAGCCTAACACTGCTTTGTTTTGCCCGTGTCAGCGATAAAATCCGCTGCGTGGGAGTTACAGATGTCGTGGAGAGAGGTGAGCGAGTTTCAAGAATATTTTTAAAATCACAGGATGAAGTAACAATTAAGGTTAAAATTGCGCTAGCCTAGCTCCCGGCTTCCGCCTCAGTAATCACTACCCTGCCCATGAGCAGCACATTTCACCACAGCCAATTCTTTGGGCATCTGTATTGCCTCAAGCAATTTTCCAACCACTTCTGCATTCCTTATGAGAGTTCCACTTGAGGTCAGGAAACCTCTTTGTAGCCACAATTGGCCAAAGTCGTGGACAACTCCGAAGCCATACTGGCTATCAGTCATCACAGTCACTCTCACATTCCTCCCAATTTTGCATGCTTTTGTCAATGCCACTATTTCTGCTACTTGAGCGGATTTAACTCCTTTCAAGATTGATGCTTCTATGACTGCTGAAACTGTGCATACTGCATATGCTGCGCTCAACACTCCCTCATCTGTTCTCAGACAGGATCCATCCACAAAAAACACATAATCACTTTCTGGCAGTGGCAGATCTTTTATGTCAGGTCGAGGTTTCGTGCAGTAATCAAGCACATCCAGACAATCATGATCAACGTCCTCTCTTATCTCCACTCTCTCTGCATCAGGTAAAAGTGTAGCTGGATTCACATTCACACATCTTTCCAGACTCACATTTGTTGCACCTAGAATGACCTTTTCATACTTAGTCAGCCGACTATGTGACATGAACTGTGTTCGACTCCTTGTCAAAAGGATCGCCACACTATGAGGTACAAACACTCTTACTGGATACCCCATCACGATTCCCTCACTCTGCTCTAGGCTTCGGCATGTAGCCGCTACTGCTTTCAGACATCCTGGCAGACCTATTGCCACTGGATCTAACATTGACAAGAAATATGCCACTGATCTCCTTTGCCTTCCATGTTTCTGTATTAACACTGAGAGTGCACATCCGTTTCGCTCACTACAGTATAGCTCAAACTCTTTCTCATAGTCTGGCATGCCCAGAGCAGGGGCTTCACAAAGACTGTTTAAATGCTGCCAATTCTTCTTTATTCAGTTCAAGGGGGTCTTTGACCTCACTTTTTGTCAATTTCACCAATGGTTTGGCAATCAGGGAAAAATTACTTATCCACTGACGACAGTAACCAACCATTCCTAGGAACATCCTCACCTCTCTTTGGGTCATTGGGGCTCTCATTCCTCTAATGATTCTGATCCTGTCTATGGTTACTTTTCTCAGCCCTTTTTCGATAGTATGACCCAAGTATGTTACTTCCTTCTTACAGTATTGCAATTTTGTTGGAGATACCTTCAGTCCTCCATCTGCCAAATGATTTAACAAAGCTATGGTGTCTGCTTCACAGGCCCCACGTGTCTTTGACGCCATCAGTAGGGCGTCAATATACTGGACCAAAACTGAATTCTCAGGCATGGTAAGACTTTCCAGGGATTTCTTTAGCAACTGATTGAAAATGGAGGGGCTCTCTGTGTACCCCTGTGGAATTCGGCACCATGCCAAAATACGCTCTCCAAACCGAAATGCAAAAAGCGGCTGGCTGTCATGATGTAACGGAATGGAAAAAAAAGCATGACACAAATCAATTACTGTGTACCATTCTGCATCATGAGGAATCTGATACAGAATTACTGAGGGATTTGGAACAATGGGACAACATGACACAACAATCTTGTTAATCTTTCTCAAATCTTGCACAATCCTGAACTTTCCACTCGGCTTTTTCAGTCCCATTATGGGCGAGTTACATGGACTGCTCAATATTTCTCTTAACACTCCTTGCTGGATCATTTTCTCAATTAAAGGGGTTACTCCTGCTATTATTTCAGGTGTCAGTCTGTATTGTGGAATGTTTGGGTAAACTGCTCCTTCCTTTACAGCGATTCTCACTGGGTCTACATTTCTCATCAGGCCTACATCTTCTCCAGTGAAATCCCAGACTGCTGCCTTCACTGTCTGTTTCAATTCAGGGGGTAATTCATCTGGATTGAATACTGCATAGGTTCCAGCAACCTCACACTCTTTGTTAGCTATGGTCATTTTAAACAGAACATCTTCATCTGGTGTTTCAAAGGCTATTCCGTCTGGTGTACAGAATATGGTGCAATTCATCTTGCACAACAAATCCCTACCTAGTAAATTCACAGGACTGGTGTCACACACCACAAATCGATCCATGTCTGAAAATTCCCCTATTCTGACCTTTACAGGTTCAGTAAGGTACGTTTTAATCTGGGTGTTTGGGGCCCAATCATTACCTGTGCTGCAGTGTGGAGCCCTGTGTGCGGATTCCCAGGCTCCCAGGACTTCATTTCATCTCGCCAGCTTTGCTCTTCCCTGTGCCTCCCTCCCGCCGCCGCGTTTGCCATACTCGCGGCCGCGGTCTGGAGGGAGACTACATCTCCCAGGCATACCTGCTGTGAAGGCCGGAAGCTCCCGCCCACTACCCGCGCCTGGAGGCGCTCATAACCCACCTCATCCTCGGCGGAGCGGGGGCCCAATCATTACCTGTGCTGCAGTGTGGAGCCCTGTGTGCGGATTCCCAGGCTCCCAGGACTTCATTTCATCTCGCCAGCTTTGCTCTTGCCTGTGCCTCCCTCCCGCCGCCGGGTTTGCCATCCTCGCAGCCGCGGTCTGGAAGGAGACTACATCTCCCAGGCATACCTGCTGTGAAGGCCGGAAGCTCCCGCCCACTACCCGCGCCTGGAGGCGCTCATAACCCACCTCATCCTCCGCGTCGCGGGACCGCGCGCGGACAGCTCCGGGCTAAGCCCGGGCAAAGGGCGGGCCATCTGTGGCCGTCAGGGGCCGGAGGAGGCCGGGCCGGGCCACCCCCCTTGGTTGTTCCCAACAAGTTCTAGCGGAGCTGGACCTCATGTTAAGGTGACATTAATATCCTGTGTGGTGCTGTTTTCAGTTTGGTCCCATTTGTTTTATTTCTTCGCGTTGCTGCCCCCGCTCCTGCATGGGTAAGAGAAAGCTAGCAGAGAGTGCAGGGGGAGCTGTGGGTAATAGCTCCTTGCCCAAAGTACGTAAACTCCGAAAGTCTCGACGTGCAGTTAAACAGCCAGACCCAGAAGGGGCTTTGGCTCGCATTGGTGATCTGGTGGGGGAGTGTGAGGCTATTCTGGGGTCTGACCAACTATCATTGGCTGATAGTCAGGTCGTAGCTTCACCCTCTGCTGTCCTTGGATATGTTAACCCTATACCAGCCCCTATTGTGCCGGAAATGTTTCGACATAAACCCACATCAAGAGTTTCTAAGGGGATTAGCACAGTGGTTGTGCCCATGCCTTTGGTTGTTGGGGATAGCTCTTTATTGACTACCGAAGACGTCACTGTGACCATGGTTCCTACTGTTCCCTGTTTTAATAGGTTCTCCCCCCTGATTAATCAGCAGGATGTTACCAATGCGGTTTTACCTGAACCTTTGATGTGCCCCCCCAAAGTTCCTTTAGGTAATCCTAATGAGTCTTCTGATAATCCATTATATGATCTTATAATAATGGTGAATTTGCTGAGGGAAGAAATTGGTTCATTGAAGGCAGTGATAGAGACTCTGTCTAATAAAGTAGGGCTTTGTTCTGTTGACCCTCGCCTTCCCCTTGGTAATATTATGTCTACCCCCTCTTCTGTACCAGCAAATCCAATAGGTATACTGGCTAATAGCCCGGGGCCCTCTATATCCCGTCCCATAGGTAATGCTTTCTATAGTAATGCTGTTAAGGATGGCAAGACCCAGACTTTGGTTCGTTCGATAGTTAATCCCAAAAGTTTCCTGCAAGATAGAACAAATTGCCCAACGAGGCTGGGTGTGGGAAGCGACTCTGACAACCTTGACCAGGGTACCCTGGTGGGCTGGGGTGTTTGTAAAGATTATCCTAAGGGTAATGTCATTGATTGCCCCAACAACATTTTTATGACCAACGTTCCTAAATTGCCTATTAATAGTGGCAAAGAGTGTCCTGAGTCGCTGACAAACAAGGCGATCCATTGGCTGAGACATGTTAGGGGATGTCGTTCAGTCATTAGAGAAGATATCTCCAGAGTCGTTAGACTTTCCTCACCTAGGGTCTCTGTTGATTGTATTGAACTAACTCTCAAAAGCAACTATCTAGCAGAAAATCTTCTCGCCTTGGAGTTTAGATCTAGCCCCCCGGACGGCTCCTCTATTCAATTACGAAGATACCCCTCACATGATCGGGGGGGGATGAAGCGTGGGTAACAGAGTGTTAGAGAGGTGGATGGTTCATCCCTGGAAAACATCGATTGATTACCCAATGTGGGGGGTGTTGGTCCTTGGGACTGTGGTGCGAGGGTGATAGACACTGAGTACCAGGAGTCTACTGTGGCTGGTCCTTGCATTGACCCCTATCCTATTCCCGCTCACCAAATGGATAAAGCCTCTAGCTGTTACCATCCTACCATTTCCTCTGATTCATGCCAGGGGCTTGTTCCACCTGCCAATGGTTTTCTATTAGACCCACAACTTACCATCTTTGAAACTAGTGGTCTCCCCTTGGTTGGTGGCTCCCTATGTTCTTGGAACATTGCTGGCTTAAACTCTAAGCTAGCTATTGCTGATTGGGTTATATTTATCATTACAATTGACATTTGTATATTCCAGGAGACCTGGCTTCTAGAACCACGTTTTTGTGTGGGCTATCTAAATTTTTATATCCCGGCAATTAAGGGGCCTCATGGGCGACCATTTGGGGGCTTAACCATTTGGCTAAGAAGCAAATTGTGTTTGAACACCAAGCTCCTTCATACTGGAAATAGAGATATCCAATTGCTGAGGCTAGATCTTGGATTACTGGGCAAAATTGATATATATAATGTGTATGTAAGGGGTTCTAGAAGTGCTAAATCTCTTGTTATTGACGATCTTTTGCGCCTGTTTGATCTTTACTCAGCTGACACCTTTATTATTGTTGCAGGTGATTTTAACGTAACGTTTGAACCTCTTGTTGAAACTGAGTGGGACTCACAGGATAATGAAGAGCTATATTGGGGTATCCATCCCCTGGAGTTGTCTTCTATACCAAGGTGGCCAGAAGTTGCCATCCAGATCAATTCCCTTTGCATGGAAAGGGGCTTGAGGGCCCTGAATGGTAGGCTGCCAAGTGACCGAGAGGGCGCTTGCACATTTAATAATGGGCTGAGCAAGAGTCGAATTGATTATATCTTGGCTGATATGAAATTATGGCATTCCCTCGTTGACATGAAGGTAGTGTCCCTTCCAGAGAGTGACCACAACCCTCTTTGTTTATCTCACAGATGGTGGAAGGTAGATAGTGGTCCCGTAGAGGTAAGGGAGTTGTGCCCCCCCGAGGTGGTGACATCTAATGACATGCGCCGTCGGAGATTGTCAGGCCTTATGGAAAATCCTACCATCCTAACAAAAATTTTAGATGAGGTGGATGGTTCCATTAATGCTATTGAGTCAGCTTTTGCTTCTGATGGGAATTTGAGGGATGTAACAACAGCCCATGACAGCTTATTTGCCAGTTTGAAATCTTATTTCCTTATAAAAGCGAAACCTGGATCAAGAAGTGTTAACCATCAAGCCTCTTGGTATAACAAGGAATGTAGGCAGGCTAGGCTATTACTTGGGAACGCCTTGAAGGGTGGTGATGTAAGCCTGGTGCGTCATAGAAGAATCATCTACAAGAGTTGTGCTGCGAGGGCGAAACGCCAATGGGACGGAAAAAAGTGGGAGGGCCTTCTCGAAGCAAGTGTCCAGAATAATAGCAAACTATTCTGGAGCATTGTAAAGTGGGGATCTGGTGGGCAGCCTGAGTGTCCCCAAAATAATGTTTCGCAAGAGATGTGGGTTGAGTACTTTAAACCCCAGTATGCTTCTCCCATTGATCACCCTGAAAGCCATGGGTTGCCTCTGTTGTTCAAAATAGAAGACAATTTTACTAGTGCAGAGGTGGAATTAGCACTTGCTGGAGTGGCGTCTGGTAAGGCTCCTGGCCCGGATGGAGTACCTGCGGATGTCTTCCTGTATGATAAGCCTAAATGGGGGAGATACATTCAGCTGATTGCTAATGCGCTGGCACACGGTGCCCCAATTCCTAGCTCATGGAAAGCGGCGGAAATAATACCGGTGTATAAAAAGGGGGACCGCTCGCTTCCTGAGAATTATCGGCCTATTAGCTTGATTGACGCTATCCAGAAGATTACTGGTAGGTTGATCTTAAATCGTGTTCACTTCTGGATAGCGTCAAACAATATTTTGTCTCCATTCCAGGCAGGATTTCGCCAGCACATTAGTACTGTTGACCATGTGTTCCGCTTCATCCTCCTTTATTGGAAGACAGTGGTCCTGGGTAAGGGGAATTTGTACGCGGTGTTTGTGGATCTAAGGGCCGCCTTTGATCTAGTCCCCCGCCCTAAACTTTGGTCGACGTTGTCAGACCAGGGGCTCCATGGCGGCTTGTTGTCCCTAATTCAGAGGCTTCACGCTGATAATTCTGCCATAATTAGATGAGGAGGCCAGGGTATGACGACCGAGGACTTTCCGGTCCAAAGGGGGGTCAGACAGGGTTGTGCAATGGCCCCAACTTTATTTTCTCTCTATATCAATGATATAGCTGACCGTGTCTTGAAAGCTCACGTTGATGCCCCTATCCTTGGCGTTACTAAGATTCCAATCCTAATGTTCGCCAACAACATGCTTTTAATTGCTAAAATACCTTGCAGTCTTCAGCGTTCATTAGATATTTTTGAGACTTTTTGTGTGGAACGTGGCCTCGAAGTAAATATTTAAAAAACTAAGTTTATGGGATTCAGGCCACACAGTTTATTAATCCATTAGAACAAGAACAGGCTTTTAATTATCTGGGTGTTAATATCCAAAATAATTTCGCATGGAAATTACAGAGAGAATTGTCCACCCTAAAACATAGACAGCTTGCAGGAGTATTATCTGGCAAATTTAAAAAATCTTTCACGAAGCCTATTAGACCAGTGCTCCAGGTCTATAGTGCAAAAGCTGTGAGCTCGGCTCTCTACGGTGCTGAACTGTGGGGTTACGAGAACCTGTCTTCCTTAACCATCTCGGAAAACAGGTTTCTGCGTAGCATTACTTCCCTCCCGCAGAGCACACCTATAGTTCCCTTAAGATATGACCTTGGCAAGAATCCCATTGCCGATGTAGCTAGGCTCCGACCTATCCTTTACTGGCGTCGCCTATGGACCACTCCGGCTTTAGCCCAGTATGCGGAGGGTTTCCTTGACATAATGTCTTTGGTGGGCTCTCGGAACATTGCTTGGCTCAAAGAACTCAGAAAATCCCTTGAGGCTTTGGGGATGAGTGATCTTTGGGTGCCATCTTCCCATCTAAAGCACTCTTGAAAGAGAAATACTGGGAGTTGGTAAATGCCAAGGTACTTTTTGACACCAAACCCCTTTCGCTATCTGATGAATTCCTGAGCATTAAACTTGCCCCAAGGCTTGAACATTTCTGGGATCTTGTTACAAAAGTGTTAGACAGGAAACTATATTTTCAGCTGCGGGTGGGTTCGCTGCCCTTAAATTCATTTGTTGCCCGGTGGGACACTATGAGTAGTAATTCATGCCCTTTGTGTAGATCCCAGGAGGAAACAATAGCTTATATGCTTTTTGTCTGCCCCGCCTACTCGGCTCCGAGGCGGGTTTGGTTGAGACCCGTCTGCAAACTATTGGGTACCAGACGGAGTGTAGAAGCAGGAAGACTTCTTCGTACCAGCACTGACCCAGTAATTGTTGTGGCTGTTGCTAAATTTCTGGGGTGGGCATGGATTATAAGAGTTAAGAGTAATGGTCTGTAAAGTATTGGCTGTCCTAGATGATTTCCCCAATTATTTCTTTTGAATTATTTGTATTTTTAAACCTTGTAAATATTTTAATGGTATTCGATTTTATATTGTGTCTTTTGTCAAACTATTTATGTATTGTGTACCTGTACCTGTTTTGTATCGCTTTTATGACTTTTGTCGAATAAAGCTGTTTTGGATTGGATTGGATACACACACTACTTGGATTGTTTCATCCGAAAGAGGAAGATTTTTCACATCTGCTGATCTGACAGTAGATCGTGTAGCTCCAGTATCTACTAGAAATGTAATGCTTACATCATTAACTTTCCCATCCACAAATGGCCCTGTCTGATCTATCTCTAGAGATGCGCCAAGTACGCACCCTGCTTCCTCTTTTCGGCACCGTCAGTAAATCTCTTCTGGCTCACTTTCGTCATTTTGCAGCCAATACTGTGACACAGCGCTCGCGAGTTGCGGTTTGTTTACCTGTTCTTCATTGTAGAATCCCGTCTCCTTACTATATTTCTGTGTATTCCGGCTCTGTGGTAAGGGCGGTTTTGGCACCTGATTCTGTGGATTAACAGCCTTCTGCTGCTGCGGCGGTGGGCCACTCCCCTCACACTGCACCTGTGGATTCAATGACGGATTTTCATTATTAGTACCTGGTGGATATTTACACTCGGATTTCCAGTGCCCTAATCTTCCGCAATTGTGGCATGGGAACTTCTTCTTTGCTTCTTCTATATTACCCTTTCCTTTTCCTGGGCAAAATCTTGATTTAATGCCTGGATTATTAGCTTGTTCTACAAGCTGAGCTTCCTGTCTCTCTGCAACCTTCACTTGAGCCCACATTGCCTTTTCTTTTAGTTTTCGCTGCTTTGCCTCAATCTCATCACTAAAGTATTTAGCATGCCTTAGGATCTCATCTATTTTCTTGCTCTGCCAGTTCACGGTGTGCTGCTTAATCATGTCCCCAATTTCGGGACGCAGACCATACACAAATCTGTACACAAAATGACTCAGGTCCTTTTCTCCCAGACTGTCATCCCCACTAAACTGTTTGAAAGCTAAAATTAGCCTCTCATAGTATGCGTGGACTGACTCTTTCACTTCCTGATGTGTTCGATCTATTTTAACCCAATCTGTTTCTTTTGGAGGCACTTTGTTTTTCAAGAATACCATGACCTGTTCATATTTCTTCATTACCTCTGGGTCTAGGGCTCCTGTTTTGGGATCTCTCGGGTATTCTTTAGTTGGCCAATCTATGACTATCTTGCATTCTGCCCACAACTCTGCTGGCACTATTATATCAAACAGACTATTCAGATCAATCCACAGCACTTTTGACAATTTAACAAATCTGTCTACCTGTCTGTACCACTCGACCGGCTTTTCCCGTAATCGAGGGAAGTCATTTGTAAATGACAAAATGTCCTGTCTGGTCCATGGGACATGCACATATCCCCCTCCTGGAATCTCTCTCATAGGGAACTCTGTCACCACCTTCTCCTTTTCTCTCACAGGAAACGCTGGAAATGTTCTGTCTGAGGTGCTTTTCCATTTGTCCACATCTCCCCATTTCCTTAACACTGTGATTATATCCTTAATCTGTACTATTCGTCCTGCAGGGTTCAGATTCTCAATATCTTTTTCTGTGAAATCCACTCGATATGGCTTCTGTAAAGCTTTTACCTTATCTATGTCAATTCCCATTTCACTTGCTATTTCTGCTAGTCTGTCATGCAAATTTTGTGCTCTCCAGGTGACGCTTTTGCACAAAAACATTAGTTCTTCATCCTGATAATTTTTCAGCTTTTCTGTGGGGATTGTCCCTACTATTAGTTCTTCTAGCACCATGCGTAATTTTGCCACATCAATAGTTTGAGGTTCTTTCTCTTTTCCCTGTAGACTCTTTAACCATTCACTCAATTCAATTCATCTGTAGTTATACCCACTGATTTTTCTACGTTGCCTGGTTCTGTCATTCTCTGTGGTTCTAATATTGGTCCTCCTGCTAATCTGTCTCTTTCTATCAAATCAGGATTGTAAAACGGGTTATTTGACATATTCAATCCACCTTCCCTCATGGTATGTCTCCAAGGATTCTCTCTCGCTTTCATTTGGGGCTGTTCCGCTGGTCTACTGCTCACATACGGAACTGTTAGACCACGCTCACTTTCTTTCTGCTTCTCAAAAATTGGCATGACAGGACCTATGGTCACAGGGACTGTAACTGCTTCTAGATTTTTCGTCAATTCTCTTATTTTCTCTGTCAGTTCTAATGTAGTTTTTGCTAGTTCCCTAGAATTTTCACTCTCTGCCCTATTTTCCTTTCCCCGTTCCCTAAGAGAATTCCTTCTTTTCACTTCCGGAGTCACAACTTCTGTCTTAATGATTCTCAGAGTCTCCCTCACTGGTGAATCTGCGGTTGGCGTTTCTGGTTCCTGCCTGTACGGAGGTGGGCTTTTGAAAAACATATCATCTAGGACATCATCATCTGGCTCGTTGGCCCCATACCTCCGGGTTTCTACATGATTTCTCTTTTCTAGGCATTTCCTTCCCTCACTTTCTCCTTCAGTTCTAACGGGAAACAGTCCTTCAGTCATACTAGCATCTCGCCACCTTCTCATTCGATCACAATGAGTTTCGCGATCATTTGGCCGTCCAAAAATGTACCGGTACCTACTGCCATTTCTCTGTTTCTCTCACTCATGCATCTCATCTTCCCACTCTGTCAATGTCTCAAACTGCGTAGGCCTAGGTCGCGGATCTAAGCTCATCATCCTCTCCCGTAAGTTCCTCAATATTGCCAAATTAAAGGAGCCATCCTCTGGAAACGCTAAAACTCCGTCTTCCTTTGTATACTTCGCGCAATTGTCTAACCAGATGCAAGTATGGTACCCATATTTCGCAACCATAAAGGATGCGGGGGTTTTCGCTGGGGGAAGTAACTGTCCTTCCCTAGTCACGATCTCTTTGTCTTTCACAAACCAATTCCTCATTTTACTAAATAAAGATTTTTTCTTCTTTTCAGGTGAATGATAATACATTTTCCTTTCTTTCGTGAACCCTTTAGTCTTTCCTGCAACTGTACGATCTTTAGTCCAATAGCAACGCGACTCTTACTCCTGCACCAATCCTGGCGCATCTACGTCACTGTCACAACCTCTAATCCTTGTGCGACTCACACTAACGCACCAATCCTGGAGCGTCTACGTCACTGTCACAACCTCCAATCCCTGCGCGACTTACACTAACGCATCAATCCTGGAGCGTCTACGTCACTGACTAGCTGTCCAATCCCAGCGCGGTCCTCCTGACGTCAGCAGTTGCTGCAGCAGCTCCTGCTCCTGACTCCTATCTTCCGTCTACCCCTCCTTTACAAAACTACTCGGTAGACTTTGTTTCAATTTTACAATACTTGTTAGTTACAACGTACAAACATCTCCATTGTCTGCTCCGCTAACCACAGAATAGCAAAAGACCTTTCCCACGAGAATTCTGTTTTCCCGAGAGCAGAGCTTACCTCTGTCTTACTACGAGAACCTGTCTTCCTTAACCATCTCGGAAAACAGGTTTCTGCGTAGCATTACTTCCCTCCCGCAGAGCACACCTATAGTTCCCTTAAGATATGACCTTGGCAAGAATCCCATTGCCGATGTAGCTAGGCTCCGACCTATCCTTTACTGGCGTCGCCTATGGACCACTCCGGCTTTAGCCCAGTATGCGGAGGGTTTCCTTGACATAATGTCTTTGGTGGGCTCTCGGAACATTGCTTGGCTCAAAGAACTCAGAAAATCCCTTGAGGCTTTGGGGATGAGTGATCTTTGGGTGCCATCTTCCCATCTAAAGCACTCTTGAAAGAGAAATACTGGGAGTTGGTAAATGCCAAGGTACTTTTTGACACCAAACCCCTTTCGCTATCTGATGAATTCCTGAGCATTAAACTTGCCCCAAGGCTTGAACATTTCTGGGATCTTGTTACAAAAGTGTTAGACAGGAAACTATATTTTCAGCTGCGGGTGGGTTCGCTGCCCTTAAATTCATTTGTTGCCCGGTGGGACACTATGAGTAGTAATTCATGCCCTTTGTGTAGATCCCAGGAGGAAACAATAGCTTATATGCTTTTTGTCTGCCCCGCCTACTCGGCTCCGAGGCGGGTTTGGTTGAGACCCGTCTGCAAACTATTGGGTACCAGACGGAGTGTAGAAGCAGGAAGACTTCTTCATACCAGCACTGACCCAGTAATTGTTGTGGCTGTTGCTAAATTTCTGGGGTGGGCATGGATTATAAGAGTTAAGAGTAATGGTCTGTAAAGTATTGGCTGTCCTAGATGATTTCCCCAATTATTTCTTTTGAATTATTTGTATTTTTAAACCTTGTAAATATTTTAATGGTATTCGATTTTATATTGTGTCTTTTGTCAAACTATTTATGTATTGTGTACCTGTACCTGTTTTGTATCGCTTTTATGACTTTTGTCGAATAAAGCTGTTTTGGATTGGATTGGATACACCAACTACTTGGATTGTTTCATCCGAAAGAGGAAGATTTTTCACATCTGCTGATCTGACAGTAGATCGTGTAGCTCCAGTATCTACTAGAAATGTAATGCTTACATCATTAACTTTCCCATCCACAAATGGCCCTGTCTGATCTATCTCTAGAGATGCGCCAAGTACGCACCCTGCTTCCTCTTTTCGGCACCGTCAGTAAATCTCTTCTGGCTCACTTTCGTCATTTTGCAGCCAATACTGTGACACAGCGCTCGCGAGTTGCGGTTTGTTTACCTGTTCTTCATTGTAGAATCCCGTCTCCTTACTATATTTCTGTGTATTCCGGCTCTGTGGTAAGGGCGGTTTTGGCACCTGATTCTGTGGATTAACAGCCTTCTGCTGCTGCGGCGGTGGGCCACTCCCCTCACACTGCACCTGTGGATTCAATGACGGATTTTCATTATTAGTACCTGGTGGATATTTACACTCGGATTTCCAGTGCCCTAATCTTCCGCAATTGTGGCATGGGAACTTCTTCTTTGCTTCTTCTATATTACCCTTTCCTTTTCCTGGGCAAAATCTTGATTTAATGCCTGGATTATTAGCTTGTTCTACAAGCTGAGCTTCCTGTCTCTCTGCAACCTTCACTTGAGCCCACATTGCCTTTTCTTTTAGTTTTCGCTGCTTTGCCTCAATCTCATCACTAAAGTATTTAGCATGCCTTAGGATCTCATCTATTTTCTTGCTCTGCCAGTTCACGGTGTGCTGCTTAATCATGTCCCCAATTTCGGGACGCAGACCATACACAAATCTGTACACAAAATGACTCAGGTCCTTTTCTCCCAGACTGTCATCCCCACTAAACTGTTTGAAAGCTAAAATTAGCCTCTCATAGTATGCGTGGACTGACTCTTTCATTTCCTGATGTGTTCGATCTATTTTAACCCAATCTGTTTCTTTTGGAGGCACTTTGTTTTTCAAGAATACCATGACCTGTTCATATTTCTTCATTACCTCTGGGTCTAGGGCTCCTGTTTTGGGATCTCTCGGGTATTCTTTAGTTGGCCAATCTATGACTATCTTGCATTCTGCCCACAACTCTGCTGGCACTATTATATCAAACAGACTATTCAGATCAATCCACAGCACTTTTGACAATTTAACAAATCTGTCTACCTGTCTGTACCACTCGACCGGCTTTTCCCGTAATCGAGGGAAGTCATTTGTAAATGACAAAATGTCCTGTCTGGTCCATGGGACATGCACATATCCCCCTCCTGGAATCTCTCTCATAGGGAACTCTGTCACCACCTTCTCCTTTTCTCTCACAGGAAACGCTGGAAATGTTCTGTCTGAGGTGCTTTTCCATTTGTCCACATCTCCCCATTTCCTTAACACTGTGATTATATCCTTAATCTGTACTATTCGTCCTGCAGGGTTCAGATTCTCAATATCTTTTTCTGTGAAATCCACTCGATATGGCTTCTGTAAAGCTTTTACCTTATCTATGTCAATTCCCATTTCACTTGCTATTTCTGCTAGTCTGTCATGCAAATTTTGTGCTCTCCAGGTGACGCTTTTGCACAAAAACATTAGTTCTTCATCCTGATAATTTTTCAGCTTTTCTGTGGGGATTGTCCCTACTATTAGTTCTTCTAGCACCATGCGTAATTTTGCCACATCAATAGTTTGAGGTTCTTTCTCTTTTCCCTGTAGACTCTTTAACCATTCACTCAATTCAATTCATCTGTAGTTATACCCACTTATTTTTCTACGTTGCCTGGTTCTGTCATTCTCTGTGGTTCTAATATTGGTCCTCCTGCTAATCTGTCTCTTTCTATCAAATCAGGATTGTAAAACGGGTTATTTGACATATTCAATCCACCTTCCCTCATGGTATGTCTCCAAGGATTCTCTCTCGCTTTCATTTGGGGCTGTTCCGCTGGTCTACTGCTCACATACGGAACTGTTAGACCACGCTCACTTTCTTTCTGCTTCTCAAAAATTGGCATGACAGGACCTATGGTCACAGGGACTGTAACTGCTTCTAGATTTTTCGTCAATTCTCTTATTTTCTCTGTCAGTTCTAATGTAGTTTTTGCTAGTTCCCTAGAATTTTCACTCTCTGCCCTATTTTCCTTTCCCCGTTCCCTAAGAGAATTCCTTCTTTTCACTTCCGGAGTCACAACTTCTGTCTTAATGATTCTCAGAGTCTCCCTCACTGGTGAATCTGCGGTTGGCGTTTCTGGTTCCTGCCTGTACGGAGGTGGGCTTTTGAAAAATATATCATCTAGGACATCATCATCTGGCTCGTTGGCCCCATACCTCCGGGTTTCTACATGATTTCTCTTTTCTAGGCATTTCCTTCCCTCACTTTCTCCTTCAGTTCTAACGGGAAACAGTCCTTCAGTCATACTAGCATCTCGCCACCTTCTCATTCGATCACAATGAGTTTCGCGATCATTTGGCCGTCCAAAAATGTACCGGTACCTACTGCCATTTCTCTGTTTCTCTCACTCATGCATCTCATCTTCCCACTCTGTCAATGTCTCAAACTGCGTAGGCCTAGGTCGCGGATCTAAGCTCATCATCCTCTCCCGTAAGTTCCTCAATATTGCCAAATTAAAGGAGCCATCCTCTGGAAACGCTAAAACTCCGTCTTCCTTTGTATACTTCGCGCAATTGTCTAACCAGATGCAAGTATGGTACCCATATTTCGCAACCATAAAGGATGCGGGGGTTTTCGCTGGGGGAAGTAACTGTCCTTCCCTAGTCACGATCTCTTTGTCTTTCACAAACCAATTCCTCATTTTACTAAATAAAGATTTTTTCTTCTTTTCAGGTGAATGATAATACATTTTCCTTTCTTTCGTGAACCCTTTAGTCTTTCCTGCAACTGTACGATCTTTAGTCCAATAGCAACGCGACTCTTACTCCTGCACCAATCCTGGCGCATCTACGTCACTGTCACAACCTCTAATCCTTGTGCGACTCACACTAACGCACCAATCCTGGAGCGTCTACGTCACTGTCACAACCTCCAATCCCTGCGCGACTTACACTAACGCATCAATCCTGGAGCGTCTACGTCACTGACTAGCTGTCCAATCCCAGCGCGGTCCTCCTGACGTCAGCAGTCGCTGCAGCAGCTCCTGCTCCTGACTCCTATCTTCCGTCTACCCCTCCTTTACAAAACTACTCGGTAGACTTTGTTTCAATTTTACAATACTTGTTAGTTACAACGTACAAACATCTCCATTGTCTGCTCCGCTAACCACAGAATAGCAAAAGACCTTTCCCACGAGAATTCTGTTTTCCCGAGAGCAGCGCTTACCTCTGTCTTACTACAGAATCGTTACGTCCGTTGGCAAAATAGCACATCCCTCTACTTCACCCTTCTATCAAGCATCAATTAACTGTTTTCTCCGGAATTAAGACACATAGGTGGAAACGCAATGCTCCTGAGAAATAAAACCAGAGTTCCGCAATCAATCCGAATGCTATTTCATTCACGCACTTTTACACAAGGAAATATAGTTCATTCACACAGAATCCTGCTTTCCCGAGAACAGCGAACAGTCTGTCCTACTACAGAATTATAACATACGTTAACAAAGCAGCGCTTACCTCTACTTTGTCCTTCTAACAAGCTCAGAGAACACCTGCTACCTTTTCAGTGATAAGCGTTATCGGCATACCAATTGGTTTCCTGGTACCTAAGACCAAAATTTCACAGGTAACCCTTTGCTATCATTCACGCCTTTCCTCACACAGGAAATCACTAATGGCAACACTCGGCAATGCTACCGAATCGAACCCAGACAATGCGCCGTGTAACTTCAATTGTCACACGTTTCTCCCGTGTACCTACGGGCAACCACAATTCCGTCTTTCCCCAGAGCAGTACTTACCTCTCCTCTGCTACGGAACTGTTACCAATTCCCAACTTCCTACCTCCCGGAAGCCGTACAGACGACATAGAACTCAATACGACTTCAACATATAGTGTTAGTACATATATCAATACCAATCAATAATCAATAAGCTATATACATGCCAAAATCATCAAACCAAAACAATAAAAACCATCTCTAGCTACCAGAAATACTGGTGCAGTTCGGGTCACTAAATCTCTCCCTGCTTCCACGGACGGAATGATTTCTCAGTCACACGCACATACACACATCGCACGCTGGTGGGGCCCATAACACCAACATTCATTCCCTCAAACTATCCGTGCCTACAGAGGGATAACCAATCCCGAACTACAACTATGTTTCACTTGGATAGAGGAAAACCACTTTACTGAATTACCCTAACAGTTCCTCCATCCGGAGGCCAATTGGATCATTTAGTTGATTTAGAGTTTGATGACTCTTTAATTCTCATATTAATCAATGAAACATTTCAAGAAATAATCACCCGACACAGTTCTTCAAATAATGATTTTCTTTATCTAATTAAAATGCAGGTTAAATTCTAATAATGCCATATTATCTTTTGTCATATTTACCTATTCTGGCTAATTGTCGTTTTCTAAGTCAGAACTGGTCCTCAGAAAGTTCATCAGAGTTCTAAAGTCTCCGTCCTCTTCCGTCAGCATAAGGATCTCTAGCGAAGAGCAGCATAGAGTGTCGCATGGGGTAGAATGGTAGGGTAGCAGCGAAATAAGGGTAAATTCCCTCTCTGGACTACTAATATTTATACTAAAATTTACATATAACAGTAACATTTTCTTTATTCCCAGGTCACGGATTGGCTGAATTCAGCTTCGTCTCAATACATTTAAGAAACATTCTCAAATTTTCACATGTGGATGAAGATCAATTAGGCGTATGGGAAAGGCTGTTCCTAGGTCAAAAAATGTATCAGTCTATTGTAAATAGGTGGCTTTTGGAAGTTCATTTTCAACATTGGCAACAATTGCTTCACGTTCAGGGACATTGGCACTTCGCCCAGGGTAGTCTTCATGGGCCTGGTCTGTCGGGTCATGGAAAGGACACGAACGAAGTCAGTGCAGGCGCCTTTCTCCATTGTTTAATTTATGAAGTCATGTACTTTAGTTAGGATTCAGTCGGCAGCCATCTTTTGGTAGGCCAGAATAGTCAACTTTAAGCAAAGAAACACAAAATCATAATTAATACATAGAAATGATTAAAACAGTGTTATTCCCTTGCTAATACCTTTATGTGTATGTATTTATCTAGCCATATGCAACATTTAAAGCCGTTAATGCTGGTTTATTTAAGCGCAAATCACATTTACACTGCTCAAGCAACACTTATCATTTTAATATGCGCACAAACTTAGTTCACTTATTATTTTAGCCATGCCAATGCATTCCCACATGTGTTCTCTTGGTTAATAAGGTTGGTTTAGTACCATCACATCAATCAATTAATTATTAGAATTAATTATTAATCATTTTAATATAAACTTATATAAATGGATTGGGTATATAAAAAGAAAATATTTTACCCGCTCCATCAGTGGCAGTGGGTGTTGTGACCCTGTTGGGGCTACGAGCTGCATGATCAGTGGCTCCATGGCATCTGTTGCCCTTCAGGTGTGGCTTTGGGCTGGGCTCCATTTTGTGGTGCAGGCTGTGGTCCGACTTTGAACCAGGTCAGAGCAGGTGTTAATTTCCTGCTGCTAACGTGCTTTCTCGCATGTTTCGTGGTCTTTTCGCCGATGTGGCTGGTCGTTGAGAATGTTGCGGAATGGTGTTTTCGCTGCTTTTTGCATGAGAACGCCTACTCTGCATCTCATTAGCGATAGTTGCGGGGGTCATCTGTGGCGATGTTTTTTGCGGCTGCTATTGCGGTAAACTGGTGTTATGGGCTGTTAACACCAGCTTGTGAACGGGGGATACATTTATCGCAGCTTTGGCTGCGATAAAGTGCCGATAACACGACGATGGCTCCTTGAGAATATGCCCCACGGTGTTTAAATGGATGAGTTTCACATGCATGAGCCAGAATGGGTTTATGAACGAAGAGTGGGTCGGGAGCACAATTGTCTTGGCTTTATTGTGATTAAAAATGCTTGGTTATGCTCCCTATTTTCGCATTGAAAGATGTAAAAGTTTGGGAGCACTGTTAGTTTATTAATTTTTTTTTTCATTTACGTTTAGTCTATGTTTCTTTAATTCTCAATTGGGTTATTCTTATGGTGGGATTCATCATTGTGTTTATTGTTTACATGGGGTTCCTTTCCATTGCTTTGGTGCCTTCTTTCCCCCGCCTGCCCTACCTCCCTCCCGTTGTCTGTGCCTTTCACTCCCCCCTGCGCGTTGTCCGTGCCTTTCACTCCCCCCTCCATCCCATTTCCGCAATGCCCCCCGTCCTCCAATTCAAACACATACAGAATCTATTCACAAAGGATTAACACCACTCCAGACTTCTTGGCGCACCATTCTGTCCTTCAGACGAAAACAATGTGCAAACGCACTTCAAACAGCTTCACACAAAAAGGTAGCCTAAAGGCAACATTAGAAGTTACTTTGGGGCATATCAGCAAGGCGAGGCGATAGAATTATCGCCGCTTTTGCGGCCGTTTTCAGCCAAAAAGCGGCGATAGTTTTATGGCCTAATTAGCAATCTCACGCTAACGCGTGAAAACTTGCGTTAGCGTAGGAATTCCTAATGCCCAGCTTTGCATCTCTAATGAGATGCAAAGTGGGCATTCCTGACCTGACATAACAGGAGAAATGTCGCTAAGCGACATTTCTCTTATCATCAAGCCCCACAGTATGAAGCATAGCGGCAAGAAAAGTAGCGATAACCCCTGCTATCGCTACTTTCCTTACGCCTGCTTCAGGACTGACTTAGCCATGATATCCTATGGAAGGTGGATATCATGGCTAAGTTTGTGAGTCCCTATCATCAAGCTAACGCCACATTGCGTGAGATTATCGCTGGGTTTCCAGCGATAATCTCACGTTAGGCAGTTAGCGTGAGGATTTTTATCGCTTTTGAGATAAGCGTTGCTGATAGCATGCTATCTCAGCGATAAAAATCCACGCTAGCCGGCTATAATTATCCTAGCGCTAAGTGCGCTTAGCGATAATTATTGCCGGTTGTTGCTGATATGCCCCTTTGTTTCTAGTCATATAAACCACAAATACACGAAACAACAGTGGAGGAAATCTATATCAGCATAAATTGGCAAATCTATACTACAAGCATAACGTTAATACACCGAACGCTACATACAGGAACACGCAGGTTACCACTGCCTACAAAGTATGGGTGTTGTGGAACAAAGGCACATAAGGGGTGATTGACTGTTCACATTATATTAATTCTTTTTCACCTCAACCACAAAACCCCAAAAAAATTGTCTAGCATCACTTTCTATTTTTTACTACAATAAAAGCTTTATTTGGGAGTTTAATATTTAATGCAATTTACACTTTTAAATTACAATTACATTTTTTAAAAACACATATACATTAATATTTACAATGCCAATAGCTCTAAATCAAACCATTGTGAGACTTATTGCATTTTCAATGCTTGTTTTTTAAAGGACACATATATGGGTGCTAAACTTGTATACTAATGAGGTGCAACCTATGTCCAGACAGTGTTAACAAGTGTTATGATGAGTAAATAATGAAGTTGTACTATGGCAAAATGTGCCGCATTATGACGCATAATTTTCCTTTTCTTGCTGCCTAATTTTGTCAGCCCTGTTGCATAATTTGGCCCTCACCCGCTGCATAATTCCAGTGGCCCTGACTTCAACTTGTGGCTCCATACACTGCTTATGACCTCACATGTTATATCCCTCACGGCCTGTTCAATGACATCAGTGACGACAACACTGTCGCAGGCCCTGGGATTTATCAATCGAAGGGTTTGCAAGAAGCAATTCCATTAGAACATCTGCCCGTGATTCGGTGTTATCCTTGCATTGGAAAGGACGTGTGGGGAAAGGTGTGTGGGCACGACCAGTAAGAGGCACGATGGAGCATGGGAGCAGATTTCCTTCGGGTGCCATCTTCCCATCTAAAGCACTCTTGAAAGAGAAATACTGGGAGTTGGTAAATGCCAAGGTACTTTTTGACACCAAACCCCTTTCGCTATCTGATGAATTCCTGAGCATTAAACTTGCCCCAAGGCTTGAACATTTCTGGGATCTTGTTACAAAAGTGTTAGACAGGAAACTATATTTTCAGCTGCGGGTGGGTTCGCTGCCCTTAAATTCATTTGTTGCCCGGTGGGACACTATGAGTAGTAATTCATGCCCTTTGTGTAGATCCCAGGAGGAAACAATAGCTTATATGCTTTTTGTCTGCCCCGCCTACTCGGCTCCGAGGCGGGTTTGGTTGAGACCCGTCTGCAAACTATTGGGTACCAGACGGAGTGTAGAAGCAGGAAGACTTCTTCGTACCAGCACTGACCCAGTAATTGTTGTGACTGTTGCTAAATTTCTGGGGTGGGCATGGATTATAAGAGTTAAGAGTAATGGTCTGTAAAGTATTGGCTGTCCTAGATGATTTCCCCAATTATTTCTTTTGAATTATTTGTATTTTTAAACCTTGTAAATATTTTAATGGTATTCGATTTTATATTGTGTCTTTTGTCAAACTATTTATGTATTGTGTACCTGTACCTGTTTTGTATCGCTTTTATGACTTTTGTCGAATAAAGCTGTTTTGGATTGGATTGGATACACCAACTACTTGGATTGTTTCATCCGAAAGAGGAAGATTTTTCACATCTGCTGATCTGACAGTAGATCGTGTAGCTCCAGTATCTACTAGAAATGTAATGCTTACATCATTAACTTTCCCATCCACAAATGGCCCTGTCTGATCTATCTCTAGAGATGCGCCAAGTACGCACCCTGCTTCCTCTTTTCGGCACCGTCAGTAAATCTCTTCTGGCTCACTTTCGTCATTTTGCAGCCAATACTGTGACACAGCGCTCGCGAGTTGCGGTTTGTTTACCTGTTCTTCATTGTAGAATCCCGTCTCCTTACTATATTTCTGTGTATTCCGGCTCTGTGGTAAGGGCTGTTTTGGCACCTGATTCTGTGGATTAACAGCCTTCTGCTGCTGCGGCGGTGGGCCACTCCCCTCACACTGCACCTGTGGATTCAATGACGGATTTTCATTATTAGTACCTGGTGGATATTTACACTCGGATTTCCAGTGCCCTAATCTTCCGCAATTGTGGCATGGGAACTTCTTCTTTGCTTCTTCTATATTACCCTTTCCTTTTCCTGGGCCAAATCTTGATTTAATGCCTGGATTATTAGCTTGTTCTACCAGCTGAGCTTCCTGTCTCTCTGCAACCTTCACTTGAGCCCACATTGCCTTTTCTTTTAGTTTTCGCTGCTTTGCCTCAATCTCATCACTAAAGTATTTAGCATGCCTTAGGATCTCATCTATTTTCTTGCTCTGCCAGTTCACGGTGTGCTGCTTAATCATGTCCCCAATTTCGGGACGCAGACCATACACAAATCTGTACACAAAATGACTCAGGTCCTTTTCTCCCAGACTGTCATCCCCACTAAACTGTTTGAAAGCTAAAATTAGCCTCTCATAGTATGCGTGGACTGACTCTTTCACTTCCTGATGTGTTCGATCTATTTTAACCCAATCTGTTTCTTTTGGAGGCACTTTGTTTTTCAAGAATACCATGACCTGTTCATATTTCTTCATTACCTCTGGGTCTGGGGCTCCTGTTTTGGGATCTCTCGGGTATTCTTTAGTTGGCCAATCTATGACTATCTTGCATTCTGCCCACAAGTCTGCTGGCACTATTATATCAAACAGACTATTCAGATCAATCCACAGCACTTTTGACAATTTAACAAATCTGTCTACCTGTCTGTACCACTCGACCGGCTTTTCCCGTAATCGAGGGAAGTCATTTGTAAATGACAAAATGTCCTGTCTGGTCCATGGGACATGCACATATCCCCCTCCTGGAATCTCTCTCATAGGGAACTCTGTCACCACCTTCTCCTTTTCTCTCACAGGAAATGCTGGAAATGTTCTGTCTGAGGTGCTTTTCCATTTGTCCACATCTCCCCATTTCCTTAACACTGTGATTATATCCTTAATCTGTACTATTCGTCCTGCAGGGTTCAGATTCTCAATATCTTTTTCTGTGAAATCCACTCGATATGGCTTCTGTAAAGCTTTTACCTTATCTATGTCAATTCCCATTTCACTTGCTATTTCTGCTAGTCTGTCATGCAAATTTTGTGCTCTCCAGGTGACGCTTTTGCACAAAAACATTAGTTCTTCATCCTGATAATTTTTCAGCTTTTCTGTGGGGATTGTCCCTACTATTAGTTCTTCTAGCACCATGCGTAATTTTGCCACATCAATAGTTTGAGGTTCTTTCTCTTTTCCCTGTAGACTCTTTAACCATTCACTCAATTCAATTCATCTGTAGTTATACCCACTGATTTTTCTACGTTGCCTGGTTCTGTCATTCTCTGTGGTTCTAATATTGGTCCTCCTGCTAATCTGTCTCTTTCTATCAAATCAGGATTGTAAAACGGGTTATTTGACATATTCAATCCACCTTCCCTCATGGTATGTCTCCAAGGATTCTCCCTCGCTTTCATTTGGGGCTGTTCCGCTGGTCTACTGCTCACATACGGAACTGTTAGACCACGCTCACTTTCTTTCTGCTTCTCAAAAATTGGCATGACAGGACCTATGGTCACAGGGACTGTAACTGCTTCTAGATTTTTCGTCAGTTCTCTTATTTTCTCTGTCAGTTCTAATGTAGTTTTTGCTAGTTCCCTAGAATTTTCACTCTCTGCCCTATTTTCCTTTCCCCGTTCCCTAAGAGAATTCCTTCTTTTCACTTCCGGAGTCACAACTTCTGTCTTAATGATTCTCAGAGTCTCCCTCACTGGTGAATCTGCGGTTGGCGTTTCTGGTTCCTGCCTGTACGGAGGTGGGCTTTTGAAAAACATATCATCTAGGACATCATCATCTGGCTCGTTGGCCCCATACCTCCGGGTTTCTACATGATTTCTCTTTTCTAGGCATTTCCTTCCCTCACTTTCTCCTTCAGTTCTAACGGGAAACAGTCCTTCAGTCATACTAGCATCTCGCCACCTTCTCATTCGATCACAATGAGTTTTGCGATCATTTGGCCGTCCAAATATGTACCGGTACCTACTGCCATTTCTCTGTTTCTCTCACTCATGCATCTCATCTTCCCACTCTGTCAATGTCTCAAACTGCGTAGGCCTAGGTCGCGGATCTAAGCTCATCATCCTCTCCCGTAAGTTCCTCAATATTGCCAAATTAAAGGAGCCATCCTCTGGAAACGCTAAAACTCCGTCTTCCTTTGTATACTTCGCCCAATTGTCTAACCAGATGCAAGTATGGTACCCATATTTCGCAACCATAAAGGATGCGGGGGTTTTCGCTGGGGGAAGTAACTGTCCTTCCCTAGTCACGATCTCTTTGTCTTTCACAAACCAATTCCTCATTTTACTAAATAAAGATTTTTTCTTCTTTTCAGGTGAATGATAATACATTTTCCTTTCTTTCGTGAACCCTTTAGTCTTTCCTGCAACTGTACGATCTTTAGTCCAATAGCAACGCGACTCTTACTCCTGCACCAATCCTAGCGCATCTATGTCACTGTCACAACCTCTAATCCTTGTGCGACTCACACTAACGCACCAATCCTGGAGCGTCTACGTCACTGTCACAACCTCCAATCCCTACGCGACTTACACTAACGCATCAATCCTGGAGCGTCTACGTCACTGACTAGCTGTCCAATCCCAGCGCGGTCCTCCTGACATCAGCAGTCGCTGCAGCAGCTCCTGCTCCTGACTCCTATCTTCCGTCTACCCCTCCTTTACAAAACTACTCGGTAGACTTTGTTTCAATTTTACAATACTTGTTAGTTACAACGTACAAACATCTCCATTGTCTGCTCCGCTAACCACAGAATAGCAAAAGACCTTTCCCACGAGAATTCTGTTTTCCCGAGAGCAGCGCTTACCTCTGTCTTACTACAGAATTGTTACGTCCGTTTGCAAAATAGCACATCCCTCTACTTCACCCTTCTATCAAGCATCAATTAACTGTTTTCTCCGGAATTAAGACACATAGGTGGAAACGCAATGCTCCTGAGAAATAAAACCAGAGTTCCGCAATCAATCCGAATGCTATTTCATTCACGCACTTTTACACAAGGAAATATAGTTCATTCACACAGAATCCTGCTTTCCCGAGAACAGCGAACAGTCTGTCCTACTACAGAATTATAACATACGTTAAGAAAGCAGCGCTTACCTCTACTTTGTCCTTCTAACAAGCTCAGAGAACACCTGCTACCTTTTCAGTGATAAGCGTTATCAGCATACCAATTGGTTTCCTGGTACCTAAGACCAAAATTTCACAGGTAACCCTTTGCTATCATTCACGCCTTTCCTCACACAGGAAATCACTAATGGTAACACTCGGCAATGCTACCGAATCGAACCCAGACAATGCGCCGTGTAACTTCAATTGTCACACGTTTCTCCCGTGTACCTACGGGCAACCACAATTCCGTCTTTCCCCAGAGCAGTACTTACCTCTCCTCTGCTACGGAACTGTTACCAATTCCCGACTTCCTACCTCCCGGAAGCCGTACAGACGACATAGAACTCAATACGACTTCAACATATAGTGTTAGTACATATATCAATACCAATCAATAATCGATAAGCTATATACATGCCAAAATCATCAAACCAAAACAATAAAAACCATCTCTAGCTACCAGAAATACTGGTGCAGTTTGGGTCACTAAATCTCTCCCTGCTTCCACGGACGGAATGATTTCTCAGTCACACGCACATACACACATCGCACGCTGGTGGGGCCCATAACACCAACATTCATTCCCTCAAACTATCCGTGCCTACAGAGGGATAACCAATCCCGAACTACAACTATGTTTCACTTGGATAGAGGAAAACCACTTTACTGAATTACCCTAACAGTTCCTCCATCCGGAGGCCAATTGGATCATTTAGTTGATTTAGAATTTGATGACTCTTTTATTCTCATATTAATCAATGAAACATTTCAAGAAATAATCACCCGACACAGTTCTTCAAATAATGATTTTCTTTATCTAATTAAAATGCAGGTTAAATCCTAATAATGCCATATTATCTTTTGTCATATTTACCTATTCTGGCTAATTGTCGTTTTCTAAGTCAGAACTGGTCCTCAGAAAGTTCATCAGAGTTCTAAAGTCTCCGTCCTCTTCCGTCAGCATAAGGATCTCTAGCGAAGAGCAGCATAGAGTGTCGCATGGGGTAGAATGGTAGGGTAGCAGCGAAATAAGGGTAAATTCCCTCTCTGGACTACTAATATTTATACTAAAATTTACATATAACAGTAACATTTTCTTTATTCCCAGGTCACGGATTGGCTGAATTCAGCTTCGTCTCAATACATTTAAGAAACATTCTCAAATTTTCACATGTGGATGAAGATCAATTAGGCGTATGGGAAAGGCTGTTCCTAGGTCAAAAAATGTATCAGTCTATTGTAAATAGGTGGCTTTTGGAAGTTCATTTTCCACATTGGCAACAATTGCTTCACGTTCAGGGACATTGGCACTTCGCCCAGGGTAGTCTTCATGGGCCTGGTCTGTCAGGTCATGGAAAGGACACGAACGAAGTCAGTGCAGGCGCCTTTCTCCATTGTTTAATTTATGAAGTCATGTACTTTAGTTAGGATTCAGTCGGCAGCCATCTTTTGGTAGGCCAGAATAGTCAACTTTAAGCAAAGAAACACAAAATCATAATTAATACATAGAAATGATTAAAACAGTGTTATTCCCTTGCTAATACCTTTATGTGTATGTATTTATCTAGCCATATGCAACATTTAAAGCCGTTAATGCTGGTTTATTTAAGCGCAAATCACATTTACACTGCTCAAGCAACACTTATCATTTTAATATGCGCACAAACTTAGTTCACTTATTATTTTAGCCATGCCAATGCATTCCCACGTGTATTCTCTTGGTTAATAAGGTTGGTTTAGTACCATAACATCAATCAATTAATTATTAGAATTAATTATTAATCATTTTAATATAAACTTATATAAATGGATTGGGTATATAAAAAGAAAATATTTTACCCGCTCCATCAGTGGCAGTGGGTGTTGTGACCCTGTTGGGGCTACGAGCTGCATGATCAGTGGCTCCATGGCATCTGTTGCCCTTCGGGTGTGGCTTTGGGCTGGGCTCCATTTTGTGGTGCAGGCTGTGGTCCGACTTTGAACCAGGTCAGAGCAGGTGTTAATTTCCTGCTGCTAACGTGCTTTCTCGCATGTTTCGTGGTCTTTTCGCCGATGTGGCTGGTCGTTGAGAATGTTGCGGAATGGTGTTTTCGCGGCTTTTTGCATGAGAACGCCTACTCTGCATCTCATTAGCGATAGTTGCGGGGGTCATCTGTGGCGATGTTTTTTGCGGCTGCTATTGCGGTAAACTGGTGTTATGGGCTGTTAACACCAGCTTGTGAACGGGGGATAAAGTGCCGATAACACGACGATGGCTCCTTGAGAATATGCCCCACGGTGTTTAAATGGATGAGTTTCACATGCATGAGCCAGAATGGGTTTATGAACGAAGAGTGGGTCGGGAGCACAATTGTCTTGGCTTTATTGTGATTAAAAATGCTCGGTTATGCTCCCTATTTTCGCAGTGAAAGATGTAAAAGTTTGGGAGCACTGTTAGTTTATTAATTTTTTTTTCATTTACGTTTAGTCTATGTTTCTTTATTTCTCAATTGGGTTATTGTTATGGTGGGATTCATCATTGCGTTTATTGTTTACATGGGGTTCCTTTCCATTGCTTTGGTGCCTTCTTTCCCCCGCCTGCCCTACCTCCCTCCCGTTGTCCGTGCCTTTCACTCCCCCCTGCGCGTTGTCCGTGCCTTTCACTCCCCCCTCCCTCCCATTTCCGTAATGCCCCCCGTCCTCCAATTCAAACACATACAGAATCTATTCACAAAGGATTAACACCACTCCAGACTTCTTGGCGCACCATTCTGTCCTTCAGACGAAAACAAGGTGCAAACGCACTTCAAACAGCTTCACACAAAAAGGTAGCCTAAAGGCAACATTAGAAGTTACTTTGGGGCATATCAGCAAGGCGAGGCGATAGAATTATCGCCGCTTTTGCGGCCGTTTTCAGCCAAAAAGCGGCGATAGTTTTATGGCCTAATTAGCAATCTCACGCTAACGCGTGAAAACTTGCGTTAGCGTAGGAATTCCTAATGCCCAGCTTTGCATCTCTAATGAGATGCAAAGTGGGCATTCCTGACCTGACATAACAGGAGAAATGTCGCTAAGCGACATTTCTCTTATCATCAAGCCCCACAGTATGAAGCATAGCGGCAAGAAAAGTAGCGATAACCCCTGCTATCGCTACTTTCCTTACGCCTGCTTCAGGACTGACTTAGCCATGATATCCTATGGAAGGTGGATATCATGGCTAAGTTTGTGAGTCCCTATCATCAAGCTAACGCCACATTGCGTGAGATTATCGCTGGGTTTCCAGCGATAATCTCACGTTAGGCAGTTAGCGTGAGGATTTTTATCGCTTTTGAGATAAGCGTTGCTGATAGCACGCTATCTCAGCGATAAAAATCCACGCTAGCCGGCTATAATTATCCTAGCGCTCAGTGCGCTTAGCGATAATTATTGCCGGTTGTTGCTGATAAGCCCCTTTGTTTCCCGTCATATAAACCACAAATACACGAAACAACAGTGGAGGAAATCTATATCAGCATAAATTGGCAAATCTATACTACAAGCATAACGTTAATACACCGAACGCTACATACAGGAACACGCAGGTTACCACTGCCTACAAAGTATGGGTGTTGTGGAACAAAGGCACATAAGGGGTGATTGACTGTTCACATTATATTAATTCTTTTTCACCTCAACCACAAAACCCCCAAAAAATTGTCTAGCATCACTTTCTCTTTTTTACTACAATAAAAGCTTTATTGGGGAGTTTAATATTTAATGCAATTTACACTTTTAAATTACAATTAAATTTTTTAAAAACACATATACATTAATATTTACAATGCCAATAGCTCTAAATCAAACCATTGTGAGACTTATTGCATTTTCAATGCTTGTTTTTTAAAGGACACATATATGGGTGCTAAACTTGTATACTAATGAGGTGCAACCTATGTCCAGACAGTGTTAACAAGTGTTATGATGAGTAAATAATGAAGTTATACTATGGCAAAATGTGCCGCATTATGCCGCATAATTTTCCTTTTCTTGCTGCCTAATTTTGTCAGCCCTGTTGCATAATTTGGCCCTCACCCGCTGCATAATTCCAGTGGCCCTGACTTCAACTTGTGGCTCCATACACTGCTTATGACCTCACATGTTATATCCCTCACGGACTGTTCAATGACATCAGTGACGACAACACTGTCGCAGGCCCTGGGATTTATCAATCGAAGGGTTTGCAAGAAGCAATTCCATTAGAACATCTGCCCGTGATTCGGTGTTATCCTTGCATTGGAAAGGACGTGTGGGGAAAGGTGTGTGGGCACGACCAGTAAGAGGCACGATGGAGCATGGGAGCAGATTTCCGCTATCTAAACTACTGCGTAACCCGTGCCTGTACAGCAGACACCCAATGGAAATATCATTGAATTAAAGCATAAACGCGAACTAAGAAGAATAAAACACCCAGCTGAGATACAATACGTAGGTGTCGCATTTATTCATTGTACAACTGAGAACAAACAAACTCGAATACTACAGGAAGCTGGGAACTAAGCAGTACATTTTTCGTATTGGTTTTTATGAATGAGAACAGTAGAGGGCGCCCATTGCAAGCATAAAAATTTGAAACGTCATTTCGGCGTATTGGATGTGCATTTCAACTTGAAGCTCAACCATAAACAAGCATTTACAATGCAATGGTCTCGGCAATATTATAGGTAGAGCTATTGGTATTGCTCATTATTTTTTTTATTATTTTTGTATCCCTAAATAAATGGCATTGTCATTTCTATTGGCATTAGCTTTTTTTTTTGCATATGTGATACCTATTGCATTAGCAGAGAGAGAGAGTGAGGTAGTGAGATAGAGAGAGAGAGTGAGGTGTTGAAATAGAGAGTGAGGTAGTGAGAGAGAGTGAGGTAGATAGAGACTGAGGTAGTGAGATAGAGAGTGAGGTAGATAGATACAATGCAATGGTCTCGGCATTGTTAAAGTTAAAGCTATTGGCATTGCTCATGACATTATTTTTGTTTATGTTTTTGTTTTTAAAATATTTAAAGAAAGGGCATTGTTATTTACAATGTCAATAGCTTAATCACTCTCAAATGCGAGACCTATTGCATTTGCACCCACACACAGAGCCACACACCCAAAGCCACCCACACACACAGAGCCACCCACAGAGCCACTCACATAGAGCAACCCACACACAAATAGAGCCACCCATAAAGCCACCCACAGAGCCACCTACACACACACAGTTACCCAAACACAGACAGACCCACCACGCATAGAGCCACCTACAAAAAAAGCCACCCACACACACAGAGCCACACACACAGAGCCACCCACATAGAGCCACCCACACACACACAGACCCTCCCCCACACACACAGAGCCACCCACACACACAGAGCCACCCACCCACACAGAGCCACCCACACACAGAGCCACCCACACACAGAGCCACCCACACACACACACACAGAGCCACCCCCACACAGAGCTACATGGTGTGAGGTGAGGGTGGGAGGGCGGCTGGGGGATTGGCGGGTCTGGGGAGGGGGGCCGTTTAGCAGGGTGGCATAAAGGTGCGGACAGCTGCAGGGCCACGGTGGTGCATAAGAGCCGGGGGGGGCGAGGGTGAAGCGCTCTCTGGGGAGGGATGAGGGTCGTGGTACAGGGAGCAATGCTGGAGAGGGCGGGGTGGTTGCACTTGGTGATAGCTGAGCTGCAGATTGCTGCTGCACCCCAGCTTCGTCCGTTGCATAGGGGACCCATGCGGCCTTTAGCGGGGGGTCGGTCGCGGTGGTGCTCAGTAGCAACAGGGGGAAGACCTGGGGGAAGGCAGGAGTTGCGTGGTATTTATCCCGAAGCCCTTCGTCCTTCAGAGGCCGGTTGGGTGGGTCACAGTTTCAGCGGGGCGCCCGGGAGCCATTGGGCAGGGTGGGTAGGTGATGGCCGGGAGGGGCCAAGGAGTGTATGGTAATGGAGGAGGCGGGAAGGGCCGAAGGAGACCAGTGCAAGTGGCGCCGATCAGACTGTCACCCAATGCCAGCCAAATGGGAAATGATTTAGCATTTTGTGGATGTAAAATGCATCACTTTGGAGAGCTATTGAGTGTCGTCGAAATGCACAGCCAAAACAAATGTAAAGAGATGTTGGGTTTACTACTCGGTCTTCTTCCATGTGCACCTACATTAGTTTTGTACCGCACGGTTTCTCACGAAAAGAATGAACATAAAGAGATGTAATATGTCCGAAGTTGGTGATAGCCTGATCAGCCCCAAAGCCCTTGATGACGTGTACCTAGCGCCTAACACAACCCCATCGGTGAGCGCACTGTGTAAGGACTCCACACATAAAATTTCGTGCACATCAGCCACCTCGTATCTGATCACCACAAGCCTCAAGAGTGTGAAGCCTCTACAGTCACTGCATCCTAAACCCTCCACCCATGCATTACCTAGACTAACATACTTCCTCTCCCATTCATCTGTCTGTGTGCTCTATCACAGTCACCAAGTATCCCGGGAAACTGTCTCACGGCCACTAAGTCCCTTTGTAACATCAAAACAAGCCCCCCCCTTGCTCCAGACCACTGTTAGCTGACGTGTCGTTTTAAGCCATGCTAGCGTCGCTCCCAACTCCTTTGCTTACTCCGTCCATGACAAGAGTGATGTGCTCCTACTCTCTTAAGCACGGTGCTCTGAAATCAGACAACGCACTTACTGCTTCAATACTACGGTGTCTCACCTTAACGACGTCTGGCACTGTCCACAACATGAACAGGAGGAAAGGACGAGTGCGCGTGAGTGAATAGCCCTGCCTGGAGGAAGTCCCGCCCACGGAAACACAAAAGAAAGAGAAGACTGGTGGATCGCTCACTAATCTGTAGTTCGCTAGGTTGTGTACTGATATGGCTGCCATCTTGAAACTACAACTTTTTCATAACTCCAAAAGAAACCTTACTATAAAATTAAGATTTGTAAGGGTATTTAAATCCGAGAACCTTGCAACCAGCCAGTCTGACTTTTTTTCTCTCAGAGTAAATTAGCACTTCTTTATTAACTATCCGGTGAAAATACAAGACAGACAGAAAAGATAGTGCCATCTACAACAGAAATAGTAAATAAAATCAATATTAAATTTTAATAAGTTGAGTCGCAAAGCCAGGGGCAAAAAATCTTAAATCAGCCTTTCATTTAAAACAGTGGAATTCCCATCAAAGAAAAATAAACCACAATAAAGTGAAGCGGGCCACAATGGTAACTTTAAACCTGGATTAGCGTGAAAATGTATTTTCACTAGAAACTTCAGTCAAAACGAAGAATATAAAATTCCAAGCTAGAGCTTCATTTGCCGGATATGACAAAGTGTTTATTTAATACTGTCGTGGCTCTCCGCGACCAGCTAAAGACAGCGGTGGAAAAGAAGCTGGCGCCCTCACACCCAGCAGCTACACTGCGCAGTAAAAGACGGCCGTCTCCAGTGTCATTCAAGATTTAATAGTGCGTCTGCTGAGCGCGGGGTCAGCGAGAGCTGAGAATCAATACAGCTGGGCACGCTGCAAACACCGAAGACGATTCTGCAACATGGCAGCCGCTCACTGTCTTCCATTCGCAAAGACATCATATTACCCGATAAAAGGGCACAAAGGATTCCATTTCCTCATCGTTAAGTCCTTGAGACCTAATGGTGTGCCGAAGTCACCAGTTTCAAAATAATGACGTGCTAATAAGGATGTTTAGCAGACAAAATTACCCCCAAAAACTTGTGCTGTGCTTTTAGAACACACTCGAACAAGCACACCACCGCCTTTCTCCGAGGCAAAGCAGAAATGCCTCGGAGAAACGCAGTGGCGTTTTCGGATTCAGGGGCGTGTTTCTTTTTCTCTCCTCTTACCATTGGCTGGAGGAGAGAAAAACACGCCTAAAAAAGGGCGTGGCTAAAAAGTGGAAAGAAGAGCACGGAACACGCCCCCGAATCTGAAAAAGACGGAGCCTATTTGGAGGGACGGCTCTCTCCTCCAATGGCTGGCCTCCGTTTAGGAAGCCAGCCAATGGAGGAGAGGCAAAAAGAGAGGTGGGCTAAATAGCCACTCTAAGAATCATAAGATCTCCGGACTTCCGGTTCTGCCTTTGGCAGACCGGACGGTCCCTCGACCTAAAAATGGGAACGACTGACGAACTAGTAGCGTGCGAAGGCTCACATTTCTAGTATCTACATTTTTTTCTTGAGCTTTCGCCCGACATACATAATCACTTCAACCTAGTCTGTTTTATAGAAGTTACGTCACTCATTAAAGCACTGAGGGGGATATGTACAAGGAAGTTGCGGAGCGCGTTGTTAGCCTTACTGGCTTAACACCGCTCTCCACCACTTCAGAAACGCAAGGCTGCACCAAATTTACAACAATGTGGTGCAGCCTTGCATTTCCCCCTGTGATGGCAGGCATCCTTGCACAATAGTGCAAGGGTGTCTGTCTACGTGCAGGGATGGATAGTTTATGGTAGGAAGGTGTCCCTTCCTGCACACAAACAATACTGTAATGCCATTTTGCCACTTTCCAGTGTGCAGCTTCATGCAGCACACGTGAAAGCCCCATGCATGCGTGCTTTGTGCAGCACGCATGGAAAAAGCAAAAACGAGGAGAAATAATGCATTTCTCCTCGTTTCGCCAAGTTAAGACCAGGTTTTCCCTGGTCTTAATTTTGGCGCTGTCTCTTATGTTCGCCACCCTTGTATATAGGATAGGATAGGATAGGATACAAGTTTATAAAGTGCTCGAATGCCGAAGTGTCTTGGCGCTGGTAAGTGTGGAGATAAATCAGTCTTAAGCGAAAACTTCCTTAGAACAACCAAGTCTTCAGGCCCTTCCTGAAGCATTGATGGTTTGGTACAGATTTTAGGGAAAGAGGGAGCTTGTTCCAGAGTCCTGTGGCGCAGTTTGAGAAGGCTTTACCTCCCCACCTAACTCTCCTAATCCTGCTCACCTGAAGAAGACTCAGGGTGCTGGACCTTAGGGCACGGCCGGGGGTATAGGGAGTCAGTATTTTCTGAATATCCTTGGCTCCTCCCCCAAAGACGGCTTTATGGACCAGGCATAAGGCCTTGAATTCCACTCGCTGTTGTACAGGGAGCCAGTGTAGAGTTCTGATTCCCGCCGAGATGGATTGATGTCTGGGAATGTCCAAAAGCAGTCTCGCGGCGGCATTACGCAAAGCCTGCAACCTACTCAACTGGGCCTTGTTTATCCCTAGCAGTAGGGCATTACAGTAGTCCAGCTTGGACAGCAGGAGCGCCACCACCACTGTCTTACGTAGCTCTAACGTAATAAAAGGGAAAATCTTTCTCAAGGTCTTTATTAAGAAAAAGCATGATAAAGCAAGGCTGTTCACATGGGCTGAAAAATTTAGCTGACAGTCGAACAGCACGCCAAGGTTTCTCACCTTGGACATGGGGCGGGGGCATTCACCAGCCTTCAGGGGCCACCAGGAGTTGTTCCACAGGGGTTTCCCCTGGCCAAACTCAATGATCTCTGTTTTATCTGTGTTGATCTTCAGGAAGCTCTGGTTCATCCAGGTGATAGTTTCCGATAGGCACGCGTGGAGTCTAGCGGCTGTGTCATCTAATTGATTGGCCGTCGATATTATGAGCTGGAAATCGTCCGCGTATGACACTAGGGCGAAGCCATGCTTCCTGATGAGTCTGGCCAAAGGGGTAACATAGATGTTAAACAGCGTAGATCACAGCGCTGAACCCTGAGGAACCCCACAAGGGAGATGGAAACTGTCGGACTGAAGGCCATCCCAGTATAAGCTCTGCGCCCTTCCCTTCAGAAATGATGAGAGAAGGGACAGCGCTGGGGCCTTAATTCTGACCTCCTGCAGTCTCTGTATCAACAACGTGTGATTCACGGTGTCGAAGGCCGCCGACAGATCCAACAAGACAAGAATAGCCCTACCCCCTTTGTCGACTATGCTACGGATCTCCTCTGCTGCCATGAGAAGAGCTGATTCCGTCGAATGTTGTGAACGAAAACCATGTTGGGTGGAGTCTAACAAATTGTGAGTATCTAGGTACTCCGTCAGTGACCTGTTTACTGATTTCTCTTAAATTTTAGGTTCAATGGGTAGCGCAGCAATAGGACGGTAGTTCTTAGGTTCACAAGGATCTAATGTGGGCTTCTTCAGTAATGACCTGATCGTAGCTATCTTCCAACTGGAAGGATAGTTACCTGACTCCAGCACTTGGTTAATTAAAGGTGTTAGTTCATCAGCAATCCTGTCAACAGCAAGATGCAAGATCATGGGGTGGCAGAGGTCTTTAGGTGAACCTCATTTAGTGATATGGGGGCAGCGTAAAAAACAATGGGTGTTGTGGTGGAACGCCCACCGCAACACCCACTGCTCACCCTTTTCACACTAACCATAGCGTGAAAGAGGGCCTTATTTACAAGGCAGCTTTACGCCACGTTCGGTGGCTTAACGCTGCCTTATAGATAAGGCTAAGCCCCTATCGCCACCACAACGTTGGTAAAAGTGACGTTGTAGCGGCGATAGGGGCTTGTACATATGCCCCTGAGTTGTCTAAATTCATTTACATAACCTAAAAGTGACATTCACTACAACTGGCAACACAGGTCCTATCTTTTGCTATTTTATTTTTCTTTGCCTTTACGGATGATTGCACTCTATTTCGTTTTTCAAGTCTTTTATTTACACTTTTTCTTATCTCCTTATTTACTTTATCATTTTCTTGGCCACGCAGTTTGCTCTAATTAATATTCGTGTTTAAAATTACATTCATTAAATAGTTAGATGAGATCCATGTAATGAAGTATTTCAAAACACGTTCAAAGTATGTCAAGTCTAAAAAATAAAATAAAATCCGAAGCCAGCAGCTGGGACTATTTATCCACACTTCAAATTATACCATACAGCCTCTAGGCAACAGTAGACCTGTTAGACTCTATCATGTCTCTTAGGGAAATTCTCTATTCAAAACTGACTAAATTATTAGGTTTCACCTGAGACAGAGCATGCGCTGCCCTTATGAAATCTCAAATAAAAGCTTAAAATGGTTTTGGAGCCGATCCCTTACTTACTATTGGTTGGCATCAACAACACTCAGAGGGGCATATCAGCAAGGGCCTGCGATAATTATCGCTCAGCGCTTTCAGCGCGAGGATAATTATCGCAGGCTAACGCTGGATTCTATCGCGGAGATAGCGTGCTATTAGCAACGCTTATCTTCCAAGCCATAGGAATCCATGCGTTAGCTGGAAAACAGTGTGATGATCGCTGGAAATCCAGCGATAATCACACTGCGACCAGCGATACCTTGCTGATAGGGCAGGGTGGTCTTAGCCATGTAATCCACCTCCCCTTGGATAATATGGCTAAGTCCGATTACAAGCAGGCGTAAGGAAAGTAGCGATAACTGTGGTTAGCTCTACTTTTCCTATGGCTCTGCTTGTTTGCGTGCAGCTTGCTAATTGGAGAAATGTCGCTTAGCGACATTTCTCCACTTATCTTGTCACGGAACGCCCACTTTGCATCTCATTAGAGATGCAAAGCTGGGCGTTGTTGTAAGGGGCGCTAAATCAGCAAAACACGCGATAGCGTGTCTTTGCTGATAAGGCGATGAAATTATCACCGCTTTTCGTCCGAAAACAGCCGTAAAAGCGGCGATAATTTTTCATCGCCGCCTTGTAGATATGCCCCTAATTTCTTTGCTTGTCATTGGTTAGCGCTTCCTGCATCCACTTTCTCTTTGTGTCTTTCTGTCTTCCATGGGGCATTGACCAAGAATATTGCGCACATTCAGAGATGCTTTTTATTCTTAATCTAGCTCATCATAGGAGTGCATATGTTTGCAGGCCCTCTCTACCCCTCCCCACCCCATCCCTCCCACCCTATACCGTGAACTTGTCTCCCCCGCATCCTTGTTGCTTTTCTCCATCATTTTCACTCCCTTTTGTGACCTTGTTGCCTGACCCTGACTCTCCTACCCCTGAAACCTTGTTTCTTTCCTCGTCCCTCCCACCCCTGCTCACTTTTCATTGCTTGCCCCATCTCTCCCACCCCCTCCCACAACCTGGTTGCTTGCCCTGTTCCTCTCACCCTTCCTAGTTCGTTGTTGCTTGCCCCTTCCTTCCCACCCTCGCCATGTCCTTCTTTCTTGCCCCTCCCATCTGTCAGGAAAAAAAGCCCTATGAAGCTGTTAGCCCAGGTCATATCACAGCACTTTAAATAAAAAGTTTTAACCATGTTGCACAGCAGCGACCACGTTACTGTACAACATGGCGGAAAATAAAAAACATAAAAGCACTGTGGCGAGGTCATTGCTGGCCGCATCCTAGCGCTTTTTTGTCTTTATTTCTGTTTACTTTAAGCCAGGTTGCACAACAGCCCGCACTGCTGTGCAACATATCTAAAAAAACACTGGGAAAGCCAATAGATCTGTCATAGATGAAACCTATTGGCTTTATCAATGCTTATATTTCATGGTTGAAATCTTTTTATTAATTTCAATTTTACCAAAGAATAAAAAATATAGGAATTCTCACATTCAACTACCGGCCGGTGAGGATCTGTCGATTGAGGAAAATAAAAGAGAAAGTAGAGAAGAGGAGGACAATAGAAAGAAGGAAAACCTGAAGAGTCAATCTGGGTATAGGCATGACTCTGGAAAGCAAGCCCACAATATCACATATACAGAATGTGTCAAAAAAGGGGATGGTGCTAATACCAGTGGGGGTCAATCAGTTGTTTGAACTGCAGACGTGAGGTGTAGTACACGTAAATATTTCAGACTGGTCAGTTCCAGAATTTCCTGCGACAAGAACTTCAGGCAGGTGTAGGAAAGTAGGATCTGCTTCTTATGGTTACTCCCACTTTTTGCTTGATGTCTCACTGTTTTTGACTAGTCTGCCTGGGATCCTGCTAATCAGGACCCCAGTCTATCTGCTTTCTCCCTTAAATTTTCATGCATGTACTTTGGTACACTCCAGATTGGATACTGGGGTGCCCTTATAAGTCCCTAGTATATGGTACACATGTACCCAGGGCATAGGTACCCCAGAGACCTCCCATGAGCTGAAGCATTCATTATGTCACCCATGGGAGACCATGTAAAATGGATTTACAGGCCTGCCATTGCAGCCTGTGTAAGTTGGTGCTTGCACCACTTACCTTAGATATAGGTCCACTGTATCTATTGGTCACTACACTTAAAATTTATAAGTCACCCCTATAGCAGGCCTTAACAATCCTGAAGGCAGGCTGCTGGTTTTATGTGAGAGAGTGCCACTGCATGAGCAGAGCCTCTCTGCAGCCTTCAAAGACCATTCTCCCGGGTTGTCTGTGACTCAGCAGTACATATAGGTAGAGGTGCATTATAACCTCGCGGTAAATGCTATCTCGAAAATGGCTGCATAGAAACATATCGTGTTTGGTATCAAACACCTTGGAATCGTACCTCCACACAAGTAACTGGTGTGGGAGGTATGATTCAACCCTTCTGAAGAGAGCTTCGTGGGGTCACTAGTCTAACCCGTGCCAGCCTTCTCGACCTGGACAGCACAAAATGGATGCTGCCAACCAGAGACACATTTCTGCCCTCCTGCTGGTGAGCCCAGCTTGAGCAGCGGAAGGCAGCACAATAGGCATCCTGTCGCAGGGAGGTGTGACCAGCTCCCAGACACGATTTAGTGTATTGGGGCTGGGTGGGTGCTCTCTGTGAGTGCCTGAAAGTCTGCACTTGGGCCACATTTGGTGTCCCTGTGCATAGTCCAGCTCAAACCAGTTCTGGGAGCCATTGGCTCCTGCTCTGGCGCGAAACTGGACAAAGGACATGGGTGTAGCCACCCCTCTGTCCTGCCCCTTTCCTAGGAGGGTCTCCCGAATCTGTCCAATCGTCTCCCGTTGGTACATAAGGGCTTACCTAGCTGTAAGACTTTAGATTTTACGTGAACAAGATTCTACAAGAAGAAACCACAGACCTTCGACCGTCTGGACACTTTGGACTTTGCTGGACCTTGACTGGGCTTGACTTTGTCCCCCTTTCCGTCCAAAGCTTAGTTTGTGCCTTTGCTCCAAACAGGCTCCATGCAGGATCTGTGGTGCACTTAAGAAAAACTGAAGAATCTCCCTTGGAGTGAAGGAGTCACTCCCCTGCATTCACATGCACCTAACCGCAACTGACTGGTCTGCTGCTCCTGAGGTCCTGCAGACTCCAATGATTTCAGCAACACAGGAGGTGCGTTTCTGAGGGTCCCTGAGGTTGATCTGCCTTCTCACCGAGTGTGGGGCCAGTATCGCTCGTGGGGACTGCTTAACCCAAACCCCTGTGCACCGTATCTATTTGCAGATGCATATGCTTGTTTGCGATTCCCGAGCTTGTGAATTGGACTTTGTGTAGTCCTGACCCGTATTTGCACCAAAGAACTCTGGCCTCCTCACAACGAGTGCTCCGTGGGCTGGTGCTTTGCAATCTTGATTGGGGTCCCCTTGCGACTCCTGGTCATTCGGCCTGTGTGTCCTCTTGAGGGTCATCTTGATTTCTTGTAGGCTCTCCTGGTTGCTCCAGATGTGCCCTGACTCCCCATTGCTTGGTGAGTCCCCTGCACCTTGCTGGTCCACACCGTAACCTGTTTGCCCTTCCTGCGTGGGTTGCTTTTGCCAAGGCTTGTTGGTGCTCCTGCCTGACACTGACCCCTCAGCACTCGACATCCTTCATGGGACAGCTCACCTCTGGCTCCGGGTTGTCCTCGACATCTCCTGGTCCTCGTGGCTGCAGAGTCAAGCATCCCTTCTTCGCACCTGAAGCACCCGACATCTGTGGGCATTCGACTCCCAAGCCCCTGGTCACTCTGAAGTGACCCAGACTCTGTCCCCGCTGCTGTCAGGTTTCTTCCTTCCAGAATCCAGGCTAGGATTCCACAGGACCCTTTTCACCTTCACAGCAGCAGTACTTCTTCACAGCCCTCCATTGAGAACGACGGGAGTCTCCGACGCCACTTCAGACCTATGCACCCGGCTCCTCTGGGATAGGTAACTCTGGTACAATGGTATCCACGTGTGGGGTGGTTCTTCAAACTCTTAAGTTCCAAAGAGTTCGCTCGAAGTCCGCAAGAACGGTCCTTAAACTTTAAAACTGTAACCGCGACTTTCCCATAGAATTGTACGGAGCCCGCGGTCGTGTTCCCACACAGCACCCGGCCTCCGTAGGGTCCCTGTCTACTTACCTTGGGTGGTTCCTTGGGGTCCCAGCGATTCTACGTGCTCCAGACCTCGTCTTGACTCAAGTCGTGATTGTTATACCACTATTTTAGTATATGGTTTGGTCTCCCCCTGGAGCCCACTGTGTATTGTGCTACTTACAACTGTTCTATTGATCTCGTAATGTGTGCTTTGTGTTCTATCCTCCTGTAGAGAATGGTAGAGAGTGTTATATTAATAAATACATATTTTTATATAACTACTGTGTGGTTCTGCTTCATTTAGTCATTCAGGAGGTGATATTCTGGTAAAACAAGCTGCTTTACATTCCTTCAAGATTAAGCCTGAAGGCTGCTTTGCACAGCTACCACTAGGATAGCTTTCTAAAGGTTATCTTTGACCTCATACGGCATAAGGGTCGTTTGGCTGGTACAAGGTGCCCACTTTAATCAGTGGACAGCATATACCAGACCAACTTCTCACAGCAGGGTCCCCATATGTTATCAAATGCAGGCATTTTGTTGTCTATTGAAGCTGTCATCTTCTCCATGGCAAAGAGAGCCCAGATTTTGAGGAGCCAGCTCATAAATGTGGGTAGCTTAGCAGTACCCCACAGGGACAGCACAGCTTGTTTGGCAGCACATATGGCAAGGGTACTAGCTCGTCCCAGTGTCGATCTCAAAAGATACGTCAAATTTCAAACAAAAATCATGGTTCAACAAAAAATGTCTACTTTATGTTGTTACTATTTTAGGGGCACTTGAACCCCATATACAGGGTATACTAAAAGTCTATCACAAAATTTGATAATGACACCCTGCAGATTTGTGCTATATTTTTTGTTATAATCTAAAAACTGATTTTTATAATTTAAACATTAAAGCATTTTTTTAATTAAAAAGAATGAAGATATAAATTATATTTTATTTAATGTTTACTGTTATTTTAGTCAACAGTTTTTTTAAAGGTTAAAATTTGGTCAGTCATCTAGAACATGTCCTCCTGATTGCATTGTCCATCACAAACACAAAGACTAGTACATGGAAGAGACATTTGTTTACATTTACATGCGTGGGCACACACGGTTTTACATCCAAACATAACATGTTCCTTGCAGTATTATGAAGCATCAGACCAAAGTGACCACGGAGATTCATATCCAGAATGTTTTCTCTGCCATCCCCACGGAGCTGCATCAGGTATATCAGGATACACATTCCACTACTGAGACCAAACATAACTCGCTTTGAAAATAGCTCTCTTGCTGTGCTGTAGAAGAGCAGCCTCACTTGGTGGCAGATTTTCTAGAGAGTGATTAGGTTTGCTCACCATCATTCTTCGACACTCATTAACAGAATCTGTTTTAATGTTCTTATTGCATAATCTAATTACAAACTGCTGAAGCTGACAAACTGTTATTTGAAATATCTGGTGGGCAATGAGAGAGCTCAATAAATGTTTCTGTGACAGCCTGAAAATATTCCCACGTTTCCCAGCCTGTTTCTTGCCATGACTGGAAATGCAGATACAGTGTCACAACCTGTAAATGCATGGAAAAATAAAATACTATCACAAACACTTTGCCAAAGTTTATTAGCATACCCATGGATAGGCAGTAGCCATTGATGTTTCCCAATACCAAAATCAATCCACAAAATAGAAAGATTTAAGCTACTAAATGCATAAAGAGCAATAACTGGTACATCAGAATCATTAGTGCGTATAGTTATAGACCTCTGGCCACTTTCACTAGCATGTTTTGCATGTAACAGTATTCTGGTATCAGCTTCTAATTGATAACATGGTCTGAGTTCAGATACATTCAGATTATCGGGAATATTCACCACGTTATCTTCCTTTGTCAGTACTACAATTTTACCCTCTGGTATCTCAAGACTCAAAAGGTTAGAAGTCAAGAATTGAGACAAATCACTTTTGTTATCTTCATTTTGTAGAACAGTCGCCCAGTTTTTTGGTATATTTGTTGAACTTTTTACACAATAGCGTGGACCAAAACCTCACTTATTTCTTTCTTCCTTTTTCAGAGACCCCTCTATGTAATGGTCAAATACTATGCCTACTCGTTTCGATTTATAAAGTATGTTCATTAAATAAGGCAGAAATAAATAGGTTACGTAGTCTTAAAAATTGAGTACGTTGTCAGGTTTTAAGAAATGGATTATTGCTGATCCATCTATAATAACGCAATTTGCAATGTCTGGAATGTTATTCATGGTATCTACAGCACCATTAAGCTTTTCTAAACAAGAGTTAATGTAAGACTTTGTCCCTTTTCTGAGCAATCCTCCCTCAGAAAGTGATTGCGGATAATTAAGATTCTCATCAGTAAAAAATTCCTTTGAATCTTCCTCTCTATCTTGGCAAGCAATATACAGTCTAGTAAAAAGTGAGAATTCGCATTTTAAGATGGGTACTTTGGTGTTCACTGATTTTGGGACAACCTTATGAAATAAACATAGCTTGTTTCTAAGAATAGGTTCAAAAATAGATTTTTTGCAACATACCAGGCGTTTTTGAACTAACGATCCATATTCAGATCTCCCCACTTTGTCAGCAATGCAGACAGATTTATTTGCATTATCACTCATGATTAAGTTGGATGCAATATTCATATGATTTTCACCAATACCACAGGCATAAGGATTTCTGTTATCATGCGAAAACACTTGTGTACGTTCCTTAACATCATTTACAAAATCGAGTGTTGCAAGAGACGTCTTCATGGTGAACACAGTTAGTTCAGTTTTCACAAATCCCATTTCTTCATCGAATTGTCCCAGTAAGTTGGCAATTAGAGGTCCAGACACCATCCATTTCATCAATGCACTACGATTATCAAGAATACCAACTGCCCCGCCGTCTGATTTTATATCCTTATTATCCTGCTTATGCATCTGATCATGAGATATGCGGGAATAAGGTCTTCCAGTTTTGCAAGCAACAAAATATCGGTTTGAAAATTCTTCATAAACATCTGGAATTCTTGTTTTTAGCTCGACAAGCTTTTTAATGAACACTGGCATCCACCTGGCATAGTGGGTGTGGTCCATAGCAAACATCCAAGGACAGATCATTTGCAGGGTTCCAATAAACTTCTCAAAATTTGCTGATCGAATGGTATCAAGAAATTGGAATAGCAGTAATTCGAGATGAAGTGTAATATACCAATATTTGGAATGAACAGACTCTGCAAATATTTGTGTAATCCATTCTTTCAAGGATATTTGCCCATCAGTAGACACAGCGCAAGCCTTCTTCAAATGTATATACAGTGATGCAACACTAACTTTGTGTATGTAGCGGGATCGTTTTACATGAGACACTTTTAGACATTGTCCAATTTTACCCTCACTGGTAACAATGACTTCAACTAGAATATAGGCCAGCCACTATGTTATAATCTACTTGTTAGGATAGGATTGGATAGGATAAACACTTGTATAGCGCACGAATGCCGAAGCGTCTTGGCGCTGGTAAGCACAGAGGGAGGACGCAATCCTCAGAGGCGGTTCTCATCAAAGAGCCGTGTTTTTAGCAGTTTTCTAAAAGCTTGATGATTATCTGTTTGTTTTAGAAAACCGGGAAGCTTGTTCCAGAGTCCAGCAGCACGGAAGGAGAAGGCTCTACCGCCCCATCTGACTTTCCTGACCCAATTAATCTTGATAAGACTCAGAGTGCTGGGCCTTAGGACCCGACCGGGAGTATAAGGGATGAATAACTTCTGAACATCCTTGACTCCCCCCAAACACAGCCTTATGTACTAAGCATATAGACTTAAAGTCTATACGTTGCTGAACCGGGAGCCAGTGTAGTGTTTTGATTCCCGCAGAGATAGATTGATCTCTAGGGACATCTAGCAGAAGTCTTGCTGCAGCATTCTGAAGAGTCTGCAACCTCTTCATCTGAGTCTTATTTATCCCTAAGAGCAAGGTGCTGCAATAGTCCAATCTGGACAGCACAAGGGCAACGACGACGGTCAGGTTCAATAAAAGGAAAGATCTTCCGCAAGGTCCTTATTAAAAAGGAACAAGATGACGCAAGGTTATTGACGTGCGCTGAAAAATGGAGCTGGTTATCAAACAACACGCCCAGATTTCTAAATTTGGGCACGGGACAGGGGCACTCCCCAGCCTCCACCGGCCACCACAATCCATTCCACAGGGGACTTCCCTGGCCAAACTCAATAATCTCCGTCTTCTCGGTATTGATTTTCAAGAAGCTATCCCGCATCCAGCTCATAATTTCAGACAGGCAACTATGGAATTTAAAAGCCATGTCATTAGATTGTTTAACGGCAGAAACTATGAGCTGGGAATCGTCAGCATAGGAGACTATCGTGAAACCATGCTTCCTAATGAGCTTGGCCAGAGGAGTCACATAGATATTAAATAGTGTCGGTGATAAGGCTGAACCCTGCGGAACGCCACATGGCAGATGAAAGCTGTTCGACTGCAAGCCGTCCCATAGCAAACTCTGCTCCCTGCCTTCCAGAAAAGAAGAGAGGAGGGACAATGCAGCTCCCTGTTGGTTAATGCATCCTCCCTATTGTTGTTCTCTGCCTTGCTGCTCAGCCAATGGTGAGGTCATTAGAATGTTCAGAGTGTTTGCGCTTGAGGAAGAATCAGTTGGAGTGGATGGGCTGAGCAGCAAGGAGGCTGCTCCTGGTGGGGCATATTATGGATCTTACCCTCTTTCTGTAACCTGTAACTGAAGAAGTAACCTGATGAATAAATCCATATACTTTATCTACAAGACCTGTCTATGTACAATCCTTCATTTTAACACTGGTGATGAGCGTAAAAGACCCAGGCATGAAAGATAGTTTAATACAGGGCCACAAAAGATTTGAAGTATCACTAGAAACAAAGAAGAATTTAAGAAGAAGACATGTGGAGAAAGAAATTGAAGACTTGAGATGTGAACCTGTATGGAGGAATTGTGCCTGGCAGCCCCACCAGTGTCTATTGGAACAGACAGCCTACAGCCAGCGCAGTGTACAGCACAAGCAGTAAGCTGTTTTATCCTCCAGACTTAAATAAGAACCTGTGTGTCTGGAAGCACCCGGCTCCTGTGGTATCGGCAATAAATGGACTAGTGTTGGTGAAGAAATAGTCGGTGTGTGTCCAGAAAAGAGGCAATAGCGCAATAAGGATTTGACACGGCGTGTTACTGGCTGTGCAGTGTTTATGATGCCCTGAAGATTTTTTGGAGGTGAGCCATGTGAGTGCACAGAAGTGAATTACGCTGCCTTGGAGTCTAGTGGAGAATGATAGCGCAAGTATGCTCTCACGCTTGTTTGATATGGGAGCAGAAATTTCACTGCTGCTTTGAGTTTGCTCTGTGCGTGTTTAGAAACCTGTCTTGTTGCCTGCAATCTCCGTGATGCCTGATCAGCTTTATTGCGCTGCTGCTGAGAAACGGTTCACAACGTTAGGAAAAAATGTGAAATTGGAATTGTGCACGTGTACCTTACCTGTCTGCGGTACCACAGTTGTTTCCAGTGACCTCTTCGTTTGTTAACACGTCTCCTGTGCTGCCTAGGGACGCTCTGCAGCAAGGACGCGTGGAGAGCCATTTGGCTCAGCGTTTGCTACGTGCGGCCTTCTTAGGTGATGTTCACGCTTTGTAAGACCTTCTCCTGGAATCCGTTTCGCGGCTGTGCAAGTTTGAGCAACAGGCCACATTTTGGAAAACCGCATTCGATGACAAATTGGCATCTTCATCACGTCAAGTGGTTTATCGGTGAAGTAACTATTGATAACAACGGAATTTATGTTGCTTTGACTTCGTGTTGCGCTGTATTTTGATTGGGATTTCCATGAAAGGCTTGAAAGTGTCTTCGGAGATCTGGTATTCTGTGAGGAGTTTCGGGTGAGAAGTCGCTCCCCGTGGACTTACATTTACCATTCTTAAATTATTGCATACATGTATTATCACATTTGTTTTGGGGGTTTAAGTAATTTTCCAGATCCTGTGAAGTGTGTGGCATGATGCTAGTTATTTTGCGTGTGTCGTGTTGTAGTGAGTGGTTGATCCATTTATTGCCTATTAATATTCAGATGTATGCCATGCTCAACTTCCTACAATGTTTGCCATGTCCTTTCTAAGTGTGTTGTTCTTTATGCTAGGTGAGTTTGGTGGTACCCACTGTGAAGGGGTGAGAGATACCCTGTGTGTAGTTGTTTGCCTTGTGTGAGGTGTTTATGACTGTGCATTGTGTGCTTCATTATTTCTGTGTTTCCCTGTGTTAGTGGGAATGTATTGGGTTTAAAGATACCCTGGGTTTGTGATGGGTTTAAAGATACTCTGTTATTGTATTGGTTGAGTCATACCCTCTAGCCTTGAGGTTAGACCTGGTCCTGCCTTGAGTTATGTAAGTGCAGTAGAGGGTTTGGAGTCCCTGGTCCTGCCATGAGTTGTGTAAGTGCTGTAGAGGGTTTGGAGTCCCTGGTCCTGCCATGTGTTATATAAGTGCAGTAGAGGGTTTGGAGTCCCTGGTCCTGCCATGAGTTGTATAAGTGCAGTAGAGGGTTTGGAGTCCCTGGTCCTGCTGTTAGATTTGTGTCTTGAGTGTGAGGCGAGGTGGTGTGAGATATCGACTGTTTGAGAGTTGGAAGATACCCTGTGTGTAGTTTTGCCTTGTTGTAAGGCGAGGTGGGTTAAGAAATGTAATACCCACTGTTTAGGGGTTGTGAAGATACCCTGAGTGTAGTTTTGCCTTGGTGTGAGGTGAGGTGGGTACCTTGTGGTAGTGAGGTGGTACCTACTGTTTGTTGGGTGAGATATTCCCTGTGATAAATTGTGTATGGAATGTGAGTTAATGTGGGTGAGCACCCACTGTTTTAAAGAATGCAACACTTTTACTTGTGTTTTTCCTATATTTCCTAGATTGGATGGGCATGTAATTTCTGATTAATTTATTGGACATGTCGTACGTGTGTCTTATCATCTTGCATACATTTGTTTTTCTATAATCATTATAAGGGGGAGATGTGTTATAATCTACTTGTTGGTTAATGCATCCTCCCTATTGTTGTTCTCTGCCTTGCTGCTCAGCCAATGGTGAGGTCATTGGAATGTTTAGAGTGTTTGTGCTTGAGGAAGAATCAGTTGGAGTGGATGGGCTGAGCAGCAAGGAGGCTGCTCCTGGTGGGGCATAATATGGATCTTACCATCTTCCTGTAACCAGTAACTGAAGAAGTAACCTGATGAATAAATCCATAACCTTTATCTACAAGACCCGTCTACGTACAATCCTTCATTTTAACACACTACCATCAAGCCAATCTCCAAAAACTGTAAGGAATTACTTTTCATTGTGGAATGCTCCCATCATGACTACCATTTTGTCTTTCCCATACAATTCTGGAAGTAACCACTATAATTGTTTAGCTGTTACATAGACTGGTTGATCACATCACAGGAGTCTGATCAGGATTAATTGTGGCCAGTGTAAGCTTACTATATCAAAGCAGTGGCGTACCGTAGAAAGAGAATTTATTGACTCATTTAACAAAGGTAGGAATACACTATGGTGCCGATCACGATCCGTTAAAAACCGGGTAAGAACCGTCGGACGGAGCATATTCTCCGTCCGACGCGTACCCGGTCGTCAAAATCTACCAACATGGAATTACGATTCGCACGGAAACACCATTTCCGTACGAATCGTACAAAACCCCGACCGACGAAAATAAACCTACAAATGCGATCCGGGAAAGCGCCGACCTGACGTCGGGACGCTCGCAGCCTGCCATTCACGAACCAGGAATTACGATTCGCACCGACGTCATCCCGCACGGTGAATATTTTCCGGCTGCCAAAAACTGCCGGGAAATCAGGACGACGCGAACAAGGAGTACCAGTATGCGACGGACAGACAGGACGACGCGAACAAGGAGTACCAGTACGCGACGGACAGACAGGACGACGCGAACAAGGAGTACCAGTACGCGACGGACAGACATGGACCCGAACCTACGTGTCATCCCGGCCCTCATAGCAGTCGACCTCCTCTACAGGTTACGACGCAGACGCCGCAGAAGGTCAGAACAACTAAGGGAGGGGGGAAAGGGGGGGAAAGGGGGGGGCAGGACCAGGGGCAGGCCACAAAACCCCCACCATAGTCACACAGCACACATGCCCTGGACATACCTGACTCCCAGGCCCTGGTCACTACGAGGGGGTGGGGCCGTGTCCAGCCAAGCCAGCGACCGCCACAACGGAAGTCCTTGACGACGCGAACCTGCAACACAACCAGACAGGTACGTCCCGTACCCACGCCTTAAGAGCGTGGGTACGAGTCGTACCACGCCCACACCTACGTCACCCCAACAATGGCGGGACGGCTCGTACCCACGTGGCAAAGGCCTGGGTACGGCCCGCACAAGCATCACATAGCGTGGGGACGGATATGTACGGACCGTACCCCCACCCCGTATGCATGGAGCGGACCCCCAACCCCAACAGTGCAAGTATGACACGTACCCCCACCCGCAGACGTATGGAGCGTACCCCCCACCCCAACAGTGTAAGTATGACACGTACCCTCACCCGCGGACGCATGGAGCGTACCCCCACCCCAACAGTGTAAGTACGACACGTACCCTCACCCGCAGACGCATGGAGCGTACCCCCACCCCAACAGTGTAAGTACGACACGTACCCTTACCCACGGACGTATGGAGCGTACCCCCACCCCAACAGTGTAAGTACGACCCGTACCCCCACCCGCAGACGTATGGAGCGTACCCCCACCCCAACAGTGTAAGTACGACCCGTACCCTCACCCGCGGACGTATGGAGCGTACCCCCCACCCCAACAGTGTAAGTACGACACGTACCCCCACCTCGAATGCATGGAGCGTACCCACATCCGTGTATGTAATGAGCGTACATATTGTGAAACAGGAGAGGTGTGTGCAGAGTCCTCCCAGCAGTGCCCAGAGACAGGAGGGGTGGGTGCCTATCACTCCCAGCAGTGCCCAGAGACAGGAGGGGTGGGTGCAGAGTCCTCCCAGCAGTGCCCAGAGACAGGAGGGGTGGGTGCCTATCACTCCCAGCAGTGCCCAGAGACAGGAGGGGTGGGTGCAGAGTCCTCCCAGCAGTGCCCAGAGACAGGAGGGGTGGGTGCCTATCACTCCCAGCAGTGCCCAGAGACAGGAGGGGTGGGTGCAGAGTCCTCCCAGCAGTGCCCTGAGACAGGAGGGGTGGGTGCAGAGTCCTCCCAGCAGTGCCCTGAGACAGGAGAGGTGTGTGCAGAGTCCTCCCAGCAGTGCCCAGAGACAGGAGGGGTGGGTGCCTATCACTCCCAGCAGTGCCCAGAGACAGGAGGGGTGGGTGCAGAGTCCTCCCAGCAGTGCCCTGAGACAGGAGGGGTGGGTGCAGAGTCCTCCCAGCAGTGCCCTGAGACAGGAGGGGTGGGTGCCTATCACTCCCAGCAGTGCCCAGAGACAGGAGGGGTGGGTTCCTATCACTCCCAGCAGTGCCCAGAGACAGGAGGGGTGTGTGCAGAGTCCTCCCAGCAGTGCCCTGAGACAGGAGGGGTGGGTGCAGAGTCCTCCCAGCAGTGCCCTGAGACAGGAGGGGTGGGTGCCTATCACTCCCAGCAGTGCCCAGAGACAGGAGGGGTGGGTGCAGAGTCCTCCCAGCAGTGCCCAGAGACAGGAGGGGTGGGTGCCTATCACTCCCAGCAGTGCCCAGAGACAGGAGGGGTGGGTGCAGAGTCCTCCCAGCAGTGCCCAGAGACTGGAGGGGTGGGTGGCTATCACTCCCAGCAGTGCCCAGAGACAGGAGGGGTGGGTGCAGAGTCCTCCCAGCAGTGCCCTGAGACAGGAGGGGTGGGTGCAGAGTCCTCCCAGCAGTGCCCTGAGACAGGAGAGGTGTGTGCAGAGTCCTCCCAGCAGTGCCCAGAGACAGGAGGGGTGGGTGCCTATCACTCCCAGCAGTGCCCAGAGACAGGAGGGGTGGGTGCAGAGTCCTCCCAGCAGTGCCCTGAGACAGGAGGGGTGGGTGCAGAGTCCTCCCAGCAGTGCCCTGAGACAGGAGGGGTGGGTGCAGAGTCCTCCCAGCAGTGCCCTGAGACAGGAGGGGTGGGTGCCTATCACTCCCAGCAGTGCCCAGAGACAGGAGGGGTGGGTTCCTATCACTCCCAGCAGTGCCCAGAGACAGGAGGGGTGTGTGCAGAGTCCTCCCAGCAGTGCCCTGAGACAGGAGGGGTGGGTGCAGAGTCCTCCCAGCAGTGCCCTGAGACAGGAGGGGTGGGTGCAGAGTCCTCCCAGCAGTGCCCTGAGACAGGAGGGGTGGGTTCCTATCACTCCCAGCACTGCCCAGAGACAGGAGGGGTGGGTGCCTATCACTCCCAGCAGTGCCCAGAGACAGGAGGGGTGTGTGCAGAGTCCTCCCAGCAGTGCCCTGAGACAGGAGGGGTGGGTGCAGAGTCCTCCCAGCAGTGCCCTGAGACAGGAGGGGTGGGTTCCTATCACTCCCAGCAGTGCTCAGAGACAGGAGGGGTGGGTTCCTATCACTCCCAGCAGTGCCCAGAGACAGGAGGGGTGGGTGCCCATCACTCCCAGCAGTGCCCATGGAACGCAAAGGGTGGAGTAGCCACAGATACCATGCCCACAAATGTCAGTCAGGTGCACAAAGACCCTGCAGTACATGTACCACATGTGTGCGAGGCTGGGAGTATACGCATGCATAGGGCCAAAAAGAAAACATGTCCACATGAAGTCATGTCAATAGTCCACATACACAAGTACAATGACTACCAAGGATGCCACGAATGATGCAGGTGGAGAATGGCTCAGCATGCATGTGCAAAGGTAAAGGACTACGTCACACACCCAGCTAATGTACACACAGCTCTGCGCTAAAGTCAGGGGACACCCTGCAGGGAAGAAGTCAGGGTACACAGAGGAAGGAATACACCTTGGGACAATTGCAACATGCAGCAACTGCTTACATGAATGGAGAAAGCTAGCTAACACCGTGTGATGGCACACAGATCCCAGGGTCCCCCCTATGAGCAGCACACTACTACATTTCCCACACACCCAACACATGACCAACACCCACAACCATGTATCATCCCCACCAACAGCAATGCCAGCAAAGCAGGAGTGTTCCAAGGGCAAAAAATAAATAGCTTTATTCAGCATGAGCAAAAAACTAGTATGAAGTAAGTCCAATATTTACAAAGCCCATAGGGCAGTCCAGGAGTCACAGCTGGATGGGGGACACAGTGGGATGCGTGCCCCCTAGCTTGCCTGCACAGTTACAAGCCGTTGTCTTCCACAGGGGTGAGGGCATCATGTTGGGGGGAAGGAACAGGCACAGCAGGGACAGGAGGGCGAAGGGTAGGCGACGTGGGTGCAGGGATGGAGGACTCCACCACAGGGGGTGGGGCAGGGCCAAAGGTGGATTCTAGGAGCGCGCTGCACACCTCGGCAAGGTCCTCCAGGCACTCCCCTGCACCCGAAGGAACCACAGGCCCCAAGGAGGGGGGGGTCAGAGGGATGGGTCGCAGCGCCACTGGGGGAGGGTGTGGACAGGGGGGGGGGACTCAAGCACCCTGACCGTGGACTTCCTTTACCGCTTGCGGGGTGGTGTCACTGTGGGGCTCAGGGACAGATCTGGCCAGGAGAGCTGAGGGGAGGGGATTTGGAGGGAGTGGATTTGGTGGAATGCGGACTCCCACTCTGGCTGCGTGTCACACGTTTGCCCCCCGACCCAGTGGGTGTGCCTACTTCACCCTGTGTATGCGTGTCAGGAGGTGTGCGGCGGACCTTCCCTGCTGGTGTGGTGCCTGTGTCTGTTGTGGTGGGTGCATGCTTACGTCTGGGTGTATGTGGGACAGGCATGGGAGTGGGAAGTGTGGAAGGGGTAGGGGGTGGGACATAGCGCTGCAGGAGACCCACTGCTGCAGTCAGTGTGGAGTCTATGGACCTCAGCAAGTTGCGTTGGTCAGCCTGCGATGAATGAATGCCCTCCAAGTATGCCTCCATGTTGTTGAGGACCTGGCTGTGGGCATGGAGGACATTAAGGATCGCAGTCTGACCAATCTGCAACTGCCGCTGGATGTCCACAGACTCAGCATTGGCGGCAGCAGTGGAGACAGGGGCAGGGGGTGCGGTGCCTGGCAGGAAGGAGACATGTGGTGACCGGGCACGTTGGGAAGGGACACGAGCACGTGGGAGGCGGCTGATGCCAATGGAGGGGGCGGTGCGAGATGTAGGGCTGCTGTCAGATGGTGGTGCAGCCACCGCCCACTCGGAGAGATCATCCTCGGACCCGTCAGCTTCATACTCTGTTGTGCCAGTCGACAGGTCCCCGGGTTCACTCTCCTCCGCCTCAGTCCCACTCGAAGTGCCAGCCCCGATGTCACCGCTGGCACTGGTGCTCGGTCCCTCCGCGCCGTCTGTGTCCATTTCTCCCTCCGTGTCCCCCGACGATGCTGTGGGCAGGGTGAAGAGACAGAAATTAATCATACACCTGTATACATATGTCACATGAGTCAAATCTACTTAGGTTACAGTGCATAGCCTGAAACAAAGGAAGAGTTACAACTACAAAACAAGGTACATATGTAGGCCCTGCAAGACACAGTTGTGTGACCCACCATGCCATGGAAAAACTATGGAGAGCATGACACAATAGCAAATGAGATGACATGGAATTTTGACTGAGAAGCAAGGCCCTGGGGACAATACAGCACTGCATCTGCACCACACAGCATGGAAGGAAATTGGGATGAGCAGGGACCATATCCAGGAACTAGAGGCACATGCAGCATAGGTAATACTGATAACATGCCCACCCTGACTGGCACACTGCACCTTGAGTGTATGTCCAGACAAACATCACACACTGGCCAGTCCTAGCAAGGAGACAACAGGTCTTGACATGTAGGCCATGCCCGCACCACCCACCCCCTACATGAGACAAATCTATGGAGACACAGGAAGCACTTACATCTCTTAGTCTGGGTGAAATACACATGGGATGCAATAATTCAAGATTGCACACCAAATACCGAAGGTGCGCCTGTCCAAATAATCATGTACAAATGGGCATCATCAGATGATTGCAACAAGACACACAGGCAATGGCCACCGTGAGTATGTACTTGGAAAATCAGGTCAGGCTGGACAGTGGACACTTGTAATACATCTCACGTCAATAAACATGGTGCCAGGGGACAATGGCACAGAGCACAACCTATGCTGTAGACACAGAGATTGTCGACATTCTCGGATTACACACATGATACCTAGGAAAATATGCCCCTGGGGACAGTAGTGGCCACACAACTCCATGCTCCTGAATGGGAATGACTGCAACACATGCTAACATCCCTGCACTATGCGTAACGCACACTCATGCACATCATGTCACAGGCCACCACATGGGACATGCCTGCTGGAAGGCCTGGCACTCGAGAGATTAACTCCCATGTCTGGACTCAGCATTAGTGCCAACTGACATGGAACCCACAAGTCCAGAACTGGACAGGGCACAGGCAAGGTCACAAAACCTGTTACACACCACCCCCACACATGATGCTGCAGGCATTGTACACTTGTAGAAGGTGTCAGGCTACATAACCTTGTGATGGAGTGACTACACACAGACCAGGGAACACATTGCAAGGAGGGGAAGGGAGGCAGGAGAGCACTGCAATACTGTGGGGAACAGGATCTGCACAGCACCATAAACCCTGGAAGTGTATCCATGGAACAGTGCACTTACAAATGCTGGTGAAACACAACAAACACACACATGTACCTACCCCCTTCCGGCTGCTGCATCTCCTGTAGACGCCTGTCCAAGTCTGGAAAGACCACCGCCAGCACACGTTTCTGGATGTGGGAGAGACGGCGGCGCCCGCGGTTCTTATGGCTCTCAGGTGAGTCCCCCAGCAGGACCCGTGCGATCCTCCGCGTCCAGCACCGGATATCCTGCCCGCGTTTCCTCACCTGGGACAGGTGCCGCCTCCGACCATCCGCACTCCTCACGGCGCTGACGGCGTCCAGCCATATCTGCTCCTTGGCAGAGGCGTCTACCTGTGAGGATGAACAAGTGACACTACATCAATACACCTGGCACATGTCACAGGGACACAGATTAGAACACATTTGCTGTTTACAACAAGGCATAGTGTGCATCCAACGCATTGCACCTTTGTCATAGGGACATGATCCTCTGGGAGAAGGCCAAAAGCAGTACGTGCCATTGAAAGGACACAGGTGGAATGAGGGCAACTACACAATCAATGAGCCAGGCTCACACTGTGCATCACACCCACCCCTCCTCTCTCTGGGCACTGCTGGGAGGACTCTGCACCCACCCCTCCTGTCTCAGGGCACTGCTGGGAGGACTCTGCACCCACCCCTCCTGTCTCAGGGCACTGCTGGGAGGACTCTGCACACACCCCTCCTGTCTCTGGGCACTGCTGGGAGTGATAGGAACCCACCCCTCCTGTCTCAGGGCACTGCTGGGAGGACTCTGCACACACCCCTCCTGTCTCTGGGCACTGCTGGGAGTGATAGGAACCCACCCCTCCTGTCTCAGGGCACTGCTGGGAGGACTCTGCACACACCCCTCCTGTCTCTGGGCACTGCTGGGAGTGATAGGAACCCACCCCTCCTGTCTCAGGGCACTGCTGGGAGGACTCTGCACACACCCCTCCTGTCTCTGGGAACTGCTGGGAGTGATAGGAACCCACCCCTCCTGTCTCAGGGCACTGCTGGGAGGACTCTGCACACACCCCTCCTGTCTCAGGGCACTGCTGGGAGGACTCTGCACCCACCCCTCCTGTCTCAGGGCACTGCTGGGAGGACTCTGCACCCACCCCTCCTGTCTCAGGGCACTGCTGGGAGGACTCTGCACACACCCCTCCTGTCTCTGGGCACTGCTGGGAGTGATAGGAACCCACCCCTCCTGTCTCAGGGCACTGCTGGGAGGACTCTGCACCCACCCCTCCTGTCTCAGGGCACTGCTGGGAGACATCAGGCATTCCCCCCCCGGGACCCCCCCCCTACAGTACATAGCATGTGTGTCACACCTGGACACAATGGCAGAAGTCATAGTCACAAAAAAGGGACACAGTCTGTGCCAGTGGACACTGCACTCACCTGATAACCTGGTCGCCCATACAGCATGGGGTACCATGGGAGGATCACATCCACCAAAGCCATGTTCTCCTCCAGGGTGAATGGCTGTGACCTCTCCACAGCCCTTGACATGGTTCCAGGGAATCAGTAGCAGCAGCTGGGTCGTGGAATACAGAGATGTGCAGGCAAGTGCTCCCTCATGGGACCTGGCTGCCTTATATCTGCCTTGCTGGCCCATCTCATGCACAGGAGTACAGAGTGATTGGTCACTCACATTTGCATCCTATGTTTCCTCCAATCCCTTCAAACCTAGCAGTCTGTGGGTTCTCAATCTGATTTTTTCTCCTGCATGATGTCAGCCCCACAAACACATTGCAACAAAGTAGATTCATTCCAACTGACTTCTGCTGTGCACCTTCCTGAACAAATTCAAAATTTGAACTTGGTCTCCATGACAACCAGCATGCATGTAGGCCTTAATACTTGTCCCTCATGTGTCCCCTATGTAATTTGGAGCCTCACACACAGGTACGGTGCGTTCCTGGGCCCTAGGGCACCCCAAATGCATAGCAACGGCCCGTACACGCGTGCCTACGTTCACTATCACTATGGGTGTCCTCGCGTATGCGTACTCGTAGTGGTACGGGCCGTACACACGTCTGTACGCTCCCTGTCACTATGGGTGTCCTCGCGTATGCGTACTCGTAGTGGTATGGGCCGTACACACGCCTGTACGCTCACTATCACTACGTGTACGCATACGCGAGGACACCCATACTGATAGGGAGCGTACAGGCGTGTGTACGGCCCGTACCACTACGAGTACGCATACGCGAGGACACCCATAGTGATAGGGAGCGTACAGGCGTGTGTATGGCCCGTACCACTACGAGTACGCATACGCGAGGACACCCATCGTGATAGGGAGCGTACAGGCGTGTGTACGGCCCTACCACTATGGGTGTTCTTGCGTATGCGTACTCGTAGTGGTACGGAACGTACACATGCCTGTACGCTCGCCATCACGATGGGTACACATACGGCAGCACTCCCATAGTGATATGGGAACGTACACAGGCCCTCTTAGCAGCAGTACGGCGGTTTTCACACATCACAGTGGTGACAGGCAGCACACAGGAAGGAATAGGGCGGACATACTTGTCCATGGATGGACATACTTGTCCATGAATGGACATCAAGGCATTGTCTGTGCATTACTACATGTGTGGGGCACAGGTGTGACAGGCTGTGATGTGGAACATTACTCCTGAGTCGAGAAGGCACCAGATGTATGATGAGATGTGTACAGATGTAATGTGTGACGGTGCAATGTGTGCCAGGCATGCCCTTGACTCCTTGGACATGTGTGCATGTCGTACTGCACACTTGGGATGACCGACACTGGCATGGCACGGACACCAACACACGGAAGTGTCCCCTGATGCCCGGTACAGGGGTTACCACACCTGACTTGTCACTACCCACGGTGCACGATGTGACTATGTCATGTATGTGTGGGGGCTTCCCATTAGGTTGATGTTGGAGCACCCTCAAAAGCTGCAGCTGTTGCAGCAACCAACATGTGTCTGTGTGTAGATTGACATTGCACACTGTTCCGCACACCATGCCACATGTGGTTTCGGATGTGAGGTGCGCATGTATGCATGGGACACGGAGTAGCGTGACAAGGACATGTCTGCATCCTCTCAATGAATGTGTGGTGAGTCATGACATGTGCACCTTCATGGCAAGGTGTGTGGGCTGTCCTAGTGTAATGTCATGTGACCTGTGGCTCTAGTGTTCCGCTACAAAGTCTCTGCAATCGGCATCCTACTTCTGCTGATGTGTGGGTGTATGTCACTCCTGTCTTGCGTCTGGCTGTTCACTTGCACTGGGACACAGCTAATCCCATGGCATGGCATGGGGAGGTTCTCAATCTCCGTGTGTAGCTGGGTCTTGGTAGGAGTGTCACCTGGCAGCCATACGTGTCCAGGGCATGTGGCACATACCTCACTCCGTATGTAGCATATGTGTATAGACAGATTAACATGTGCGCAGTACAAATGATTTGTTGTTGTGGTGCACTCACTCTTCCTTGTCACTTCCAAATTACTGCAGAGCGCCGCCTCTTGCCCGACCAATTCCGGACTTGGCTGCCATGCGGGAGAATGATTGGATCCGGTGCTACCGCTTCCCACGACGGTTGATTCTGGAGTTGACGGCGAGACTGGCACCACACCTGCAACCGCTGCACAGGTATCCTACGGCACTGACACCCAAGCTGAAGGTAATGGCAGCCCTACATTTTCTAGCCACGGGTACCTTTCAAAATACCATAGCTCATGTTGGTGGCATGTCCCAGAGCATGTTCTGCCGTGTGCTGCATGATTTCTTAGAGGCCATGTTGATTCACCTGGATGACTTCATCAAGTTCCCAACCCCTGAACAGTTGACTGCGGTCAAGCGTGGATTCTATGCCCTGGGAGGGATGCCCCATGTCATTGGGTCCATAGATGGGACACATGTAGCTTTGGTACCACCACACGCACGGGAGATAGCCTACCGCAATCGGAAGCACTACCACTCCATCAATGCCCTTGTGGTGTGTCTGTCCAACATGGTGATTTCACATGTCTGTGCTCGTTTTCCAGGATCAGCACACGATGCCTACATCATGAGGCGTAGCAGGGTGCCTGAAATGATGATGCAGCTGCGCAACGAACGAGCATGTGTTGTTGGTGGGTACAGTCTGTCTGTCCTGTATTTTGCATAGCCTACCAGCACGACCGCTTCACCAGTTCTAACGATGTCCATGTGCTTCCCATGTAGGGGACGCTGGCTATCCCAACATGCCATGGCTGCTCACACCTCTCCGCAACCCCATCACGCCGGCCCAGCTCCGCTACAACACCGCCCATGGCCGGACAAGGCGAGTGATAGAGAGGACGTTTGGCCTGCTGAAGAGCCGATTTTGGTGCCTCCACAAGACCGGCGGCGCACTCCCATATGCCCCTGCGAAGGTCTGCAAAATCTTCATGGTCTGCTGCATGCTGCACAACATGGCAGTTGAGAAAGCTGTGCCACTCATCCTGGATCAACATGACGAGGACCATCCACCCGTGGAGGACGAAGGGCTTGGCAATGGGGCTAGTGATGTGGAGGATGTGGAGCCGCAAGAGGACATCCGGACTCGGCTCATACGCGACTTCTTTGCTTAGTGGTGAGTACCAGTGTCTGAGTGTGCACACATTGCTCCACGTGTGGCATGTGTTGTGATGTGTGTCTCCACCTGCATGTATGGCACGTGAGTCAGAGGTGTGTGTGGGTGTGTCACTGGAGTGATGGTGGCAGTGATGGTTGTATTTCCCCAGTCATAATTGTGACCTAGCATGTTGTCATCCATACATGTGTCGAGTACATGCACATGCAAGTGGCTGTGCTTTTTGTGGCTGACTTCTTGTGTGTCTCTCATCCCCAGGTACTTGCGCATGCCGTCTGCTGGTTGCATTGTTGTGGCACTGCTATTCCTCATGGACACGTCATCGTGTGCTGACTCAGCGTTACACGCACGGACAAGTTTGGAAGTCTCCTTAGGGTAAGGGATGCATCAGGGGTGTATTGGGTGTGGCAGTTGTTTACGATGTATGCACAGTGCCCCTGTCGATGTTTGGTTCCTCTGCAGCCATGTAGCATCACCATGGGACACGACATGCAGCTGTGTACACCTGAATAGATGGTCTGACTGGTTGACAGTCATCAGTGATGGGATAGTGGATTGTGATGATGGCATCAATGTGTGTAACACTGCCCTCGGACACATACGGTTTGCATTGGCTTGACATGGTGTGGGACTTCTACATCAGCGGATCAATGGTGTATGGCAGTCTCTCCGTGAGCAGCTGTGGGTGTTTAGCTGTTGGCCGACAATTGTGTGCCAGTTCCATGGCTATCACGCATTTGTGCTGCAGAAGGGGGGTGCCAGTATTGGACCCACATGTTACTCCACATGAAGTGTTCATGTGTACTTCAAGTTGCCTCTGCAATCCCGAAAACATGACTAATAAAGGTGTCCCTATGCCTCCAAGGTGCCTCTTCTCAGTCAATGCTGGTGTGTTGCCACGGTGCATCCAGCATGTCTGGCATGGTTTCCCCTGATAGTGGCTATGTGTCTATGTGTCGAGTAGCAAGATGCAAGCTGTGTGTGTGGGCTGAGACTGTGTATTATGCATGATGTCCATGACTGTGTGGGTATTGTGACATGTGCCATCCCCATGCATCCAACGTTGGCCAGGCCCCCATTCTCTGCATCCACCGGACTCAAGCTTGCAGGACATGGTTCTGCCACCTGTCTACATATACCTGGGTGCCCCCCAGGACACTGGACTGGATCCCTGACCTCTGCGCATGACTGTTGCTGTACTCAATGTGTCTGTCAGCACGGTTGTGCGGCCACCCCCTCAGCTGGTTGGGCCCATCACGGGTGTGTATGGTGCTCCATGTCTGTCTTGCCTAATACACTGTGGCCCGTGTGTCCTGTGCCAGACTCAGGCCCCAGGGTGTGGATGGTTGAAGTCAAAAGAGAACTCAGGCATGTTTAGACTTTACAAGACACATGTAAGGTAATAATGCAACCAGCAGGCATCTTCTCTTCATGGTGTGAATTTTTATTTGTGTGGGGGGGTGAGGGGCTTTCCGGGAGTTTGGAATCCAAAGTTCAGTAGGGGAGTTGGTGTCCTTGCCATTGGAAATCCTCAGAGTCCATGCCACAGTCTTTGTCCACATTGGTCAGACAGTGACCAGCAAGGCCATGTGGCAGAGAATGTCTCTTGATGCTGTGATGCTGTTGCTCCAGTGGGCCAGGTGCCAGGCCAGGTGTCCTGGGAGATGGTGATGTAGCGCCGACCCTCACGGTCCTTTCCGTGGACGACCCGGCCTCCTGCGAGGACCCTCAGAAGCAGGCCGTGACAATGTTTGGGATGCTCCATCGGATGTTTCCTCCTCCTCCTGATCCCTCCCTGTGGGTGGTGATGTTCTATGCCTTCTGGCACAGGGAGGGTTGCCCATGTTGTCGGCCATCCGACGGAGTGTATCGTGAATCCCCTGGAACACCGTCACTTGCTCAGCCTGTCTGTCCTCCATCCTCCGTTGGTGTTGCAGTAAACAGGCATGTTGCTCCGCATGTTGCTGGGCCTGCTAGGTCTTTATCTCATCGAGGGTCCCCTTGATCTCATTGAGGGTGGACACAACCTGGGCCATGCCCGTGGTGTCCTGCCGGTATGAGTCCAGGATGTTACGGACATGGGAATATACCGGTTCCACAGCCAACTGGTCAGGCTGGCGCCTCCGCCGTCCTCCACTCCCACCACCCCTGCCCACTTGCACCTGGCCTGCCCTTGTGGGCACATCGGGTCTCCGGGACCCCTGAGGGGTGGCATTGGCATTGTCGCCTGCCTCCTCCTGGGTGCCCGGGACACCGTGTCCCTCCTGGCCAGCCTGGCTGCTTTGTGGTGGTGGGGCAGGGATCCTGGGTGTCTCCTGGGATGTGGCAGGAGTGGGGGTGGTGGTTGGCCCCGTTGTACCTGACGCAGGTGCTGCAGGTGGTTGGACACCAGAGGTGCCAGGTTGGTCGGGGTCGTCCACAGAGTGGTGAGAGTCGTCGCTGCCGGTGGGATCGGGCTCCCGCAGATCCGGGTCCTGTGAGTCTTCCCCCCCAGTGTTGGGGGGTGAACCACGACGTTGACCTGTGTGTGAGAGAGACAATGTTAATTTTGGTCCATGCAACATCCATGTTTCATCAGTTTCAACGTTGGCACATTTCCTCTTGGAATTAGGATCTGTCTTGCATTCCACTCACAGTGCACTTGTGCATGGGTGTGTCCCTTGGGTACCACTTTGGCCCCTTTAACTATGTGTGGCACAGTCTTACTTGCTGCGTCAAGTGTGACTGCAGTCAGCAGTGGAGTGGGCAGGTGTGGCGAGCCATGCATTGGTGCCTTCCGTGTAGCACTGTACATGTGCACATGGAGTGGATCCACACACTTATATAATGCAGGTAGCTGTCGTTGTGCTCGTGAACAGGTTGTGACATGGCCCTGTATTTTGCCATGGGGAAGAGGGGGGGTTCTGGCACTGGCCACCCTTGGCTACATGCACGCAGTCTACCTGCTGACGAGCAGACATTCCCACACACCACACGGCTGATTTGCTCTCCCTGTGTCTCCCTCCCTCTCTGTCCCCCTCTCCCTCACTCTGTGTGTCAGCCTCCTCCCTCTGTCCGTCTCCCTGTGTCTCCCTCCCTCTCTGTCCCCCTCTCCCTCCCTCTCTGTCCCCCTCTCCCTCACTCTGTGTGTCAGCCTCCTCCCTCTGTCCGTGTCCCTGTGTCTCCCTCCCTCTCTGTCCCCCTCTCCCTCCCTCCGTGTGTCAGCCTCCTCCCTCTGTCCGTCTCCCTGTGTCTCCCTCCCTCTCTGTCCCCCTCTCCCTCCCTCCGTGTGTCAGCCTCCTCCCTCTGTCCGTCTCCCTGTGTCTCCCTCCCTCTCTGTCCCCCTCTCCCTCCCTCCGTGTGTCAGCCTCCTCCCTCTGTCCGTCTCCCTGTGTCTCCCTCCCTCTCTGTCCCCCTCTCCCTCCCTCCGTGTGTCAGCCTCCTCCCTCTGTCCGTCTCCCTGTGTCTCCCTCCCTCTCTGTCCCCCTCTCCCTCCCTCCGTGTGTCAGCCTCCTCCCTCTGTCCGTCTCCCTGTGTCTCCCTCCCTCTCTGTCCCCCTCTCCCTCCCTCTCTGTCCCCCTCTCCCTCCCTCCGTGTGTCAGCCTCCTCCCTCTGTCCGTCTCCCTGTGTCTCCCTCCCTCTCTGTCCCCCTCTCCCTCCCTCCGTGTGTCAGCCTCCTCCCTCTGTCCGTCTCCCTGTGTCTCCCTCCCTCTCTGTCCCCCTCTCCCTCCCTCTCTGTCCCCCTCTCCCTCCCTCCGTGTGTCAGCCTCCTCCCTCTGTCCGTCTCCCTGTGTCTCCCTCCCTCTCTGTCCCCCTCTCCCTCCCTCTGTGTCCCCCTCTCCCTCCCTCTGTGTGTCACCCTCTGTCACCTCAGCCCAGCTTCCTGGGCACACACTGTTAGCAGATCTTTGAATGGCCCTTGGCTTGTTGATGTGAGTTTGTTTCTGATCTCCAGGCACCCATTGGGTGTAGTGTCTGTCTCTGCGCTGCTGCTGTGGTGGTGTGTGCTGCCACTCTTTCACAATGTTGGCTGTTCATTAGCTGCTGTCATGTGCAAAACAGTGCCTTCACCCCCATGTGTTGATGCAAGGCGTCCGCCATTTGCTGGCGAGTCTTTCCTGTGTGGGGACACAGTGTTTGTATGGCTGTGACCTAGGCCATATGGGCAGAGGGCATTGTTGTCTGCTTCTGAGTTGCACTATGTGAATTTTGGGGCCCACCCTCCCGCCATCCGGGTTACCGCGTCATGTGTTGGTGTCTTCTGTGGCCTGTGACTTGACATTGTCCAGCTGGGTGCATGGGGCATGGTGGCGCCAGTGGCATGTGCGTGTTCATGGAGTGTGGTTGAGTCATGCGATAGCTTGGGGTGGTTGCGTGCCTGTTAGTGATTTTGGTTGTGGATGACGTTCCCCCCATGTGAGGTGCGTTGTTTGTGTACTCACCCGGGTCTCGGAGTCCTCCTAATCCTTCGACTGCCTCCACCGGCTGTATGGCCATCACCCTCTCCTCCCAGGGCTGGTAGTGTACGGGTCTGCGGGAGGGCCCTCCTCCAGTGGCGTTGGCCTGGTTGTGTTCCTCCAGCATCTTGGCTCGGACCCTCCTCCGCAGATCGTACCACCTGGCTTGGCATTCATGCCTGGTCCTTCTGGTGTCCGCAACAGCATTCACAGCATCGACGATGGTCTGCCACATGGCTGTTTTCGCTGCCATGCTGGTCTGTCTGACCAATGTTCCAAAGAGCTGTGGCTCGACTCTGAGGATTTCATCGACAAGGACCTCCAACTCTCGGTTACTGAACTTTGGATTCTTGTTAGTGGGCATGGTGAGGGGTGTGGGTGTGGATGGTGGGGGGGTGTGTGTGGATGGTTGTGGGTGTGTGGGTGTGGTTGTGCAGGTGTGTGTGTGTGTGAATGTGATGAGGGGGTGTTTGTGAAGGTGGTTGTGTGAAGGTGTGCAAGTGTAAGGTGTGGTGAAGCTTGTAGTATGGTGCTGTAGGTTGTCTGTGGTGTCTGGCAGCAGTGAGTCTGTTGCAAAGGCACATGGTTGTGTGTGTGTGCCCTTTTTATTGGTCCATTGGTGGGTGTGGCTGTGTTTGAAGTTTGGGTGGGTGTGTTATAAGGAGTGGTGGTGTTTTGGGCCTCTGTTTGTTTTTGGCAGTTGCAGGTCAGTGAATGTGTTTTTTTAGTGTTTGTTGGACATGTTTTGTGGCTTTGTGCCATTCGAATGGTGTATTCTTGTGTTGTTTTGGTTTGTCCTGGTTGTGTACGTGCGTTTTTAGCGTGTGTACGGTGTGTACATGGGCCATTTGGTTGTACGGTGCTGTCCTTGTGTGTGGCTTGGTACGACTCGTACATGTGGTTGTGATGTTGGGGCCTGGGGTGCGCTCCGTACTTAGGAGGTTGTGGTGGGGGTGCGACTCTGACGTACACGGGTGTACATACAGGGGGGTACGACACGTACAGGGGTGGAGGTACGACTCAAACGTACAGGGGTGTACATACACGGGGGTAGGACACGTACAGGGGTGGGGGTATGACTCGAACGTACAGGGGTGTACATACACGGGGGTACGACACGTACAGGGGTGTACATACACGGGGGTAGGACACGTACAGGGGTGGGGGTACGACTCGAACGTACAGGGGTGTACATACACGGGGGTAGGACACGTACAGGGGTGGGGGTACGACTCGAACGTACAGGGGTGTACATACACAGGGGTACGACACGTACAGGGGTGTACATACACGGGGGTAGGACACGTACAGGGGTGGGGGTACGACTCGAACGTACAGGGGTGTACATACACGGGGGTACGACACGTACAGGGGTGTACATACACGGGGGTAGGACACGTACAGGGGTGGGGGTACGACTCGAACGTACAGGGGTGTACATACACGGGGGTACGACACGTACAGCGGTGTACATACACGGGGGTAGGACACGTACAGGGGTGGGGGTACGACTCAAATGTACAGGGGTGTACATACACGGGGGTAGGACACGTACAGGGGTGGGGGTACGACTCGAACGTACTGGGGTGTGCATACACGGGGGTAGGACACGTACAGGGGTGGGGGTACGACTCGAACGTACAGGGGTGTACATACACGGGGGTAGGACACGTACAGGGGTGGGGGTACGACTCGAACGTACAGGGGTGTACATACACAGGGGTACGACACGTACAGGGGTGTACATACACGGGGGTGGGACACGTACAGGGGTGGGGGTACGACTCGAACGTACAGGGGTGTACATACACGGGGGTAGGACACGTACAGGGGTGGGGGTACGACTCGAATGTACAGGGGTGTGCATACACAGGGTACGACACGTACAGGGGTGGGGGTACAACTCGAACGTACAGGGGTGTGCATACACGGGGGTACGACACGTACAGGGGTGTACATACACGGGGGTAGGACACGTACAGGGGTGGGGGTACGACTCGAACGTACAGGGGTGTACATACAGGGGGGTACGACACGTACAGGGGTGGGGGTACGACTCGAACGTACAGGGGTGTACATACACGGGGGTATGACACGTACAGGGGTGGGGGTACGACTCGAACGTACAGGGGTGTACATACACGGGTGGGGGTTCGACACGTACACGGGTGTACATACAGGGGGGGGTGTACATTAACGGGGAGTACGACTCGAACGTATGGGTGCTGGGGGGAGTGTTGGGCGCGTATGCGGGCACATGTCTCCATGGTTGCAATGGGAGTTCGGTGCGGACGGTGTTTTTACCATACGGTTGTGAGATCGGACGCACGGGTTGGATCGTGATTCCTCGGTCGGACTTCACTTTTCACATTTGTACGGTAAATCGTCCGAGGACGTGTCGGACACATTTTCCGACCCGAGGACGTGTGGGGAAATATTCCGAATGCGGTTCGTATGGACTTTTTACCATGCGAATCGTGATTGCCAGTTTGTACGGCACTTGTACGATTCGTACGGTAAAAAGACCGGATACGAGTCGTACGGGGAATTTTTTTACCGGATCGTGATCGGCACCTATGGCTTTTTGTGACAGAACCACTTCTGTTGGAGTGGAAAGCAGCACAACTGGTGTGGCTAATATTGGTTATATTATAGAGATCAAGAGTATGAAGCATCTGCAGCCATTCGTCCGACATAGGTTCATTATGAATAGGAGGAGGCTGGAAGGCACTTATGTACTTACAGGTACATTTAGCTGTTTTTGTCGTTGTACATGATAACTGCAAATACCACTCTGTTAGGGTGAGCAGCCAAAATATCGAAACTAAAATATCTACCTACACTAATATCGAGTTTTAAATATCGAAGGGACAGAATATCGATGTCAATAATATCTATGGACAGAATATCGATCCTAAGGTAAGTATTTTAATATCGATGTTAGTAATATCGAAGTTAGTAATATCGACATCAAATATATCGATTTTACTAATATTGATGTTACTAATATCGATATTTATATTATTGTTATGTATTTTATTATGTATTTAATATGTATGTGTTATATGTTTTTAGTTAAGTGTTCTACTGGTTTTAACATATATGTATACAATTTTTATATGTTAACAATGGTTTTTTAAGTCAATTTTGTGTTTTAGTAACGTAGCAGGTTGTGGGTTTATAGGGGAATAGGGTGGGAAGTAATTTAATTATATGGAATTAATTATACATTTTTAGGAATTATAAATTAATTTTAATTAATTTTTGTGTTTAAGTTCTGTAGCGGGTTGTGGGTTTATAGGGGAATAGGGTGGGAAGTAATTTAATTATATGGAATTAATTATACATTTTTAGGAATTATAAATTGATTTTAATAAATTTTTGCGTTTAAGTTCTGTAGCGGGTTGTGGGTTTATAGGGGAATAGGGTGGGAAGTAATTTAATTGTAATTAATTAATAATTTATTTTCATTTATTGGTATTGATAATTATAATATTGTTAATTAAGTATTAATTGGTAATTAATTTTTATTAATTGGCAATTAGTTTTAATTAGTTGATTAATTGATAATTATGTTAAGTGTATTATTTTATTAGTGGAGTGTGTCGTGCGTTTATAGGGGAATAGTGTTGGAAGTAATTGAAATGTAATTAAGTAATTATTAAATTAGTTGTTGGGTATTGATAATTAATTAATTGGACGATAATTAATAATTGGTAAATATTTTAAATTATAATATTTTGGTTATGAAAAATAATTAATTGTTGATTAATCATTAATTGTGAATTAAATATAATTAAATATTATGCATTGATATTTCTAATTAATATATTAATAAGTAATTATTAATTGGTAATTAATGTGTAATATTTATTATTTTGGCGTATGGAAAATATTTAATAGTTCAATATTTTTTAATTGGTAATTAATGTTTCATATTTTTATTTTGCGGTATATATTTTTTTAAATTGTTAAATATATATTAATTGGTATTTACTTTTTAATCATTCATATGTTTTTGGTTATGAAAAATATTTTATTGTTTAATATTTATTATTTGGTAATTCATATTTATTAATTATTATTTATTGGTATTTATTATTAATGTATTGTTAATTAATTATTCTTTGGTAGTTATGTTTGTAATAATTATTTATTGGTATTTGAATAATTTTGAGTTATTTAATAATTAAATCACTAATTATTTTGAATAATTATTTTATTTATAACTATGTTATTTTTAACTTCTACGCTATCCAACACTTTCCCTACTGTTGCACCCTCTGGAGTTGGTATAGTAAATTTTATCCCTACGCTATCCAACACTTTCCGTACTGTTGCATTCTCTGGAGATGGAATAGTCATTTTTACCCCTACGCTATCCAACACTTTCCCTTCTGTTGCACTCTTTGGAGTTGGAATAGTAATTTTTACCCCTTCGCTATCCAACACTTTCCCTACTGTTGCACTCTGTGGAGTTGGAATAGTAATTTTTACCCCTACACTATCCAACACTTTCCCTACTGTTGCACTCTCTGGAGTGGGAATAGTAATTTTTACCCCTACGCTATCCAACACTTTCCCTACTGTTGCACTCTCTGGAGTTGGAAAAGTAATTTTTACCCCTATGCTATCCAACACTTTCCCTACTGTTGCACTCTCTGGAGTGGGAATAGTAATTTTTACCCCTACGCTATCCAACACTTTCCCTACTGTTGCACTCTCTGGAGTGGGAATAGTAATTTTTACCCCTACGCTATCCAACACTTTCCCTACTGTTGCACTCTTTGGAGTTGGAATAGTAATTTTTACCCCTACGCTATCCAATACTTTCCTTACTGTTGCACTCCCTGCAGTGGGTATAGTAATTTATACCTGTACGTTATCCAACACTTTCCCTATTGTTACACTCCCTGGAGTGGAAATAGTAATTTTTAGCTCTACGCTATCCAACATTTTCTTTACTGTTTTTTTTTGGAGCTGGAGTAGTAGTTTTATTGTCGGTGCTATTTAATATTTTTTGCATTATTTTAGCTAATGTAATATATAATTAATTTTAACAATATTAAAATTAAATGTAATTTTTTTAATGTGTTATATATAATTATTTAATTTTTATTCATGTTATTGTTTTATGTGTATTATGTATTTGTAATTTATAATATTTTTTAACAAGTTATAAGTTATTAAAACAATTATTAAAATGTATTATTAAGTAAGTATATATATTATATATTATATGTATATGTTTAATTAATGTTTTATTACATTATATATATTCATTATTCATTTTAAACATTATAAAATATATTTAATTATGTTTCTTTTATTTATAAGTATTATTTGGTTTATTTTACATAGTTGTTTTTAACTAAAAAATACTTTATATTTTTAATAACGATATTTTTGACATTCTATATTTTATTTTCGATATTTTTGTACTTACCATGTTGTAGATAGGATCTCGATATTCTTGTCATCGATATTTTTGTGTCGATATTTTTGTAGGTCGATTTTCTGTCTCGATATTCTGTCAGACATTCCTCTGTTAGGGATGAAGAATATTTCTTGATCTACTCATTTTCTTCAATTTTTAGGACGGATGATATACCCTATGCATCTGATTTTCTCTGTATCAGAGATATGGTTGTTTCTTGGAATTACGGGGATTGTGATCAATACTATATATTGCAGCATAAGTGAAAGTGGAGAGTTGAATGCCTGTTGGACACACAACCCTGTTATTGCAGAATTGCTCACATTGTTTGTTAGATAATGTTGCTGACACTTCTTGAACACGCTCATATGAGACGCATTCACCCAATTAGTGCAGTAGCTCAGCTAATTCCCATTTTCAAGTTTTAGCATGCACCAGTAATCCAATATAAAGAGTAGTGGAATTTCATTATCTTTTTTGTGGCAGATATTTCCTTTAGGACTTGCCTCTTATACTTACTGGTATGACAAAGAACAGGCTGTGATGCTGACAAAGCAGCACTCCTCATATCATTTACTGTGCTGTCATTTAAAATGTTACAATCTTCCATAATCATTCGTATCAGATTTAGCATAACAGTCCCTACTGACTTTTCTTGGCAATTTTGCTCAAAAAGTCCAATCATTCCACCTACTTCAAGTTGAAACATTTCTTTTCGACTAATAGCAGCTGCATTGGCCAGGCAGACATCATCCTGAAAAGCATTTTGTTTACAGATACTGAATATATTTTCTTCTATATTGTTTTTGCATATTAGAACAATATCTCTACCTTTTGGTTCAGCTGTAACTTCTGGTATGAACACAAGAATCTTTTCTTTTAATTGTTGTCTGCATTTTCTACACCTGATTCTGTCATACAGTGAACTTTGAGGGATTTAATGTTAGATAATGTAATTACTGGCGATACTTCAGAATTTTGACGTGTATCTTCGAGATAGTTTACAATTTCACCTAATACCATGCCATAGATTAATGTCAATTTGTTGTCTTCACTTTTTTCTTTGTTCTGTATTTGCCAAAGCCGGTTATAGAAACGAACAAGACACTTTTTGAGGTACTTCGCTTCAGTCGCAACCATATAACCACTGCTTAACTTGGTGAGTAGTTTTGAGTCACTTACTGCAACTACAGCATCTTAAACAGTGTTATTCAATTCAAGTGCACTCATATTTAGAAGCTCTACCCCCGACTCTACATCACAGAAGAAACATGTATCTTTCAATCCACCAACTGTAAATGAAGCACGTTTACACCTTGAAGTATTCTCTTGAAAACTGTCTTGAACTAGTTTAGGTTTTCTGATAATCTTGCAAGTTTGTGTTTGTCAAATTTGTTTTTACACATTTTATGGAATTTTCCACAGTTTTCATTTAACAGTTGTTCAACTACATCATTATTTTTTTAACAATTTTGTCTTGATGGTTGATGGAAGTCCTTTGATTTCGTAAAAAGTTAAAAGATCGTCAAGCAAACGTTTGTACCATATTCCTTTATTAGAACGTTTACTATTAGCTGGACACACTAAAACCTCTGGTAAATCTTGTTGACACAATACACACAGATCCCAATCAATCTCAATTCCAACATTTTGTGTACTAGATATAAACTCTTCATTGATATTTACTAATTTGCATCTTCTTTTGGTAGACATTGTTACTCATTGACAGCAGATAATCTTTTCACAATTTCAGAAACCTGCAAAAAATAAATTGTTCGTTTACAAGGGCAGTACAACATACTTTTTTATTTACATCATAAGGTATTTAACTTATTTGATCCATGAAAATTTTTTCATACTTTGTCAGGGGTCAACTAAAATGCAGAATGTGTACCACATTTGGCATTCCGACCAGAAAAATATGTGAAATGATGTGAAGGATGCCTAACATTAGATTCATAATTGCTATATAAATAATAGAGGTGGGCATTTTCGTTGATGATGTTATACGGGCTAAGTAGCCATATGAGTTTTGGGGTCTATATCATCACTCATTTTTTATCTTATTATTAAGCCCTGTGCAAAGTTTCATGTTGGTATCACATTTTGCACGATTCTAACTCTAAGCTACCTCACTACATCCACCACTGCCAGGCATCCAACACTAATGGAGGCTTAGAAAGTCCTTTGAGATTCAGGGATGGGGTTGCTGACTACCAAGTTAATTGCACCTGCCAGGGTCACGAACAGGTAGCTGGGTGGTCCGAATCATACCAGGAAGAGCTGCCTTCAAATTAGCCTGAAAGAAGGATGTCAGTGAGGGCTGGAGATAGAAAGGGGGACATCGCACCATGAAGGAAAAGGTGCCTAAAAGAGGTGATGCTCAATGAGCTGTGCAGTAAGAAATGGACATCTGCCCATTGTAGCCCAGGAAAGGATCTGCACAGGTAGTGTGGTGAGTCCTTGTGACCCAGATCTCCCTGCAGCATGACCTGAAGTGAACAAACTAGCTCCCATGCATGGCCGTGGATGCCAATCCTTCTCTCCCTCTGTTCCGAAGGAGGCCAGGAGATGACAAAAAGTAACTATAGAAGCCAAAGACATAGAGCAAGCGCATGTGACTGCTTACTGCTAAGGAAAATTGCAACCTTGTTCAGTGGTTTCATTAAAAGAATCAAAAGCTCCTGCGAAGGCATAGTGCTAGAAAAAATCACAACCACATCCGTTGGTTGTTAATCAGAAGGCCCATGACAAAGTTTATCACAGCAACCCAGGGTGAGTTCTTTATTTTTTAGGAAGGCAGGATGAGTTTGAGGATGGAGGAACAAGCAATAAAGATTTATGTCTCTGTAACAAGTACAAGAGAGTATAGCTTCCACCAATATGTGTCTGCTCAGCCCTTTCCCTTCAGGACCAGAAGTACTCACCTGTGTTCAGCCATACAATCAAAGGCCATCGCTTGGGACAGAAGGGCAGAATCAACACAGCTGCTCCCTGAAGATGGTGTGCAAGCTGGTAATGTCTTGTGGGATTGCCTTGTCTCATCATTTCAAGGTACAATGTGCAGCCAACATTACTGCAAAAGACATTCACCTTTAACAGGCATTGGGGCTGCTACATAGATAGCGTGAGAACAGCTTCGGCCCATCAGCCCTAACATTGATGTTTGGACTGCCTTGGAAAAATGAAAGCAAATTTGACTTATCAATCAGCTTTAGGGAAGTTTAAATGTGTTACTTGATTGATCTTATCTTACCACTTTAAGTATCCAGGGGCAGTCCACAGTTAGGGCTGACTAACTACCTGACTGCCTCACATCTCTCCTGTGAGTTGTGTTTAATGCAGCTGTTAGATTCTTAGTGGAGTTCTGAGTCTCTGAGAAAGTGTCAGACTGCTTGACATCACTACCCTTAGGGTCAAGTGCTAAAGAGGAATACTTGGTGCTACGTTTTGGGTTTAATAGTAAAGTAAAGCTCCAAGATGCCAATGGGAAAAGGCTGTCAATTATACATTTCAGTAACCTCTGATTGTCCAGAGATTCCTGAAAAGTTCCTACAAGTGTTCCAATTGGGGTGAACTTCACAATGACCCAGTACTGAGATGAAGGGTGCCAACAGTTCTGTGGTGATGCGGAACACAGCAAAGGATTTGCTAATTGGTTTTACTACTCAGTCGCGTTTTCTCCAGTGGTCTACTCAGGGAAGGATGGACAATTGTGGAAGACGGCATTCACAACATGGAAGTACCTGCTTGTCCATTAACTAAAGCATTTGGACTTGCTTTCAATGTAAAAGTAAGCATGGATGGCTGTCAACTACAGAGGGCAAAATGCAGTAATACAGTTTTAAAGGTCAGCAACAGTGGTCAACAAATGTGAGCAAGAGGGCGTAGCAGAAGGAAATTGGGGAAGTAGACATAGTATGGCTAGTTTGGAAGACCTGAAAGAGTGGCTATCACATAACTCTGCCCAGATCCGACAGGAGATTAAAGGGCAGTTTTCAAAGGGTTTTCAAATGCCTGATGAGAGGTCAATAGAGAATGGATAGGCCATACACTTTCTTGCATTTCCCACCACATTGAGTTGATAGGGAATAAGTTGATGTGTGAAGTACAGTAGGGCAGGATTGCAGGTCCATTTGTGGATTGGCCGTTGGAGATGTTGATGGTGTTGTCACTGAGCATCATACCAAAGAAGACAAGCAGGGCCAAACAAAATTATCCCTAGCAAAAATTTCAGACCAGCACCACACTAAAGGAGGTTGCAACTCGAATTGAGCAATAGGGGCATGGTTGAGCCATAGTAGCCCACCATGCTCTAAACTCTTCCAGCTAGCCTGCAGCCCAAAAGGGGGGCCGTATGACTAGTCCAGACCAGAAAACAACAGGAGAATTCCAGCTGATCTACAACACTTCTAGCTTGATAGGAGAACACTGAATGATTACACATGTGGAGTGATGCCAGGCCAGGTCCTTCCTGGACTGGAAACAAGCTTCCTGGGGACCGGTTTCGGGGTTTCACCCCTCATTAGCCAGGATAGCTTGAGTCCAGTGACATCGAGAGCACAGAACGCACGTCTGGCATACCCGTCCCACTCGGGGTGGTATTGCCAGGCCAGGTCCTCCCTGAACTGGAAACAAGAATCCTAGGACCAGTTTCGGGGTTTCACCCCTCATCAGCCAGGATAGCTTGAGTCCAGTGACATGGAGAGCACGGGACCCACGTCTGGGCATGCCCGTCCCACTCGGGGTGATAAAAATGATTACACAGCAATAAGATTTTGTGGTGGAGCTTTTCATTATTGACAGTCCTATTAAGAAGTTAAAACTATGTGGCAGGGGTAGGCTAATGGCAAAATTTGATGACAAGAATGCCTTTTGTTTGCTACCAATACGTACAGATGATGTTGAGTTGCTAGAGTTACAGGTTGATGAGTTTGTGTATGGATAAGGTCATATTTGTGGGTTGTTCTCTTTATGCACCTTTTTGAGCTTTTAATCACCTTTTTGGTGAGAAGTAAACTGGAAGAGACCTGCCTCTGTGTATTAATTGGATATTTTTTTTATAGTGAGTGACAGCGAGGCTGCTTGTACTAGGTTCTTGGAATGTTTTCTCGGGCAGGCTGAGGCCCTTAGACTGATATTAGTACCGGAGAAAACCAAGGATCCCTCCAGAGGCGCTGATATTCTAGGGTGTTAAATTGGACTTTATGGTCATGGAGTCCAGGTTTTCAGAGGATACATTATCATGTCTTAAGTTGGTGACAAGAGCAATGTCGGATTAAGAAAATGAACTTTGGGACAGGTACAGAAATTGCTTGGACATCTAAACTTTGCTTGTAAGGTGATGGTGCAAAATGGGCCTTTCTGTAGGAGGCTGGAATCGTCCGTTGTGGCACTGACCACATCAGAGTGTAACTGTCTGAGATAAGAAGGAGGATTTGGTATTATAAAATTATTTTTTTGAAGATTTTAGTGGCAGGTGTGTGTAGTTAAGCAATGAACGATAGGAATGGCAGTGCAAAATGTGTTTGGACTTGGCGGGAACCATTGGTTTGTGTGTCTACTTGTACTGGTTTGCTGAACAAAGGCCTGCGCATTGGAGGCAAGAAGCACAGTAATGGAATGGGATTTGTGAGGTCATAAGCAGTGCATTGTGGGGCATAAGTTATAGTTAACTCAGTGAATTTCACTGGTTTTAAATGAGTAAAATCTGAGCCTTACTATTACGTCCCTGTAACCTTTGATTTTTTTTTTCAATGAATTTGTAAGGGATTTCTAAGGAATTAGTGAGTAAGTCCATCTGTGAGTGAGTGCATGAGTGTATTGGTGGGTCTGTCAGTGGGTGCTTGAGTCTCTAACTGGTTAGAAAAGTGGGTGCATGAGTGTCTTAGTGGATCTGTAAGTGGGTGGATGAGTGTCTGAATGGGTCTGTGAGGGTGTCTGAGTGGTTCTGTGAATGTGTGTATGAGTGCCTGGGTGAGTTTGTGAGTGGGTGTGAGTGTCTAAGAGCATCAGTGAGTGGGTGCATGAGTGTCATAGTAGGTCTGTGAGTGGGTCTGTGAGTGTCTGAGTGGGTATGTGAGTGTGTGTATCAGTGTCTGAGTGGGTATGTCAGTGGGTGTGTGAGTGAGTGTCTAAGTGTCTGTGTGGGTGTGTCAGTAGCTGGGTCAGTTATCCAAAAAGAGTCCACACTTTTGCACATAATATCTGGCCAAGTGGAGTACTTTCTATTGGCTAATTACTAAGTGCTACCTCCTTGGAAAAATGTCCAGTACGTATTCTACACTATCGCTGCATAATGCACCACGAGAAAATGTCGCCAGCGACATTGTGTGCATTCGCCAATGTGATTGTTCCTCGTGCATCTTTATACAGAAATTTGAGATAACATGAATCTTCCTATAGAGAAGACAACCAAAGTAAAAAGAGGTCAATCTCCACCAAACAAGGGTCATTCTTCTTAACTATATGAAGTAAGTTCTTCTTTCTTTGGTGGAGATGTACTAATATTGCTCAGCATAAAAAATGTGCCACCAAAATCGGTGGGAAACGCGCCGGTGGGGCCTTTTTGTAAACTGTCCATCATCCTGGCAAAGGGCGGGAAGAATTTTACATATTTGTATTAATTTTATATGTAGAACCATTGATTCTGCTCTCACCAGGAGAGGACAAGAACTTGCGCTCCCATTGATCAGGATGCAATAATCTCCACAAAGAGTTTTGTAGTATTCTGGCATGATGTTTTATTCCCTATGTTTCTCTGTCCTAGCTGCTCAGCGTGTGTGTGTGTCTTCTCTATGGAATGTTGGTGAGTGGACCTTGAGTAGAATGCCTGGGTGACTGGACGAGGGGTGACAGTTGGTGGATGGGGCTGAGCAGCTAGCAGGCTGCTCCTGGTGGGGCTGTTGATATCAGCTTACAGGCTGCCCTACAGGACTTATATACCTGTTAATGATGACCTACCTGTTGTTAAGGACTTACTGATACTACCTGTGAATAAACCTACATGGATTACAACTTACCAGCGTGTCATCATTACTACAGGTTTCACATCATCTTTCAATGTAGAATTTCAAGAAACACATTTGCTTTGCCACTGCCAAGCCCAGGAGTTAGGATATTGTTAATCTTCAGAGGAAAAAGGGTATTTGTCCAGTCCCAAGGGGGGAGCGAGGTCTGGGCATTTACTCAATTATATTCCTGGTTTGCAAACCATCCCAAGGCTACTGTCTGGTGATAGACCTAAAGAACCTCAACCAGTTCATCTCAGACATCAAATTCAAGATGAAGACCCTGAAAAGAACCACTCCTTTAAGTTCATCAGGAAGTTTCATGATAACGCTCAACTTCATGGATGTCTATCTTCATATTCCGGTAGGGCCGGGTGGGGGGTAGTGGAGTTCGACATTCAACGGAAAAATGGAGAGTAAATAAATAAATAAATAAAACCACATTTAATAATAAATAATAATCCACATTTGTAAAGCGCGAACAATCACTCGTAAGGGTCTCTAGGTGCTGGGGGCTGTCGGGAAAGCAAGCTGTTTCCCAGAGTCGCATGGTGCTGGGCTAATCTGCCGCCGGCGATTGAACCGTGATCCCCAGATTCCTGAGTCAGTCGCCCTGGCCGCGGCGCCACACCCCTTCCACACAAATAAAACCAGTTACATTTGCTTGCCGCATTCATTGATACCACTCATTTACAAGACCCCTAGGTGCAGTTTTGCGCCGCCGGAGCGTCACTTTCTTTGATGCTTTGGTGTACATTGTGCAGCAGTATATTTACAAGGCCACTCAAAGCCACTTTACGTGGCTGTTCATGGCCTTATAAGAATGTGCTCCTTTTGCGCAAAACACTGCATGAAAGGGGCGATCCATAGGTGTTGCTGTGAGTGTTCCCATGCAACACCCATGGAATCTGAAGCATTCCCAGATTTACGAGGAATCATAAACCTGGGAATGCGTCAGATTCCTACGCGGGCGCAACAAGGAGAAATACTTTTATTTCTCCTCGTGTTTTCCTCTTTCCATGCATGCTGAATTCTGCAACACGGAATGCATCACGCATACAAAGAGGAAAATGCCATTATTGTTTTTGTGCAGGAAGTTCTCCCTTCCTGCACAAAAACAATCATGCCCGCAATGCAGGCAGCCTTGCAACTTGACGCAAGGGTGTCTGCATTGGCACACGGCTGCTGTTTGTGCACCGGCACGGGGAAGAAGAACAGGAATGTAGATACGGCGCATTCCTGGTCTTTTCTTTCAGCTCATGGCAGTGCAGCAGGAAGGCCTGCTACGCTGCAGTGCGACAAATGTTTGTGAATGAGGCCCCAAATGTATTCACTTACCATATAAAGGAGGTCCTGTACAGTTCCAATGCATTCTGCAACACGCAATGCATCACGCATACAAAGAGGAAAATGCCATTATTGTTTTTGTGCAGGAAGGTCTCCCTTCCTGCACAAAAACAATCATGGCCGCAATGCAGGCAGCCTTGCAACATGACGCAAGGGTGTCTGCATTGGCGCACGGCTGCTGTTTGTGCACAGGCGCGGGGAAGAAGGACAGGAATGTAGATGCAGCGCATTCCTGGTCTTTTCTTTTGGCACACGGCAGTGCAGCAGGAAGGCCTTCTGCGCTGCAGCGCGGCAAATGTTTGTGAATGAGGCCCCAAATGTATTCACTTACCATATAAAGGAGGTCCTGCACAGTTCCAATGCTCTTCTGTTGGTTTAGGAGTGGGGTGCCAAAAAAGGTTTTCTAAATACAAATTGATAGGTGCCTGGTGTGACACCAATCAGACTTTACAAGGTAAACAACTAGCTAGAAATTATGAATTTCAAACAGTCTACTTTACCATATTATATTATTATCCTCTTATTTTTTTGTTCTTATACAAGGGATATGAAGTATTTTATGGACATGAAATTGTTACTTTGTATTTATTCTGTGCTTTTATGATCTTTTTAAGCTGATCGAATAAAGAATAAATGAATGAATGGATGATAAATTTCAGTCTTATTTTACCGTTGAGATTGAAGCTTTATCGATTTTATTTTGCATGATGGCTGGGGTTAATCGATACAGAGATATATTTAGGTGCTCCCATGGGATGACAAATAGGTATGGGTTTTCCTCAATTTCAACTGTGCCACCTAAATATATGAGAGGTAACCTATTGTTGGAAAAATTAGCAATCACGGTTGGCAAATTGTGGTCTTTTTAATACAGATAAGGAGACTTTAAAGCATGCTGTAGGTACCTGTCCATGCTTGCTAAAATTAATAAGAAAATTGCTAAAATCTGATTGGGTAAAAATTGTTTGCGGACAATTGCATTTCAGGATGCTTGGGCTGTAAACAAAGTCTGTGCTTCCCTGGAGCGTTTTTGAATCAGCTACTCCTAGACTAGAACATGCAAATGATTGTAAAATATGAAATACTAATTGAGCGGTTTCTACTTTGACTAACATTGGTTTAGAGACCGTAACAAGGCCCAGACTCGGGTTAGGCTTGTATAGATGTTTAAAAATATCATTAAAAAAAATAATGAAAGGGAGGAGCCTAGCGCGCATCCAAGATGGTCGCGTGAGCACAGGGCTCCCCGGACCCTCGCTGCTCCTCGGAATTTATCCTGAGATTATCCTGATATAGTTTACGGAATCTGGAAGATGAAGGCTGGCTGAACACGGATCTCCTTTCAGAAATCGAATCGGACCTGGGAATCCTGATTTATCGTGGTCTGAACTTTTGGGACCCACCCGACGGCGGTGCCCGGTGTGAGGGCGAACTGTGGAGCCGGGGTGTAATTGAACAACAGCGGCGACAGCGCTGTGCCAGTGGCCGCTCCATCACTTTCGGTTTCACTTTTGGACTTTGAAGGGGCTGGACGGCGGAATCGCTTGGTGTGGCTGGGTGTTTCTTAGGCCTCTGCGTGAGGCCTTTGTCTCCGCCTGCTACTAGTGTGCCCATCGCCTTTGGTCCCCTCACACCGCTATATTGCGGACTCTGGTGAGGCGCCCGTCTGCGGTGCCGGTGCCCATTCGACCCTTGATCGGCGGACCCCTTCGGTGAGCGTGGCCCAAATGGGGGGCAAGGGGGGCCCCGAGGGGCGCAAGACTAAAGCTTCCCTCCGCGGGGGACCGGTCCAGGCGAACAACATGGACCGCTACACTCATGGCAGAGGGTCCCCTGGAGCGGCCGGCGCCCCCCCAGACGCCGCCGGTGGTGGCACGTCCGTCTCTCCGGAGCTGTCCCTGCAGGACATCATGGGCGCCATTGATGGCATCAGGGAGACCATCGCCACGCAGTACGAGGCCTTGGCCCGTAAAATCGACACGGTGGCAATCGATGTCACATTAATTCGGGCGGATCTCTCTAAAACCAACGAGAGGGTTCAAGCGCTCGATGTGCGGACTTCTACCCTTGGTGCGGATGTGTTGGACCTGCAGACCACTCTTGGCGACATCAAGATGGCTAACGATCAGATGGCCCGGCGGCTGGAGGACTACGAGGGACGAGCCCGACGCAATAACATCCGTGTCATAGGCGTACCGGAGTCCTCCGACAACCGCCCGGTTGACCTCCTGGTTGAGGAACTCATCCTCCAACAGCTGGCCCCCGCTGGCCTAAGTAAGTTCTTTGCCGTGGAGCGGGCCCATCGAGTTCCGGGCGGTCGACCGCGGCCGGGGGCCCCCCCGAGGCCTATTGTAGCCAAACTTTTCCACTATAGAGACCGAGATGCGATTCTGCAGGCCTCACGGGTCCACGGCCCGGTTCGTCATGAGAACTCGTCAATTAACTTTTACCCGGACTTCACCCAACTTGTCCAGAAACAGCGGATGGGTTTCCAGGGGGTGAAGCGTCGTCTCCGTGACCTGGGCCTTAAGTACTCTATGCTTTATCCCGCAAAACTTCGAGTGGAACATGAGGATCGGACGGCCTTTTTTGACTCTCCCGCGACTGTGAGTGACTGGCTGGACTCGCTGCCGGACAGGGGTGACCGGCCTGGGCCCTCTGCCGGTACCGAAGGTGACGGGTCCCCTTTGGAGTGACTTTTGGTCCTTGACTTTGCCATTTTGCACTGTTCGGTTGGGTTTTACTTCTTTTGTTCATTTTGTCTCACTATGACCTGTGTGGGGGGCGGGCGGGGACGGGTCCCTTTCCTCCTCCGAGGTCTTTCCGTAGAATGGGGTTAGTAGGGCGACAGGCACACTGCAAGTTGGGCTGGTTTTTTGGACCGCAGGGGTGCAGGGTGGGGGGAGTTGGATTTGGGGGGGGGGTTGGGGGGTGGGAGGAGTTGTTTTGATGTGTGTTTTTTGTTTTCAGGGCGAGGTATTGATTTTTGTCCAGTTTCGGGGGCTGTGCTACTGGCTGGGGGACCTTTGATCTACTGGAGGGGATGGGGGGGGACGGGTTGAGGTTGATGTCATGGAACGTCAATGGGTTGGGGGACCGTATCAAGCGGGGTGTTGTGCTGCAGTATTTGCGTCGTCTGGCTCCTGATGTGGTGTTTTTACAGGAGACGCATCTGGTTGGTAATGTTTGTCATGCAATGAACAGGGGGGGATACCGCCTCGTGGCTCATTCTGGTTTCACCACAGGTTCTAGAGGGGTGGGCATTCTCCTGCGATCCTCACTTCCGTTAGAGATCACCAGGGTAGTCTCGGATGATAGAGGGCGCTATGTGGGTCTGACTGGGAGGTGGGAGGGGCAGTCCCTTTCCTTGATCTCAGTTTACGTCCCCCCGGGCCTCCAGAACTCCACCTTTTCGGACTTGGGTCGAAGGCTGCTTGAACTTCCCGACAGTCTTTTGCTTATGGGCGGGGACTTCAATTCGGTGCTTTCGGGTGACCTGGATCGTCACCCGCCCAGGGCCCTCCCCGCTGCCCAGGCATGGCTCGGCGGACTATTGGAGACCTTCGGTCTGGTAGATAGTTGGAGATTGATGCATCCGACACAATGTCAGTACACCTTTCAATCTGGGGCGCATGGGAGTCTTTCCAGATTAGACTATTTCCTTATGCCCGCGGCCCAGACTGCTCGGATTCGAGAGGTTAGGCACCTGGCGCGGGGTATCTCTGATCATTCCCCGCTGTGGCTGCTCTTTGACACCGGGTCGCGGTCTGCAGGGCGGATCGCTCCCATTAACCCTTGGTACCTGCGAGACCCTACAACTCGCGACAGCTTGGTCAAGTCGATTGACCAATACTTCCTTGAAAACAAGGGGTCGGTGTCGTCCGCAATGTCCCTGTGGGAAGCCTTTAAAACCGTGCTCCGCGGACACGCCCTCTCCCAGATAGTGGTGGCTAAGAAGATCAAGAGTGAGGCAGTGGTGAAGCTGGAGACTGACATCTCGGGGCTGGAGTCGGCCTTGGAGGCGGGTGTCACTCCGGACGGGCTCCATGCCCTCAGCTTGAAGCAGTTTGAATACAGGTCTCTTGTTACTGATGCTGCCAAGACTATGTATAGGGAGCAGCAGGGTAGATTGTATGACGCCGGGGACAAGGCGGGTAAATTGATTGCTTGGCTGGACAAGAAGGAGAGAGTGAATCGTGTGGTCCCGGAGCTTCGGGCCTCGGATGGAGCGTGTGTGACTGAGCCTGGTGAGATTGTGGAGTGTTTCGCTGACCACCTCCGGGCCGTGTACTCCCCGGTGACGGATAGGGATGAGGAAGACTCTCGCCTTCTGCTGCGGGATATTGCTTTGCCCGGCCTGTCCGTCGAGGACCGTGAACAGCTGGACACCCCCTTGTCCGTTGACGAGATTGCCACCGCGATTCGGTCCCTTCGCTCTGGCAAGGCTATGGGTCCCAACGGCCTGCCTATTGAGTTGTATAAGTTGCGCCCTGATAAAATCGCGCCTTTCCTCCGTCGTATGTTCCAGGAGTCCCTCGAGACGGGTTCCCTTCCCGCCGACCAGCGTTTGGCTACTATAGTCGTGATCCCCAAGGAAGGTAAGCCACGAGACCGCTGTGCCTCCTACAGGCCTATCTCTCTATTAAACGCCGAGCCTAAGATACTGGCTAAAGTCCTCGCCAATCGTTTGCTGAGCGTTATCTGTGATCTGATCCATCCTGATCAATGCGGCTTCATCCCTCATCGTAACACCGCTCTTAACCTGCGGCGTCTCCACGGCGCCCTCGCTAGGGCGGAGTACCTCTCCGAACCAGCCGTACTGGTTTCTTTGGATGCCACGATGGCCTTTGATACCATCGAGTGGCCATTCCTCTGGGCTGTCTTGACCAAATTCGGCTTTGGGGAGGGATTTCTTGGCTGGGTGAAGCTTCTTTACACTGGACCAATGGCTCAGGTGGTTGTCAATGGGCGGGTCTCCCGGCCTTTCGCTCTCGGTAGGGGTACGAGGCAGGGGTGCCCGTTGTCCCCTCTGCTCTTTGCTCTCGCCTTGGAACCGCTCGCTGCCTGGCTCCGCTGGGAGCCCTCGATCAGAGGGATCCAGTGGGCCCCGGGCTTCGAGGATCGGGTCTCGTTGTACGCGGATGATATTCTTTTGTATCTCACCTCGCCGCAGCAGTCGCTTAATGTTCTCTTTGATGTTCTTACTTCCTTTGGGAGAAATTCGGGTTTGACGATTAACTGGTCTAAATCCTGTGTCTATCCTATTTCTGGTGGCCCTCCTCTCTTGCCGCCTCGGCTTCCGATCCAACTATCTCTGTCCGGCTTTAAGTACCTGGGGGTGTACGTGTCGTTGGACCCGGCGGTTCGCTATGAGCAGAACCTCCTGCTTCCACTTCGGCGTTTGAGGGAGGATACGGCTCGGTGGTGTAAGCTGCCCTTGTCCCCGCTTGGTCGCGCAGCACTGTTTAAAATGATGTCCCTTCCCAGATTCCTTTATGCACTTCAGAACTCCTTCGACGTCATTCCGGTGGCCTACTTTCGGGAGGTGGAGAGCCTGCAGAGGAGACTGGTATGGGACGGGCGGGCGCGTATCGCTCTGGCAAAGCTTACTCTCCCCTGGTACGACGGGGGCATCGCGCTTTCCGACATTAGAAGGTACTATTGGGCCTCACAGCTATTGGCCATTAACCATGCCACGTATGCGCCTGGCTTGAACCCGGCGTATGAGATGGATAAATTCCTGCTTCCCGGCGGTGACTATAATAGGGCGCTTTACTCCCGCTCGGCTGGAAGGACCCTTACGGGCCCTACTAAGATTGCGGTAAGGATCTGGAAGGCGGCTAATGTAGCCATGGGCTGGAGTGAGCGCTTAACATGTGCCACTCCTTTATTTGCCTCCGACCGACTGGGAAGCCTCTGGAAAACGAAAGGCTTTGAGCGTTGGGACACGATCGGTATTAGCAGAGTGGGAGACCTATGGATCAAGGGCGCGGTTAAAACCTTCGCGGCGCTCCAGAGTGAATACGAGCTTACTGAAAGGGAGTTCTTCCGTTACGCCCAGGTTCGGCATGCCCTGCTCTCGGTCTTTGGGGTAGGGACCAAGGTCCCGGCTTCTTCGCCCCTCGAGGACCGCATACTCGATGGTCACGTGCCTGACAGCACTATCTCTCTAATTTATAAAAAACTTATTAATAATCGGGCTGACCTCTTAGTGCGTCTTCGGGAGGCATGGACGGGAGATGGGGTGGAGCTGGACGACGAGGACTGGCAGTCCGCACTGTCGTCCCCTAAGGAGGTGGCCATCCCGGCCCGTCTCCGTCTGGTCCAGCTGAAGATTCTCCACCGGGTTTACGTGACGGGTCCCCGTTTGGTTTCGATGGGATTCTCTGACGACGGGCTCTGTAAGCGGGGCTGTGGACTTAGTGCCACCTTTCTCCACATCCTTTGGGAGTGCCGCGAGGTGGCGGAATACTGGCGCCGGGTGCATGTGGTAATGGGACAAGTCACCGGGGTCGCTCTGTTGCCGGAGGTGCGTCGCTGTGTTCTGAATGTGTGGGAGCCCAATGATTATAACGCGGCCCAGACTCGGTGGGCGGCCCTGGGGAACATGATTGCCAAGAGAGATATAGCGCAGCTTTGGGGTTCCCAGCGGCCGCCCACCGTGTCCGTATGGAAGGAGAACATGGACTGGTGCATGTTCAGGGAGAAGACTGTGTATGTGGCTCGTGGTAAACCGGGGGCATGGGGTAGAATCTGGGGGCAATGGAATCAGTATCGGGGAAATATCTGTGCCCCCCCTCTGGTGGATACTTCCGAGGTTGCCTTGTCCCCCTGACCCTTGATGGTTCCTTGCGTATTTGGACTATCCGAGTGTAGACCTGGCTCTCCCGTGACCCCCCCCTGACCTCTTAGTCCTCCTTTCCCTTGACCGCCATCTGGTGGTCGGATGTAGGGTCCCCCTGCTGTAGTCTGACGCCCACTTTATGTCACTACGCCTCGCCTTTTGTTTTTAGTTGTTATTTATGGTAAATGTATGTATCCTGATTCCCTTAGGAGTATCCGGAGCTTCTGTAATGGGCTGGGGACCATGGGTCGGTTGATGACTTTAACACTGTGTGATCCGTTTTGATCCTAGCGGCCGGCCCTGGTGGTTGTAGGCCCATGCTTGTATCCTTTTCTCTGTTCAATAAAAACCTTTTAAAAAAAAAAAAAAAAAAAAAAAAATAATGAGATGTTGTGAGATGTTAATAGCTGGGGTTATCTTTTAAATATGGGCAACATTTATTTTTTAACTTGCTATCGTTTTTTATAAAAATATGTTGTGTTTTATATTGTTTTGCTAAATTAGGTTTGCCCAGAAAAGCAATAAAAGTTTACTTAGTTACTATATAGAAATTTTGATGTGAAAATTAATCAAGGAGTCTTTCTGAAATGTTCAAAGAAGTGCCCTTGAGTTATGGCATACAACTGATTTTAAGTACAATATAGGGTAACACGTTGGTTCGCAGACGCTGGCACCACTGCTCATATTTCACAGTTATAAAATATAGCAGTAATATTTCTAGTATGCATCACGTTCTCTATGAAGGAATTGTGAATTCTCCTCAAACGTTGACATTTTAACATATTTGGCATAAATGTTTAAGAGTGTTTTTGAAGAATCTGACACCTGGCAGTCCAGTAAAGCCTGTTGCACAACCCAAGGGCAGAATTTAAACAAAAGCAGTCAGTGACATAGCCCTGACTGCGGGCAGGAGCGCCTAAGGGTGTTTCCATAGAAAATACCTACGATGAGAAAAACAACGCCCTGGCTCACGTTACGAGGGTGTTGTTAAACTTGGATTAACTGTGAGTAAAACTATGATTGTATTGTCAATCTGGACACTACCTGCAGGCCAAAATGGAGCTCAACACAGCAAAGAGCTCTGAATACCAGGGCTAACCAGGACAATTGATCTACGGGCAGGACCACTGGAATTATGCGGCAGGAGAGGAACAAATTATGTGGCAGGGTTGAGTAAATTAGGCAGCAAGAAGGGCCAAATTATGCAGCATAATGTGGCACATTTTGTAATAGTAGTACTTAATTTTTTGTAATTTTTAGGGTCAAGCCTAACAGCGCGCATGCACTACTCTGCGAGGCATACTGTAGCCAGAATAGGGGCTTCAAGCACCTCCCATCTTTTCTATTAGCTCCTGTTCATGCCCTTCCTAAATGCCTGATTTTGTGTGGTGTATATGCTTAATTAGTCCCGCCTTTTGGTGTTTCGGACCCTCCCAGGTGACTGCCCCTGTTAAGTGTGGACTTACTCTTTTTTTTATTATGTTCCTTTCGGCTCCCTCTGTTTTTGTTGCTTTCCCTCAGCTCATGTATCAGAATGGCGCCCACTTCACGGATGCCACGCTTCATGTTTTGGATGGCATTTATATTACGGTTGTCTTATCGTTCAGCATGCCATGCTCCGGCCAGACTTCGGTACCAGAGCACGCTTTAACCCTCTACACCTCAGCACAGAGTCTTCTAGAGCAGACGGCAACCAATGCCAACCCACGGTCCTTTGTAATTTGTCATTCCGAACAGCTGTGAATGCTCCCTGCAGCTGGCACAAACCTCTGACATTCGAATTTGTGCCTTGCAGGGTACACTCCGATCTCCGCAGCAGGACTCAGTCCACTGAGCTGTCTTAGGCAGCTACCTCTCTCAGCGGCATGTTTTCCTGGTCTTCAACAGTTCCCTGCGTCTCACATCCATTCAACATTATTAACATCCCACAGGCATTTTATGGTACTTAGACCCATGCAGGCTCATGCCCCAAATCTCACCGGCACATGGAAGACAAGCCTGTGGTCTGAAGATTGCTCTCCCGGGAAGCTTGTCATCCATGCCTCTTGTTGCACATGTTGCTCTTTCTTTAAAGGACCTCTTCCCCTCTTCACTCATTCGGGTTCCCCTTCTCCCAGGGTCTATTGCTGCTCTACCCGTGTGCATTATATTACTATATACAAACGCTTACGTAGCCCAACATTTTATAGACCTCTTCGGCCGTGGCCCGAGAAATGTGTTGTATGTGTTGTTTGGGACTCCCTGGAGCTCTAATTCCGTCTTCTCTATGTAACCAAATTGTGTGATCCTGGACACATCCGCTTGTAGTCAGTTACCCTGTATTCTTTACCTAAATAATCAAAGCACGAAAGAGACTCGCCCCCTTTCAGAATATATTAATTCTTCTAAACAAAGCGCATCCAAGATGTAGGTTCAAATAATTCCAAATCCTGGAAGGGGATGGTGTGCTTTATTCTGAATTAGTGAGTAGGCGCCCTTCTGTAACGCCCACTGTGGAATAAAACATCTCTTGGCACTAGGCAGAAGAATACTTTTGGATATACACATATATATATAGATTGGGCGCACTATTTCAGCTATTAGCTGTAAACTGTAAGCCACGCACTCTCGCGGCTGCTGCTTCCTCCCCCTCCTGCTGGTTTACTTTACTGGTCATCAGAGCACGCTTTAACCCTCTACACGCCAGCACAGAGTCATCCAGAGCAGACAGTAACTGTCACCAACACACAGTCCCTTAGTTTAATTATTTTGGTGTCTTTGTACGTTTAAAAAATATATAGGTGCAGATTTATGTCGGACTTGCGCCCCTTTTACGCCGCCGTTGCGTCACTTTTGTGACGCAGCGGCAGCGCAAAGCCAGCGCCATGCTGCAGGGTATTTACAACGTGACGCATCTGGGAGATGCGTCACGTTGTGAAGCCCTGCGCCACATGTAGGCGTTCTGGCGAAGGGGGGGGGGGGCGTTCCGGCACAGGAACGCCTCCTAAAAGTGGCTGACTGAAATCTACAAGATTTCACTCAGTCCCTTTTAAGGCCATGCTGCGTCAAAACCCACCGCCTGCTTGAAGCAGGCGTAAGGATTGACGCACCCCCGAGCCTTGCTGGAGCTGCGTCGCGCTTGCGACGCAAATCCAGCAATGCGCCGCCTTTCCGACGGGGGATGCCTCACGCATCTGCCCATCCGAGCGCCACGGTGCGCCGCATTGTGAATGCTGCCAGTGCTGCCCGTTATTCGAAACAAAATTTCATTCAAAGTGTAATCATTAAAACATTAACACTGATGACTTCTTTTTCTGTCCGATTTAATCATGAATGACTCAGGTTACATGAAAAACATAACACTACATTGTACCACATCTCAAAGTGATGCACATAATTTTTTGTATACATATTTTACTTTTTTTGTAGAAGACACAACAAAATATTTTCAACAATTACCATATAGAAGACAGACACTAAATAAATCACTCATACCCATTCATACAAGTCTTATCTGGACAAACAACAATAATTCGTATTGGATTGTGGAGACCATCAGCAAAAATTATATATAATTCAAAAATGAACTCCGTTTTAATTTGGCTGGAAGATTGGCCTCGAACATAAGGTCTACGCGTTTCAGATCCCTTTCCTTGAAGAGATCCTCATCAGGACCAGTGTTAGACTGAAACAACAAACAAAAGACAAAGACTCCGTTTACTAAATGACCCAACTATTTGTATGCCTAAGCGTTATAGCAGCTATGTGTATCTCTTACCTGCACTTTAATGCAGTGGGAATCAGGAATGCGAGGATTTCCGAAATAGACCTACAAGGCACAACATCAAATCTTAATAATACCACACTTGTTCCTAGGTCTCTGTCTGCCTACACGCACGTGAATTACTGTCAGCGTAAGTCATAATGTCTTACTTGTAATGTCCATGCAGTTTGTGGACCCAACTCGGGGCGGGAACTTGAAGACTCTATCAGATGGAAACATGGGCGTGTTATTATGGATGTGATCAAATTGGTGCCTTTCTTATCCAGAGTACAGAGTAAACAACGTGACTCAAACATACCTTTCAAAGTAGCGTTTGGGCACTGAAGCCAATGGTGGCCGGTATTTTCGATTTCTTTTAACTCAATTCTCTCTGTGTGAAACAGAAAGGGACGGATTAGAATGTCAAGTATCTACCTGAATATCAAGGTAGATCCAGAAACAATTTTATAACTTTTTCAGAAACATCGTCGTCAAGCGGTAGCGACACGGACACTTCTAACAGCCGCCCAGAGTTCAATAGACGTGGAAATTACCAACAAAACTACCAACAACAACCGTCTTTTTTAGGAAGAGGCCAACAAAAACCACGCGGCAGAGTGAGATTCAACAACCAGCCGTGGGAAATGTCAACAAGACGACACAATTACAAGAATTAACTAAATCACTGATTTACAATCTATCGGACGAAGTATTGACTGATGTTCAAACAAGTGTTCTTGAAAAGGGCATGCCATTTGGTCCCTCAAGAGATACGAACTTTATTCAAATAAAAACAGAAGTGATAGAATTCTGCAGAAAAGTTCGTTTGATCACCTATTTCAAGGAGAATCCAGTGATGATACAGACTGAAACAACAGGATTTAGAAAGAAATCCTTTTTCTGCCCACCACCAGGCAAAGTTCCTAAGGAAGTCATTATGGTTGAAAAAGTAATACTATCAGCCATTGCAGAAGTTGAAAAACGCAAAAAAGAAGTATGAAAGTCAACTTCACAAAAGTCCAAAAAGAAGCGCTTCAAGAGTTAAAAAATGATCAATCCATAACAATCAAGCAAGCCGATAAAGGCGGATCAATTGTTATTTGGGGCACAGACCGCTATACAGCAGAAGTAAATAAACAACTCAGCAATGATCGCTGCTACAGGAAAATAACACATGACCCCACAAATGAACTCAAGGGCAAATTGTTTAACATTCTGCAAAAAGGTTTTGATCAAGGCTTTTGGGGCAAAAAAGAATACGACTATTTAAGAAACAAACATTCTCGTGCCCAATTTTTTATGTACTTCCAGAAGTTCATAAAGACCAATCGTGCCCCCCGGGAAGACCAATAGTCTCGGGCTGTGATTCTCTGTTAGAACTAATCTCCAAGTTCGTTGACTTCTTCTTGAAACCATTCATTCAAGAGGTTAAATTATTCTTACAAGATACAACAGATTTCCTCAACAAATTAGAGAAAATGAACTTTGAAGAAGGGAACAACCTTTTAGTCACACTAGATGTAGTGTCATTATATACAGAGATACCACAGGATGAGGGCCTAGCAGTCTTGGAAAGCCTTCTCAATAAGAGACCCAAACCAGAAAAGGTGCCCACACAATTCATCATGGAGTTAGCTACCTTTGCATTGAAAAATAACTATTTCAGCTTCAACAATGAATTCTTTCTCCAAATAAAGGGCGTGGCAATGGGTTGTCCCTTTGCCCCTGAATTGGCAGTACTCTTTATTGCAAAATATGAAGAGACCTTTGTCTTCAACAACAACCCCTTTGCAGACAGGATCGGCAACTGGGTCCGTTACATCGATGATGTTTTTATGATTTGGAACGGTGAAGAAGACCAACTACAGTCCTTTGTCGACTGGCTTAATAACAGAACAGCTGACATTAAATTCAGTTAGAATCATTCAAGATCTAAAATGCCATTTCTAGACGTTGAAGTCTATGACACAGATGGGAAGCTGGCTACAACACTCTTTAAGAAGAAGACAGATAGGAACAAAGCCTTACATTTTTCAAGTAGCCATCCAAGAAGTCTCAAAGAGAATTTGCCCTATGGGCAATTCTTACAAATAAGAAGAAATTGTACATTTAAAGATGAATATTTTGCCCACGCAGAGGTGCTTAAGAACAATCTCCTAGCTCGAGGTTATCCTAAAAAACTTCTCAAAAAAGCAATCAAGAGAGCATGGTGGACCCCACGTGATTCATTACTTGAAAGAAAAGACAAAATCAAAACAGACAGAATCGTCTGTGTGTCAACATTTTGCACTTCATCCAACTGGCTGAAAAAGACAATAAATCAAAATTGGCTCTTAGTAAAGAATCTAGATCCAACACTTAAAGAGGTTCCCCTTTTCGCGTTTAAAAAGGACAAAAGCATTGCCAATCAGATTGTACGAGCGGCCCTTCCGAAACCTCAAAACATGACGATTAGAAGTTTTCTGAATCTGCCACCTATACAAGGTCATCACAAATGTGGTACATGCGTATGTTGTGAATCAACCATCGAAGAGTTCCTTTTCACACACAAAGGAATCCACTGGAAACACGACACATTTACAAATTGCAAATCCAAATATGTAGTTTATGGAATATTGTGCCCATGCGACAAGCTATATATTGGCAAGACCAATCAAGAAATCAGATTAAGAATCCAACAGCACAAATCCAGAGTACGCAAAAATGTTCAAAATGCACCATTGGTTGGCCAACAACCATACTGAAAAAGACATCAGATGGACCATTATTTCAAAAGTCGAACAAGACATGAGGGGAGGTGACTGGGATTCTAAACTACTAAGACGCGAAGCAATGCTCATTGTGAAATTCAATACATCAACTGATGGGCTGAATGAATTATCAGAAATGTACAACCTGTAAACATCTTGCATACACGAGCATGATGAAAGTTGGATGCTGCTACACAGTCCAAATTAGGTAAAGCATGTTCACCACCTGTACTCTTCCCCCCTGCCATTGAAAGCCTGCTATCAAATTGGCCATGTCCATAAGATTGTCTTTTTAAACAATGGTAGTAAACATGTGAATATAGATTCAACCAGTTCAAACAGATGTCTGAAGAGGCAGCTCATGTATATGAGCAACTCGAATTAATGATGTTCAGGTTCCAACCCCGGAAAGATTGTAAACATATATGTGGCCGCCTTTACAGTAAATGAGCCAAGTTTCCAGACATGAAAATGCATTATAATACACTACGAGCCCAGCAGCGGCTGAGCTCCGATCGCATTAAGGTGCATGCAATATATGGAATTTTCTCTACATTTTATTGAACAAATAGGGATCGGTGCACGAACGATGGAACCCTGTCCACGAGGCATGGACAATTCAATAAAGTTTGTTCAAGCACACGCGGATCAGCGACACACCAAACTACAACTCCCAGAAGCAGTAGAAGGTCGCGCGATATAGACGTCACGGAGGTAGTAAAATACCGGCAAAGACGCTGTTTCTCCTAAGGCAGTGAACAATGTGAAACGTTGGACACCAGTAAAACCGAAGGTAAGACCTGCGTAGGCAAAGAGGAGGAGGCATATACTTGAGCTTAGAATGCATTTTTCGTTCGCACCTACTCGCGAGGTGAAGACATTCTAATCCGTCCCTTTCTGTTTCACACAGAGAGAATTGAGTTAAAAGAAATCGAAAATACCGGCCACCATTGGCTTCAGTGCCCAAACGCTACTTTGAAAGGTATGTTTGAGTCACGTTGTTTACTCTGTACTCTGGATAAGAAAGGCGCCAATTTGATCACATCCATAATAACACGCCCATGTTTCCATCTGATAGAGTCTTCAAGTTCCCGCCCCGAGTTGGGTCCACAAACTGCATGGACATTACAAGTAAGACGTTATGACTTACGCTGACAGTAATTCACGTGCGTGTAGGCAGACAGAGACCTAGGAACAAGTGTGGTATTATTAAGATTTGATGTTGTGCCTTGTAGGTCTATTTCGGAAATCCTCGCATTCCTGATTCCCACTGCATTAAAGTGCAGGTAAGAGATACACATAGCTGCTATAACGCTTAGGCATACAAATAGTTGGGTCATTTAGTAAACGGAGTCTTTGTCTTTTGTTTGTTGTTTCAGTCTAACACTGGTCCTGATGAGGATCTCTTCAAGGAAAGGGATCTGAAACGCATAGACCTTATGTTCGAGGCCAATCTTCCAGCCAAATTAAAACTGAGTTCATTTTTGAATTATATATAATTTTTGCTGATGGTCTCCACAATCCAATACGAATTATTGTTGTTTGTCCAGATAAGACTTGTATGAATGGGTATGAGTGATTTATTTAGTGTCTGTCCTGTATATGGTAATTGTTGAAAATATTTTGTTGTGTCTTCTACAAAAAAAGTAAAATATGTATACAAAAAATTATGTGCATCACATTGAGATTTGTTTTTAAGTTTGTGGTACAATGTAGTGTTATGTTTTTCATGTAACCTGAGTCATTCATGATTAAATCGGACAGAAAAAGAAGTCATCAGTGTTAATGTTTTAATGATTACACTTTGAATGAAATTTTGTTTCGAATAACGGGCAGCACTGGCAGCTCTCTTGTTTTTTTGATATTATTAGGCTAGGCCTTGCTGCCATTACAGCCAAGACCCGAGATTGTTTTTTCTGCATTGTGAATGCGGCGCATCAGTGGTGGCGCACGGGTGGGCAGATGCATCGCAACTCCTCTGGCGCATCTCTGCTGATTAGCAGAGATGCGTCAGCAGTCATAAATCTGCCCCATATTTTGGAGAGACAGTTTGAACGTAAGTGGGCACGGGCTTCAGTGCTCCATTGCTGCGCTCCAGCACCGGGACTTTATGCTTCTCTTCAAAGCTTCCCTGTTCATTTGCAGAGCATTCTCTCTCCGCTCACCTGTAAATCTTGTTTTGGATTGCGCCATATTTACAACTCATTCAGCAAGCCTAATAGGGGTAAACGAACATGTTTTGCTCTCTAGCACAACGGCATAACATTGCTTCAGCTCATGTGTGTTATATAGCGCGATCGAGGACAATTCATATGATAGTTTTTTTTCAAGGTTAGGCTCGATTTTGTATCATTCATGTTCATCCCAATGCTGTTACTGGTTTGTTTGCGAAGCAAATAATGCTCTCTTGCCATTCTTGCCTTCCTCGTTTGAAAGCATATTCAAAGCTGCCCAACAACAAACAACCCCGGTTACCAAACTCCTTCACACACTAAACAAAGTCACTTCATTTTTTCGAATTTTTTAATTGCATATTTATATAGCGCGAACTCGACCCGAAGGTATTGGAGCGCTTTACATGAGCACCGTATTTACACTACAAATTCAGGCACGAGAAGATTAAGTGATTTTCCCAGAATCTCAGGATGTGGACGCGACCCCGAGGCTCGAACCCTGGTTTGCAGCACCAAAGTCGGCAGTCTAGCCGACGGACCACATCCTCTCCCCAATGTGCTGCTCCTCTTTCCACTTTGCTGTCCCCAGAACTGCACAAGAACAAATTGTCACCCAAAAAACATTGAAAACTAGGGGCCTCATTTATGAAAAGTGACGCATCACTGCGTGAAAACAGTGATGCGCCACTTTTCACTGCGCCCTCCCTGCGACTCCAGTGATGCGTCATATTTACAGTATGACGCATCATGTCGCAAGGAGTCACAGATACGTCAGTATTTCTGACGTATCTGTAGGCGCAAAAGTGACGCATCGCTGGAGTGTGTCACAAAAGTGACGCAACTCCAGCAATGTGTCCTTTCACATGGGGCAAGCCCCAAGTGAAAGGGCCTGCGTCAGTCTTACGCCTGCTGTGAGGCAGGCGCAAGAAATTGACGCATTTGCACACTAGAAGTGGCGCAGTGAAATCTCGTAGATTTCACTGCGTCACTTCTACGACCCTTTTTTGCGTCAAAACGCCCCCCTTGCATACATTATACCTGGTGCAGGTATAATGTGGCGCAGGGGTTTACAAAGTGACGCATCTACCTAGATGCGTCACTTTGTAAATATGGCGCAACATGGCGCATGTTTTATGCCACTGGTGCGTCACAAAAAGTGACGCACCGGCGGCGCAAAAGTGACGCAGGGGCTCATAAATGAGCCCCTAGGATTCTTTGAGGGAAACAGAGAAACAACGTTACTTGAAAAAATATTAGTACATGTAGTGGGCACTGCTCTGCTGAGAAGTTGTTCACGCATTTCGCAATCCCCATAAACTCAGTCAAAAGATGCTTTGGGTACCTTTCTGTCTGTGTTTTCATCTTGCTTTGCATCTGGATGCGGAACGGAAACTCGGCAGTGGGTTTTCCTCGCTCTGGTGCGTTGCTTCAGAGTAACAAAAGGAAGCACTAAATTTGCAAGCAAAGTTCGGAGATGAAAAAAAGCTTTCTCCAAATGCCTTGCTTGAAGAGGAAAGGCGACCCAAAAAATGCTCCCCATCCGGTGTTACAAACTGTGTGCAAATGAACCAGCAGGCACACCACTGCAGTGGTTGTCAGGAGTTGGGCAATTATATACCACACTTCGATGCGTGTTCCTCCCTGCCCCTCTGCTACCCTTACATGCCTCCTCTCCTTGGCACCTGTGACACCTGTAAGACCTCTAAATGCAGTGCACTGGTGGTACATGTGAGATTTCAGAGTGCAGTGTATTGGCGGTGAGTATGGCTTTGCGTTAAAAAGCGTTGGAGGGTATCAATAAATGTTTCCTGCGGCAAGCATGCATTCCTGAATCAGACTGCATAACCCAGTGTGTAGCAATTGTATAACTCTTCAATCCCTGGCAATGCAGCAACCAGGATAATGTGCTGCATGGCTAAACACTTATAAGGTCCCAAAGGCGAGACCTATTGGCTATGTCAATGCGTGTTAAACTTGATAACATTCTCTGGGAATTGGTTGCACCTCATTAGTACCAATGTAACACCCAGCTGTAGCAATAAGCAACAGAAAGTTGACCATTCCAGCTTTGCAAAGGGCCTTCCAACACGCAGCAACAGGTGTAACTGCATCTTTAGTAACTTTTGAACTATTTGAGCTAGAAACAATTTTTGCGTTTAAAATCTGCAGATGAGTGGCAGATGTTTGATTATGTGGCAAATGTGACAAATGTATAATTGTGCGAAAATCGCTGCGGCCGCACAATCACATACTTCCAGTGACCCTGCCTCTGGGTGTTCCCGTTCCCATGCAACAGAAACATCATCAGGGTGTGACTGGCCTACAGGGCATTCAGGCAGTGTCTTTTGGCAGGTCTGGTAGGTCAGTGTGTGGGCTGGTCTTCTGGCAGCTTAAGGGCTTGTTTTATGGTTTGCTGCGCCAGTTTTTATTGTTAATTTCTCTGATATTAAAATAAACATTGCCTGCACCAAGCAAAAATACAAGACGTCCCCCATACTTACAAAGCAACTTAAACCGCATGTTTTTACAAGTTTAAAACTGCCAAAATTGCCAAACATGTGCTACTTGTTTAGTAATGTACTTCACTATTGGGGACACTTTTATTTTGGTGAGCCTATTTTCTCTACCAGTGCGACCCAAACATCATGCGGCCATCTCGGGAAGTTGCCTAGCCAGGTGCATGAAAATTATGAGGATACATTTCAAACATGCCTCAGCGGGGCACAATTTCTAAAAAAGAAATGGGGGGGCCTAACCAAGTTAGGTAGTTGCAGCGTCCTCCCCAGCCTCATGATTACGCCACACACGGAGCTTGATATACACGTCTTTATTCCTCAGCGTGTACCAGTTAACGGAATCTTCTATATCATGATTTCTATCACCTACACCCAACCAGTTACATCACTGTTCTACGGAGTCCGCCAGGAACCAAAAGGTCTCATCGATTGTGTGATGGAAAAATGCATGCCTCAACAACACATGCCTTAACCACGCGGTCTAAACCCGGACTGCGTATTTACCATGCATTCCTTTACCACTCATGCCTTTTCCATGCAATTTCCTGGTAAAGGCATGTTTGGTAAATGGGCATGTGTGGTAAAGATCACACTCCTGGCCCTCATCCCGAAACCTAAAAATACCCTAAACCTAAAATCCCTACCTCATCCCAGCCCAACTGCCCCCTCGACCTGAAAAATGCACCCATCCTGTCCCCTACCCTGAGCGCTACAACTCAGACCCCTTAAAACCTCTTCGAACCCAGCCCCCGCTCTGAGCCCTACAACAAACCCCCACCTCCTAAAATCTGACCCCACCTACCCCCGCCCCAGCCCAACTGCCCCATCAGCCTTAAAACTGCCACTTTCCTATCCCCTGCCCTGAGCCCTAAAACTCCCGACCCCTCCAGCCTGGAAAACTGCCCGACCCCCACCCCCAAAACTACCCCAACCCAAATAATCTACCCCACCTCTGTCCCCTGCCTTAAACCCTAAAACTCTCAACTGCACCTATCCTGTCCCCTGCCCTGAGCCCCTCCAACTCAGCCCCCTAAAAACGACTCTGACCTCAGCCCCCTCCCTGAGTCCTAAAACAAGCTCCCACCTCCTAAAACCTAACCCCACCTATCCCCGCCCCAGCCCAACTGCCCCCTTAATCTTAAAACTGACCCTTTCCTGTCCCCTGCCCTGAGCCCTAAAACTTTCGACCCCCCAGCCCTGAAAACTACCCCGTCCCCCACCCACAAAACTATCCCCAACACAAATAATCTACCCCACCTCTGTACCCTGCCCTGAACCCCAAAACCCCAGAACCCCTGTCGTCCCTGTAACCTACCCTGACCTCCTCCCAGCCCTAAAAACTTCCCCACAACCCCTATAAACTACCCCCCACACCCTCAAAACCCGACTTACCTCTCTGCCTCATTCCGATCCTTTGTTTTCCTGCTCTTCTGCCCAGCAGCAGCAGCAACTAGACCGCGCATATGCCTTAACCACGCATATGCATGGTTAAGGCATATTCGTGGTTTAGACATGCGTGCTACTGCCTGCATGGTTCAGCCCTGCACAGTTCACACTGCGTGATTAAGGCTGTTTCCCGGTCCCATCATCTCTAACTCACAGGACACTACAAGTGACATCATGGCGCATGACATCACAGCACGTGATATCCCATTTGGCATCACAGAAAGTGGCATCACAAGCGATGACCGCACAGAAATAGACATCAGACTTCTTAAGACCTCACACGTATGTTTAGCCGGTCTTTCACGAGTACATTTGAGCACATTGCAATATTTAACCAATTAGATTTTGAATTGGGGTTGTGCAAAAAAGTGAAACAACTCTCACGCAAAATCTGGGTCTCAACTTATACTTTTTTTTTTTATTCTGCTAGGGAGAAATTCACAACCAGGAGAAACATAGCAGTATATCTGTTCTGCTTAATTGGTTTCAAAGTCTACATTTTAAAATAGCTTATGGGGGTTAAGGCACGTGCTGCATAGATCTTTGTGTGCCTGCCCGGTAAGCCTTGGGTAAAAATAATAATAGTAAAATATCTCTGGAGGTTAACATATTTTCTGAGGAAATGTATGTTTTGTCTAGTCCCAGTTTTGAATCAAAGTAGAACAGAGGGTTAACATGTCTTCTGCAAAGCACATCATGTAACACACAGCTGACAGATCTTTATTTTATGTAGATGGGTAAGTAGGTTACTGTTTTTAACACAGAAATACTTTTGTTACTTGTTGTTAATAAATTGTAATCATTTTAATGTAGCACAATGAGCTATGAAGGACATGACTCCTACATCCTGTAACCCTCACTGTCTTACGTAACACATCCTGTAAATTGATTTACTCAGATATGATTTATTGATAATGTGTAGATGTGATGTAAAGCGCTCTGACACCCTGGATTGGGATGAGTAGCACTATAAAATACATATAATTAAATAGTGGTATTTAAATTGTTATTTGTGTAAATACTGAGACAGACCAACACACCAGCTATTCTTACACAGCATGCATATCTCTTATATACATGTCGTACTCCAAAAATGAGGAACACATGAAGTAAGTCTTTAAAGGTTGTTTATTCCAGATTGCACAGCGAAATGCTGATGGGACAACTGTCAGCCTTCAACTGCCAGATTCAAACATCTATTCTGCGTGGCACCTTTGCATGACAATGCCAAGGTGCCACAAGCTCACGCCTGGATCAGCATGAATACATGAGTTACGACATGGCTCTTTCCTTATACAAAAATGCACTAATTAACCTCAAACAAACATTTTACCACAGTTTACAGAAAAATAAAACCAACTAAATATAATACATAAATGCCCCAATCTAAAAATTGAACATTGAAGTGAATGTAAACATATGAAATACTCTTCTTAACAGCCTAACATAAAATAAAAATAAAAACAATAGAAATACATAAAATAACCCCAGATGGCACACTGAATATAACCAAAAGAAGAAACACTAAATTATAATGTGTGGGTGAGTGGGTGAGGGCAATTGTTCCTAAGAGCACATGCTCCCAGTAACCTGTCATGTGCTCTAAAGAGAGTCTCTTAGAGTTACGTATGGAACAGTATATACACTTTGTTGTATTGATAACGGTATTTGGAGAGTGTATGCTGGACCGAACATATCCCAGTCCTCCTTTATTGTGATACGTATCCTTGTGAACACACAAGTGACCCCAGACCAAGTTTGTCCTATTTGGGCATCATCAGAAGGGGTTGGTTCAGCTTTAGTACTATGGCAGAGTGTGGAACCAGAAACGCTGCAACAGTCTGCGACCAGGGGACTACAGCCCCCAGCCACCAAAGTGGCTGATGCCACAAACGGACACGCCAGGAGGCGCACAAAGCCTCTGCCGGTCTCCTGCAGCGCGGGAACCAGAAACGCTGCCACAGCCTGCGACCAGGAGACTACAGCCCCCAGTCACCAACGCGGCCGACGCCGCAAACGGACGAGCCAGGAGGCACACTTAGACGCTGCCAGTCTCCCGCAGCGCGGGACGCTCCCGGGCGCACCCAGAAAAGCCCGGGCGAAGGGCGGACCTGTCCACGCCCGTCAGCTGCCGGAAGAGGCTGGGCTGGGCCAGGTCTCTTGGCTCTCGTTACCGGACCAGGCTTCCCCCAGGCTTCAGCTTTTGCTTGGAGTGAGTCCGTAAGGGCAAGAATAAGGTACATTGCACAATTCCTTTGCATGGGGACCTATGACTGTGTTAGTCCTGGTTTACCTTTTCCGGCCCCTTTATCTTATCTCTGGAAGTGCCCCCTGTGTTCTCCATCTAACCCCTGAAGAGACTGTTATCCTGATATTCAGATCATATAAGACAAAGTATCTCCAGACTGATTAGTGATGGGTAAAAGGAAACTGGCCGTCGGACAAGGGGGTTCGCTAGGAACCCACGCAGCTGGGCCAGTTGCGACCATAGACTCCTTTTTAACTAAAGCGGCAAACGTCATCACAAAGAAGATAGCCCTAACTGAATAAAGGCTCTCCATAGAGTCAGAGAAATTAGCATTGGCATCTGTAAGGGATGGAGACATGGCAAAAGCAATGAGGGTCTCGGCAGGAGAAAGGTCCCCCCTTATGTCTCGACCCCCATCGATAGTAGGCAGAAACATCTTTTTGCACCCCTGCAGCCATTCTGACATTGGGTGACGACTCTGATTGCCTGTCCTCTAAAACAAAGAGAACTGGTGGCAAGAGAGCATTGAGAAAATCACCGCCGTCAAAAACAACTCCACCTTCAGCTGACCGTAATTTGGAACTGTTGCTGGACAATATCGCTGTAAGGCTAGAGCGTTTGACTAAATATCTGTTAGCACCCATATTTTCAAAACTGGAAGGGATCGAGCTGAAAATGTATTATTTGTCTCTATGTATACTAACTGTCCCCCAGGGCATGTCATAGCAGTTGGGGGGAGGGTGGGCCCTTGTCTGGCGTCTGGTGGTGCGACCAAGACCACCAGGCGAGCAGCACCCAAGAAGCAGTGGCAGTGACTTTAATCAGTAAATCTAACCCTAATCACACTAATCACACATCAGGGGAGCTGATCATTGTACCTCAGGTGGCCCACACGTAAAAGCAGGAAAATTTCAATGAGGGTCCACCATCTATACACTCTCTCTCCCACCCCAATACGGCCACGGCTGATAACCATTGTAAACTTGACCTCCCCCCAATCAGCGCCTCTAGTTGCTCTTTTATTAGGGGTTCCCACACTCACACCAGGCGCCAAGGAAATTTCTTTGGATCTCATCCATAAGACCACTCACTGGTGTTATAACAATGTGATTAACGGTCCTAAGATTTCCTCCGACATCATTATGGCCAAAAGAGTGGGGTGGATAGTTTATGGGACTAAGAAAAACATTGAGGGGGACTGCATAGTTGTTAATTTCAAGAATCCCATGCGCGCTAAAGCACTGGCAGGTTGACAATTTAAGGACGGCACCAAGACCAAAATTAGAACAGTCCCCTTAGAGTCTTTTTATCCTTTTAAACGACCCCCAGCAAATCCCCAATGGCAGTTGCGGTTTAAGTTGGTCAAGTCTATTCAAGACATGAATGTGAACCCAGTATTATCTCTGACTAATTGTTATCTACCTCTAGCCTCCCCCCAGATCCTCGACGAAAATGATTGACTACCGTCGGTGGCATGTAAACACCCAGGGCAAGATGTCATCATTGAATGCTTCTACTAAGCCATGTGTATCTGCGCCTACACTCCCACCTTTGTTGGATAATCCCTTCAATCCTATTTCTATCTCAGCCATCCCATTGACCCTCTCATGAAAGTATTGTCCTGGAATAGAGCTAGTCTCAGGTCAAAGAGGGGCAACACTTTTTGGGAACACTTTCTTGTTACACACCACATTATTGCTTTACAAGAAACATGGGAGCCCAATAATTGTTTTTATTTGGATGGTTTTATTACATTTTGCAAACATGCAATCCCCTCACACATAGGAAGAGCTAGGGGGGGTCTTCTTTTAATGTTTTCTCTTAAGCTTTCCTACAAAGCCAAACTAATTGATTGTCGATCACCCCTTGTGCTAGCAGTGGAACTGTCATGCAAGAATCTCCGGACCCTGTTAGTGGTTAATTTTTATAGCTCCTTCACCAGATTTCATGAGACTGAACATCTATTAGCCTTAGAGGATTTTCTGGAAAGTTACGGGGAAGGAAGACAAGCTTATCATGACACATTAAGCTTAGGGGATTTTAATATCCATCATCCCACATTGGAGGAGGGTGATGGGTTTGATCTGTCAAATCATTTTGAGCACACACCATCGGGCACTTTTTTTAGAAAGTTTCCATTCAGCCCATAATTTGCAATGCCTGCAGCAAACAGATGCCTCTGTCCTGGTCCCCACCTATGCAGGCAGTGGTAGCTTTAGCATAATTGATCATATTATATTACCCGCATTATTAGCGCCGGCTGTTAAAAATGTAAGCGTTACTTGGAACTGCCTCAGTGATCATAATCCTCTAATACTGGATCTCTCCCTATGAGCCGCCATAAAAGGGGGGAAGCGAGTCAAATCTCTAACGCTAACATCAGTACTAAACACCAAGCATGGAGACTGAAGTGGGAAAGGATCATCCCGGAGTTTCTTAGACAATCTGTATTCCATCTGTGCCTCGGAGTTCCAAATCTGTATAGATTATGTCCCACACGATAGAGCTATCCTAAATGCTTTTGACAAAATCACTAAGCAGGTAGCATCCAATGTAACCTCTAAAACTAGAGCTTGGATGCCCAAAACCTAAAAGGTGGTTTAACAATACCTGTTCGGCTGCCTATAAGGAACTAAAGCAGACCCTTATGCAAAACCCAAGAGATGCAATATTAACTAGGAGCCACAGGAAGGCCTATAAACTTGCAGTCCAGGAAAGGAAGAAGCAGATAAGGGAGCAGGCTTGGGAGGTGCTCAGCCAAGCCAGTGTCCTGGCTGACAGCGCCAGATTCTGGTCGGTGGTCAACAGCCCTTTTTTTATGAAATGCCAAACTCTTGTACGATACCTGCTGAGCTCTGGGTCCAGCATTTTGGTAACATCTAAAGGGACATAAATCTAGAAGATTCTGTGGGACAACCAGTTCCCGGCCCACCAAGCATCCCCCTCCATTTCAGCATAGATGAGGGTCATAAAGCTATTACCTCAATTTCTGGAGAAAAGGTGCCCGGACCAGATGGGGTACCAGCAGACCTCTATAAGGCCTATCCCAAAGTCTGGGCCAAGATTTTAACTCATGACTTTAATGCAGCCTGTTCCTGTGGCTTTCCCTCATCATGGGCAAAGTCGGTTATCAACCCCATTTTTAAAAAGGGCGCCGGGGATGACCCCGCTTGCTATAGACCAGGGGTCTCCAACTGGTCGATCGCGAGCTACCGGTAGCTCGCCGAGACCCTGTGAGTAGCTTGTGACACTTGCTGCTCAATTTAGTAGCCCTTTAGTGTTGTTTGGGCTGTTTAGGCTTTTTTCAGGCTGCGTTGCCCGCCCTCACCCAAACCAGCAGCTCAGATTGGCTTTGAGCTTAGCTGGGGTGGGTTGGGCGAAGAGGATGACGTTTCTCTTCTACGTGGAGATCAGTGTCCCGACTATGCGCCCCCTGCCTTTTCCTCACTGGCACCGCGCTGTTCATTGTTTGAATCCCGAGCGCGAAAGATGCTAGTGCGGAGCTGAAGCAGGCATGGCAGGGCAGAGCAGCCGGTTTCCAGGTCACCCAAGCAGTATAGAACTGCCGGGACCCGCGCCATCTGCCGATTTCAACAGTACAGCCTGCCACCATATATTTCATCAGAGCAGCAGGCAAGCCGTGGGAGCACACCCTGGGGCCTGGACCCGCACCACTTAAGCTAGTAAAAGTAATCTTTTTACAATACTACTAGATAAATGATTTTACTCAGACATGGCATACTTCGGCTTTTTTCTATGTGCTTGCCTAATAAACACCTCAGTCGTGCCCTGGTTTTGTTAACTGTTACCTCTCGCAGTGCTGCTGTACCACGCGAGGGAAAACGTCTCTCAAGCTCCCATGCCATCTTATTCCACTCCAGATGCTGCAAGTATCACAGCGCAACACCAATTAAGCATTTCACATCATTAGTGCGGGGTCTCAGCCAGGTGGAGGCCTCTTCTGTGCCTGCCGGGTAAAAGGAGGCAGGTCTACAGTCGGTGATCTGTGAAGGGAGGCAGCGGCCCCGGGGGGCCCTGGGTCAGACAGAACCACTGTTCCTGCAGTTGGAAGAGGCCTGCTGCATGTGCACTGGGTATATAGGGGCTCTCTCAGAGAGTATATGTAGCAGGATCTCCATCTAATAAAACTCGACCAAACGGGGTTCTCCCAAACCCTCTCCTTAAACCAGAAGCTTTAAAAACAGTCCCCGTGATGCTTTATGGTGCGCTAGTCGGGGGTGGGGAGGAATGGAGAAAAAGCTGCTGGTGAAAAGTGAAGCTTGCAGCTGCAGGGCGCCATTATCTTTTTAGCCAGTACCACAGCGGTTGAGCTGCTCCAATCGGAGCTGGGGTTGATTGCATTAGCTTTCAGGCTGAACTGCGGAAGGTATATTTGTTATTTCATTGTTTATCCTTTTTGTTTTTCACGTAAATTCCTAAGCAGGAGTCAAACATGCAAAGCATGGTGAAACGAGCAATGTGAAGAGTTGTCATTACTTCCCAGTGCAAGGAGGCACTGACAACCACTGTACCGGTGAATAGTGATAGGTGGTGGTGGACAGAATCCAGGCCCCCGGCTGGAAGTGTATATCGATGGCACTAACAGGCAGTGTGGGGATAGGCACTACTGAGAAGTGTCAGAAGAGGGCATTGGTAGGCCACAGACGTTGTTGTCACTAATGAGCAGTGTTAAGTGCTAGAATTGGTGGGGAGTGCGAATAGCTGGGACTGGGGGACAGCGTGATCAAAGCGCATTGGTTGACAGTGAGATGCTGCCACTGTTGGGTCGTGTAAGTAGCGGTCATTAATTAGCACTGAGGGACTGGTACTTGTGGGCAGTGTGAGGAGTTCTCACTTGTATGTATTTAAGCCCCCAAACATCTTTCCCAAGTTTAAAATTCTCTTCTCAAATTCATGCCAAAAATGTTTGTGCAATACTCAAAGACTGGGAAAAATCAAAGGGCACGATCTGAAATGACGAACACATTCCTGCTCAGGGACAACACAGTAACGTTCTAAAGTAAAATTTATTTTGTGTTTTATAGCATTTTACTTTCTCACACTAGCAGTTTCTCCTCACTTAAACAAAGGATGCCAATTCAAAGCGTCTCTTTTTTTCAGCATTGGTGTGCATGAAACAGAATGACTAAAGATCATGCCAATGTGCACTGTATCCTCATGCACACTTTTAGAGTAACATATCTTGTTGATGGCACCTCGTTGAATGTACCTTGTTGAGTACTGTGACACCTCTCATGATGCGCCATGCCACATCTTCAAGAAAGCCTATTAAAAGCAATTTTTTCACGGTGTGCCGCTTGAAAAGAGCATTGAAGTTATTGTACCAGGCACACATGGATTGATATTCAATTCAAGAAGTCTGTAAACATCCATTCCAGAGCGTCTTGATAAGCGTGCTTAAAGGACCATGACTGCTCTTGAAGCCCTGGTATTAGAAATGAAAGGTGAGCATGAGACTTCAGTGAAGCAGTGTGAAAGCAATAAGCTTCTGGTTTCCGCCCACCAGCCCCTAACCGCCCCTAAATGAGTGGCGCCATACAAAGTGACAAGGCACCCTGTGGCCTGGTGTGGTGTCATAAATCACACCGTCCTAGAGCCGGACCTGTGTTGGTTGCATTCATGCATGACCAACAAAGTATTAACAGAAGAGCACAGCATCTGATAGCTCAGGCTTGTGATAGCTGTATGTATCGAGTCTCTGAATAACAGGGTCCTCTGCATAGGTGGTGAAAAAGGGAGCCAGTAGCTCCCGTGTCTCATAGAAAGAAACCCAATCCCTGGGCTGACAATAGTACAGGCCTGCAATAGTAGAACATTACTCGAGCCCCCTATTTCCTCTCTTGCCCTTCGTGTACTAAAACCGGCTTGCCCAAACTTAATTGAACTGTCAGCATGGGTGGACCCCATCACCTCTGTAGTGCCTCAAGGTAATAGTAGTAGTGACTAATTAAAGCAGACCTTCAATTAAGTTGCAAGGAGCGAACTCACAACATCAGCATACAACTGTGTGCCCCCCTGCCTTTCCCACCCTGGCACCGCGCTTTTCATTGTGCGCAACAATTGCTGGTGCAGGTGGTGCAAGTTGTATTGAACGACCGGATCACCTGCCTTTTCTGCCTGTCACCTATATATTTGAGCCGAGAAGCAGGTAAGATGGTATCTACAGTGGGTTATATCACAGAGTTGACATGATTGGGTAAAAACGGTAGTTTTTAAACAAACTTTTCCTCACCTATGAGGCCCTGACAACACTGCCATGAGCCAGAAAAGTATGTCTGTTTGTAATGTGCACTTTGTATATGGCCACAATTGTTAAATGTGCAACATTATTGACTTTTAAAACATATGTACATGTGGGAGTGATGCCATTTGATAGGACTGCACTCGAGAGGTCAGTGGGGTGGGAATGGCCTACAGGTGAGCCAGGCCCTACCCAAAGGGCTGGCCTGACAGATCAGTGCATTGGTTGTTTTTTGGGCTGTTTGTGGGCCGATTTTATTGGCTGGTGGGCTGTGCCAATGCTTGTCTTTTGTTATTTGGCTATTTGTGGGCTGATTTCTTCGGCTGGTGGGCTGGTTTTTGTTGTTAATTTTTCTGATATTACCAAACATTGCGTGCTGCAAGCACAAATAGACTAGTCTTCCATACCTTGAATATCACCTCTTATACAACATGTCTTTACATTACAGTTTAAAAATTAATTTGCAAATGTGGCCCACTTTTTAGCTATTAGATTTGGCGTGAGGGGTCTCTCAGAAAAATGCGCGAGATGCTTGGGGTTTAGTAGCTCACGCCGATTTTCACGGACCAGAAGTAGCTCTCACTACACAAAAGGTTGGAGACCCCTGCTATAGACCATTCTCCCTCCTAGATTCAGCGGCTAAAATTTTGGGGAAAGTAATATTGGATCGCCTAACTGTTTGGCTTGATCAGGTTAACATCATTTCCGATCTGCAGTATTGCCTCAGGCAGGGGAAAGGGACCTTGGACCAATGCCTTAACCTGCATTTAGTGATTGCGAAGTACACCATCGCCAAGAGGGGAGTTTTACATCTGGCCTTCAGGGACCTAACCTCAGCTTTTGATTATGTTAATAGGTCTAAGTTGTGGTTGGTGTGATGCAATCTGAGGTTAGACATGGAGGTGGTCGCTTTCTTGCACACTGCCCATGAAAACACCAGGGCAGCGGTTAGGTACAACGCAGATGGCAGTCTGACAAGCTCCTCGGAAGTAAAAAGGGGGGTCCGGCAGGGGTGCATTTTGGCCCCTTTGCTGTTTACGCTATATATATTAACAAATTGGGAGGCTCCCTAATATCCTGTTGCAAAGACATACCCAGAGCTAACTCCAAGATGATGCCCGCACTCTTGTATGCCAATGATGCGGTTCTACTGGCCAGAACCGCAATGGGCCTTCAACTACTTTTAAATTGTTTTATAAGTCTTATGGACTCGTTAGATTTAACTACAAATTTAAAGAAATCACACACTATGACCATAGGTCCCCAATAGGTGGCTAAGGCCAAGTTTTATTGCAAGGGGCCAGAATTAACCAAAGTGTCCACGTTTCCATTCTTAAGGGTACTTTTCGATGAGCAAGGATCTTGGTGCGTGCAACGTTTCCTTAAAAAGAACATCTTAGCCAGAGCAGCAGGGGCCACCTTGGATTTTGTTAAAAGATCGGGGTTAAAGCCCTTCCCGCACTATTGAAGGTCTATAATGTAAAATGTATCCCGATGGCTACATATGGGTGCGACATTTGGGGCTACAAGGATGTGAAGGGAATTCAGGCGGCTGAGAATAATTTTATGCGAACACTCCTTGCCGTCCCCACTGCAACCCCTGTTTTTAACTTACATGAAGAATTGGGGGTGGGTTACATCTCAGACCAGATCGCGGTTGCCCCGCTGTTGTGCTGGCTAAGAATCTGGGCAAGTCCGACCCCAAACTTAAACCAACTTTTATTTACTGATTGCATTGCACTGGAGGGGGAGTTACACATTCCCTGGTTGAAATACATAATGGAACATACTAGATGGCTCGGCTGTCCTGACCTGTTCCTGAGCCCCGGGTCACTGGGCAAGACTGCTATCAGAGACTTCAAACAGCAGTTACTGGACAAGCGGCAGGGGCTTAGGGAGGAGATGGTAGTAGCCAAACCGTCTGTGAAAAGGTTTGCCATATTGAGCTTGGGTCCACAGATGCAGCCATATTTATCTTATGTCAACAAAGCATATCATCGTTTTGTTCTAACCAGATTTCATTTGAACCTGGTGCCCTAGCTTCTGGCATTTCCCCAAGGTTACTCGAAACCTGGTTCACTAAAACCCTGCCCCTGTGATAATTATTCAGAGCAGGATAGTCTGTATTTTATGCATTTCTATGCCCACTACAATTCTTTGCGCAGAAAACATATTTTACCATTACTTAGAGACCGCCAATTTGTCCAAGTCAGGACGGCCCTGCTCTATCTTCAAATTGTATCCTCTCCCATGGTCTGCTTTGGGGTTGCAAGCTTTCTAATAGGGGCTATCAGACATAGGAAAATGTTGCCGCCGCAGTAGCCACCATGTTCCCTCAGTTAGTGCAAACACATTTTTCAAACTATTATAATGTGCACTTAATTAGATAATGCTTATAGCCTTTGGTCTAATGCCTAGCACTGTTGCACTTAATATGTTGTACTCTTTGTAGGTCTATATGTGATCGACGAAACAGTAAAGCCAGATGCCCTTTTATTGCTCTGTACAGAAATTTTTAATATTTTTATGTGACCTAAGCTTTTATGTATAAAATGTCCTTCAATGAAATGTGTCTTTTTACAAATGTTTACTTTTATGGCTCTTGGCTGCCGAATAAAGTACTTTTGACTTGACTTGACTGAGTACAGAACCCACGTCAATATTACACATCACATATGTTACGTTTCCCTGTTAAATAAACTAAAATATAGAGCTACATAACAAAAAACATTCTGTATTCTTTTACCTTCTTTGGAAATATTCAAATAGATACCCATGAGTTGGTACCCAATTTTTCACTTGGTAGCTCCCTCTGGGACTCATACTTTTAACAGTGATGTCTTACAACCTTATTTGGGTAACCACTACCTTAAACCAAACACAAATTAGAGGGCCTTGATTGTAAAATATCCTTCCCATCACGGAGCCAGGTGGAAATGTTTAGCCTGTGTGCTGATCTGTTGCACCTCAAATGCTTCGCACAGCGATACAGGTAAACTTCTGAGCTAAGGTTCTTCAGCGGAACTGGCAAGCATACAACTACCTCCTTACACAAATACTGAACCTCAGACATGTTCCAAAGTAGAACGGGAACATCTGACCTGAGAATGACCATGTTACGAATGGTGACCATATTTTCATTGGGCTATAGGCCTGTTGCAAGTGGTCATAAAATAAACTGATGCCTGTAGAAAGCAGCAAATGTAAATGAAAGGCTAGTGGAATTGTAAAAATATTCCTACCTGGCTGTGATGGTCAGTGCATCATGCACTGGACTGTAAACGTATAAATGATCAAGAACACCATATAAGGTACATGTGGGGTAAGATTTAGTTTGCTTTGTCAGTTGAGCTTCTGCTTTCTATTATATTGAATTGGACTGTGTTTAATGCATTTATAGCTCAAAAGCAAGAGAGTACTGTATGGAGTAGTAGGTAACTTTTCAGGACTATGTACATAAGAAAAATATGACAGTAAAAGTTAAGGGTTGGATGCACAGGTTTTCTTTTCAGTTGAGGTCAGGAAAATAGAAAAGCAGCTTCCATTAAAAACAATGTAGACAATTAACATGATCCTCGCCTGGCCTATTAACTCTGCCAGACATTGATTTTAGGGCCCTTTCTTTAAACAAAAGCAAAAGGAACAAATGATGGACGGAATGCTGAACAATGCAAATATTTACCCCCAGTCACAAAGAAATTGGTTTAATCCATCGTTCTTTATGCTCACCAAATCACCCCAGTTTGGACCCAGCTATATGCAAATCAATCTTGACTCTGTTTCTCATAGGAACAGTCAAGCCCGAACTGCCAATCCACGTTCTCCCTGAACCAGAAACAAGCATCCTGGGACCGGTTTCGGGTCATCACCCCTCATCAGCCAGGCTACCTTGAATCCAGTGGTGCAGTGGGCACGAGACCCACATCGGGGCATACCCTTCTTACTTAGGACAAAAAAAGCAAAAGGAACAAATGATGGACGGAGCTCTGAACAATGCAAAATTCACCCCCAGTTACAAAGATCTGGGTTTAATCCAGCGTTCTTTTGCTCACCATGCCACCCCAGTTTGGACCCAGCCAAATGGAAATCAATCTTCACCATGTTCCTCAACTACAAGTCAGCAACTCTTAAACAATTTGCTCATTTAAAGTACTGTGACAGTTAGAGTCACTGTTACCTCATTTGACTTTCCAAATTAAGGTTGCAACCATTACCTTTTGTTAAGGTGGGAATACAGGTAGCCTCTGTAGTTGATAAGGGTGGAAAGGAGGATACCGTATGGCATTAGGGGCAACTTTTTCCCCAAAGACTTGAAACAACTGGGCAATCCATCCTGCTAGCTGAACAAAACTACACGATAGCAGAGAAATAACTCTTGGCCACATGAGATGCTTTTCATACTGTCCAAACACACGAGAGATAGAGGACAATACCCAAGCACGTCCTCCTAGTTATACATATGAATCACACCCAAGTGCTTGGGTAAGATTCAATAACCAATGTTGAAGCTAACACGCAGGGCCCCGACAGCGTCCTACCTAAAAATCAAACAAGACATTTAAGGGTTCACCTCATCCAAAACTTCCTGTGGCATGCTTCATCTTCGGCAACCCCCAACACTGAAGTAGGCCAATGCCACTTCAGTTGACTCAATCATAAAGGGAGTTCTTAGATATTATGTTCTACAGGACAAAATGCTGGGGTCCAGATGTACTTTAAAAATATCTAAGGGTATACCCAAACGTTTCCTTTTATTAGAGGGTACCCATGGTATATTCAAAAGAATAGTTTGTGATGTGTGGTTCTCTGGAGACAACAATGAGGCACCTAAACATCTTTAGCTGGCAAAATGTTTTGACCAATATTTATGTAAGCCTATACATATATATGGGGCTAAGGAACTCGCTGCCTTACTAGTGCACACAAATCATTCAATTGAAAGAGGCATAAGGCTCCCATAGCTGTCTATTTCTGTTCCACGTGAGCTTCCTGGAATTGAGAAACTACATGCAGTGTACCATTGTCAGATGCATTCTATCTGCTTTATAAGTGTTGATATATTCACCATAGATGAGATGTACCCCAAAGATATGCTCATCACAACATACTCACCCCACTTGTGTGTACTGCAATCACTATAAAAAATGTGTGTTGCTTGTGTACAAATGTTAACTCTAAAAGCCAAAATACAGTGTCATTGCATGCAAGTGCCGGTACCTTATTCTTACTATTGAAAGATTCCAGACGTACCTGATTTGGGAAAGCCTGAAGCATCATGGTCAAGATTGGGGGAGGGAGGCCTCTCCTGTTGTCACAAACTAAAAATATGTTTAGAAAAAGGCAATGGGAAACATTGAGAAATAACTTTCATCTATCGTGGTTAGCCGGAATCTAAGTAGTTTTTGCGTTATGGTACTGTATGCGTCTGTATAATGATGTGTCTTTCTCTAATACTCTAATCTTTCCAATTTTCAATGCAATAGGTCTCGCAGTTGTGAGAGTTTGAGCTATTGGCATTGTAAATGGCAATGCTTTTTATTTACATGTTGGTTTTTAAAACATAAATAAAAGGCATTGTTATTTACAATGCCAATAGCTTAAACTCTCACAAATGCGAGACCTATTGCATTGCAAATGCTTGTTAAATATTGGTTTAACAATGTCAACTAGAAAAAATCATACTCAGTTAAAATATACACCCCAGATACCTGCAGAAGACCCCGTGTAAACACGAAAAACACAGCACCAAGTAAGAACTCATTTGTACCACAGTTTGGCTAGAATCAATTCCCATTTCAGTGAAGAATACAATATGATTGTGACATCACCTCCTGTGACGTTATCGCACATCGCCTATGCATATTAGCCCACTACTTGGTGTTTTAGCCCTGATTCCCTGCTTTCAGAATTCATAGGTTGGCAGCTTGGATCTGACAGTGGTTTTATGCAAGGTGCTGGGGGGGTGGGTCAGTATGTGGTCGATCCCAGCTCTTTCTCATTGGTATGGGGCACATATGCCATGTTACTCTGTGGCTCATGCATGTTGTCTGGCCTCGTTGGACCTGCCATTAAATGGGTCAGTCTGTCTTTCTTGCATTGCAGCTGTTGCGTGGCATACACACGTGCACAAGAGGCAAATAAAAAAGGTTAGTAATAGGAAGGTGGGGAGAATTATTCTTTGACATGGACATAGATAGAAGGAAGCTTCGAAGAAAGGTGGAAGGATGACAACAGCATATTAAGGCAGACAAAGAGCAAAGGGAAAGTAAGAAATTAAAATCAACTGCAGGAAATGGACAGAGCTAGAGAAGGGACAAGGAATGGAAGAAAAGACACAGAAAGAAAACCTATTGAGAGCAAAAAGGAGATACAAAATGCAGAACAAAAGGAACCTGGCTAGAGAAGTATAGCAGGAAATACAGGAAGAGGAAAAGAATGGCAAGGAGAAACATTAGCAAAAAAAGAAAAAAACAGAAAGGAAAGAAAGGGAAACCAAACTGAAATGAAAAGAAAGCAACAAGAAGCGCGAGCAAAAACATGTGGGCGAGGAGAGAGGCGTGCACGCGCGTGCTTGGGAGAGTAGTCTGCTCTATTTGGAAGCACTAACTTGTGCTTGTGGCGCGCCCCTGCGCGCTCCCGCAAGGTGTATGCTGCCACAAGCACGAGTATGTGCTTCCAAAAAGAGCTGCACGGTGGCTAAAGGTCTCCTATGCAACGCATGTGCGCTGCGTAAGCGAGACCTAAAAAGGAGATATTTTCAATGTCTCCTTCAAAACATAGAACGTGTGACTTGGCGATATAGCCATGCATTCCAAACTCAGACATATTGTTCCACATAAACCATGTACACCATAGTCTTAGTCAACAAAAATTGACCGCAAATAAGATTTCATGCATACAGGCAAGCAAAACACATAGTACCGTTGGGTGCATTTCTCTTCAACTATCACTGTTTGTAAACTTTATAATACCAAGCTGGGCACGTTCCAGTTGTAAATGTTGTAATAAAAGCTTTGGAGACATGCTACCCCTTATAGTTAATTTGTTAATTCATCCGAAGCATTGTTTGTGACCAGGAAGCTATACCTGAGTGTTTGCATTCTGGGTGTATCAGGAAGCCTCCTCCATGAATCTTTGCACCACCAAAGAAGGGGTAGACTTACACAACACAAAGCATTTACTTCGTCAAGAGGTAGGTGCAAGTTCGTCAACCTAAAGAGACCCCTTCTGACGCATAGTATATTTTGGTCTCCATGCGGAAACAATACTTAAAGACAGGCTTAATACTAGACTCATGCATGCTGGGCATCAGAATGTATTACAGGGAATCATGGGAGTTGAAATTCGCCTGCTCAGGGATAGGCGAGCAGTGAATGTTAATAGGGTCGTCTCTAACCTGAATCCCCTCAGATGCTTTAAAAGATTAATAATTCTAGGATATTGTTTTTTTTAAAGTTATTTAAAAAAAAATCGTTCCATGAAAAAAATTAAGAGGCAAACTCAATCTATACACATTATTCTTAATTGTCACAGAATATCTAAAAAGCCTTGGTACACCAAAAAATGTGAGATGTTAAGATGGTATATACTGATTTTGTATAGTATCCATTTTTCATTATAATGTACCTGTATGTGGGTTGCTTCTATGGGACCTTAATATACCCATAAGACCATGTGCAACCATCCAGAAAAACCTGAGGATTTCTGTCATACGAAAATAACATATGTACTCAAAAGTTGGTCATAGTTTATAAATTCAGTTGTGTCCACTGGACTTGATCATTAAGGTCTCTAATTGATTTACCCAAATAATATATCCACATCTGTGCAGCATAAAGGAGTCTTGTCAATGTGTGTGAGTTTTGGCGACATCTGCTCTATAACCATTCGTAATAGATTGTCTTCCTAATTATTTTTCTACAGGTAATGACGAATCAGTCGCATTGTAGTCTTTTTGCACCGTAAAGTGCTAATTTCATTAATCCTGATTTTGAATTTTCAAGTTGATGTCTCAATGTACTGTAGGCCACAAGGGCATGTTATCATTTATAATATGTTGATAGAGTTACAAATGGTAAACTGCTTCTGTAGCCAAGGGGTACGCATGCCTAAATCAAGATGTTTCATTCTTTCGTGTATTTAAACACATTACACTGGCTACATGGTGCATGGCCTGTAACTGGTGGGAGACTCCATGTAGTTGATTTCGCATTCCGAATTATGCATCCTTTGGGCCATGTATGCACCAATGCGTCTTTTAAAGATCTACTACATTTAGAAGAAAACATTGGTTTTTCAAAATTGAGTGATCCTGATGTTAAAATACGTCAAAGTCTATTGACAATTTTTTATATGTTGTAGGAATGAATTCCATAAATGGTAACACAAATCAAGCGTTCTGTCTCAGGTTTTTGGAAAACTTCTAGCAGGATATCTTTGGCTATTTAAGGCCCTTTATTTTGTTCTTTTCATTATCCTCAATGGGTCATCTCTTTCCTGTAACTTCTTGGTTAATAAATTACCATGCTATAGATAGTCTTTTTTTCACAAAAATGTGTTCTTAATCTACGAAACTGTCCTACAGGGAGATTGTCACAAAGTGAATTAGAATGGAAATGGTCTTAGCTCAAAAGGTTATTCTGATCCATAAGTTTATAGAACACTGCACATGTAGGAGCGTTTAACGCAGGTATGAGTTTTAGGTCTAGAAATGAGATCTACTTCCTGCTCATCTCAATAGTAAATTCAACGTACTTCTTCATACAATTAATCCAGTCCAAAAATGCCCTTGCCTGGACTTCCTTCCCTGTCCACAAGATAATAACATCATTGATTGATTGTTTCCACAAGGAAATGTTTTTTACAAATGGGTAATGGGGAGTGAAAATATAAATTTTCTCAAATTCATGCACATAAAGACAGGCTACACTCGGGGCAAAGGTACTGCCCATCGAAGTCCCATGGACCTGTAAGTATGGCTGTAGGGCAGAACAACACATGCTTTAACAATAAATGGCTTAACAATGCAGTCTCAACCGTGACACGTCATAACCACGCAAGCCTTTACCACGCACACCTTTACAACGAATTTCATTGTAAAGGCATGATTGGTAAAGGTTTAAGCATGGTAAAGATCACAAACCATCCCCCGCCCTGTGCCCTAAAAACAACCCTGACTCCCCCACCCTGAACCCTAAAACCCAGCCCCAGCTCAAAAATCTACCCGACCCCAGCCCCCTTGCCCTGAGCCCTAAAACTGGCCCCCGCCCTGAAAACTGCCACCCCCCCCCCACCCTGAGCCCTAAAACCCATCCCTAAATACTACCCCGACTCCAGCCCCCACCCTGAGCACTAAAATCTGCCCTCTGGCCTAAAAACTCCCCTGACCCCCCGGCCTAAGTCCTAAAACCCAGCCCCAGCCCTACATCTTTTTTTTTAACATATTTATTAGGTTTTTATAGTTCAGATAACAACCATATACAACAGGTTACAGCACCTACTAAACATTGCAAAAATGGCAGTTAAATGTTGGTACATTTAGGCAAGTGTATTAAGTAGTGGGTCATGAGGTGAAGTGTTCTTATGGTTATTGAACCACCCCATAGTGGGTGCTTTGCACTTATTTTCTACCTGCAATGATGAATTCAGGTTGTAACTGGGAAAGAACTGTGGGGGGCCACAGGGTAAAGGGGGCAGGCGTAACCTATTACAATGATGACTCTACTAGTGAGAAGGGTTAGGGGTTCGAGGGTGGCAGGCTTCATGGTGGAAGATGGTCATCCCGAAGGGGGCGGTGCACTTATTTAGGTGCAAAAAGGAGGGCCCTTGCAGTTATGGGGTAGGCAATCATTGTCAGTTGTTTGGCAGAATTGCATGAGGTCGGTATCCCACTGCAGATATATGGGTCCTCAGTGTATCCGATGGACTTCCTCGTATCGGAGTATATTCTCTTCAGCAGTGCCCCATTCACGCACTGCCCCATCCATGCCTCCACTGGAAGGCACAAGGGTGTACACCAATGTAGTGTGATTGTGCGTTTACCGAGCAGAATAACCATTTTTGCCAGAGCAATATTGCCGACGGGTCCAGGGCGATGTCCGCCAAAAGCACACCTGGGATCGTTTGCCTGCCAAGGCCCTGCCTGGTTTCCCTCGTAGAGGTCGTGGGGGGAGGGGGTGTGGTGCAGGCAGACTCCCAAATAACGAGGTGCTTGCTCGTGCCAGTTGAGGCAGCAGTTACCAATGTATACTTCCCGAGATAGAAGGTCGGGCTGAGTGGGTAGACAGCTGACTTTGTCCAATTAACCCGAAGCCCAGCCATAGTGGCAAATTCCACCAGCGTGTTCAGGAGGGGGGGGGGTGAGATTGGCCTCTATGTCCCGCACGTAGAGGAGCAAATCATCTGCATATAAGGACACAGCATGTGTCCTGCTCGCCAGAGCCAGCTCCAGCCCTACTTATGAAGCCGCATCCCGGTCCTTCCTGTCCCGATCCTTTCTGTTCCGCTCCCTGCCCATCCAATCTGAATCTAGAGAGCTGACTGCCTTAACCACGGGCATATGCATGGAGATGGCATGCATGGTTTAGCCCGCATTGTTAATGCCATTTCCCTGAAAGTATGTATCTTTCTCGAATTAAAAATAATTCCTGGTTAAGACCATGTGTGCACAGTCTAGAACAAAATTGCCAGGGATAGTCGAGGTCCATTCAATTTCAGACAGTAACCCTTCAAGTACCTTCAGGGAGTCCTCTTGCTGTATACTAGCATAAAGGGCTTCAACTTCAATTGGTATTTGAAGTTGAGAGTGAGGATTAAATGTGACACTTTCTAGGATATCTTTTGTATCCTTTACATATGATGGCAAAGTACACACCAGTGGTCTCAGAAACTGGTCAGCGAATTTGGGCAGGAGTTTCAATGCTGAACCAAGCCTGGACACAATTGGACGCCCAGGGGGTGGAACCTTCCCTTTGTGAACTTTAGGTAAGATGTAGAAATAAGGAACCCTTGGACGTGTTTCATACAAAAATCCAGCTTCCTGTGTTGTGATCCAGTTATTCTCTTTGGCAATATCCTGTGTCTTCTACAATATCCTGTGTCGGGTCCATGGCTAATCTTTTTATAATTTAGTTTATCTCCCAGAAGTCTTAGGCATTCTTGTCAATTCCATGCATGACTGCAATGGTGCCTCCTTTATCTGCTGGTTGTATCACAATTGTTTGAACTTCTGGCAACTCATATAAGGCTGTACTGCTTTGCTTATGTTGTGAAATACTCGTGTGTTAGTATCCTTCAACTGGTCCACTTCCTTAGCCACCACCTGTTTGAATGCCAATACCTCAAGAGGGTTGAAATGTGATTTCCTCTTTAGACCCATGTTAATGTCTTTTTTCATAACTGGCTTGTTTTTTTAAAAAGACCTTAAGATGATTTTGTTTTAAAGAGCTCAGCCGGTTCTCAACAAAGTTCAGATATGTCCTGGCTTGGTGTGGGGAAAATACCTAGGCCCTTGTTTAGAATCTTTGGCTGTATGTCTTCAAACTTAAAATCACTCAAATTGATCACTGCTCTGATACTTGCTCATCCCTGGTTGTTGGGAAACTTCCTTCTCCGCGGCTAATGTGGTACTCCCTTTGACCAGGTGACCCCTCTTCTTTCCTTTGTCTCTCCTGCCACCTCTGCGTAAGAATGGAGCAGGAGCCTGAAACCATGGAAAATGTCCAAAAGGTGGTTGTTGTGGGTGGCCAGAAAAGGGTATTCAGCCAAAAAAGGTTGTTGAAACTTTTTATACTGTAACTTTCTTCACTTCTCACAAGCTCCAGCAATCAACACATGCCCTTATTCATAGACAATTAGGCTGGGCTTTTTTTTCTGCAGAGTATGTCTTATGTAGAGTCAGATGTAAACCACAAAGAAGGAGTAATTCCAAATAGATTCCAAATTACTGCATTGAACGAAACAAAGGAGTAACGCTTAGTTTTTTTTTAAAAAACCCTCACTCACCAACCTAGTTGGTGACATGCTTCATCATAGGGTCCCCACCTGAGCGGCCGAATGCCTCTCGGGTGTGCTACGATGCCTGAATACAGCGGAGCGGGTTTGTAGTGCAGGGTGAGTGATCAGTGAAGAAGTGATTTAAAATTGCCTTTATTAGTCCCTAATAACTTTATGCTGGAATAATAAGGCAAGATTCAAATGAAGGAGGATGTCCTGTCTGGTTCAATTGGTCATTGACATCCATAGGTGTATTAAGTGACAAGGGCAGGCCTACATGTTTCAGCCTCCGCGTGCAAAATTGCGAGGCTTTCTTCAGGACCAATGGTGACACAAATGTGTGCACTCGCTAAGGTGCACCCATCCCTGTGTCAAATTAACTGCACACTTACGGTTAAGCTCTCAGCATTATCTGAAAGGAAACACATTTTTATTATGGGACACAGTTAATCCCTACCCCATGGATCCTATCGGGGGGCGTTGTCTATAGTCACACTTACGTCAAGAACAAATGCCCGCTTCTGGCACCTGATGTGTTCCCAGCCCAGGATCTCGAGTATTAATGTTGAGAGCTGAACCGTAAGTGTGCGGTTGATTTGTTGACCTTATTGGTTCACCCAGACTAGGATTGTGGCTGTTGCTTAAGCAGGGTTTACACCTCACTCAACCAACAACCAATTTCTCACAATGGTTATCAGAGATAGGGTCCAGGACTTGTGTTTTGGCAGTACCATACAGTGGATTATGTAACACAAAAGTTCCCTATAAATAATTCGACACCAGAGTTGACCTCTTTTCAAATCCTCTTTAGTTTCTGATTGGCTGTTTTTCTCCTTTTTCCAACTTTACGTTTTCCCACCTACTTTTTTGTCTACAATGGAGATGGAGTGGGCAGTGTTGAAAACCACAGCAGAGGCTCTGCAAGAAAGGTCTGAAAGGAGAGGAGACAGAATGCAGGCAAGAGGGCCACAAAGGTGGACCTCCAGATAACCCTCAGCCCACACCCTGAGAGAGATGGACTGTACTTGGATGAGGAGGAGGTTACAGCCATGGCTCCTGAGCTGCAGGAGGAGCACAACTCACTCCCAGGACAGGAGACAACATGAGAGCAGGAAGCAGTGTATCTGGCCGGGGTCTGTCCACAGAGGAGCTGAAGGACAGGAAGGTGGAGAGGGTGCTCAAACAGCAGGTAGCCAAGATGAAACTGGAGGTGGGTGACCAGATGAAATACTATAAAGGCTGTACTTGTCTCTAAATTTGGGTTGAACCCTGAGAAGTACCCTCAGAGGCTCAGGGAGAGCCACAAGCTTCCAGACCAGTCTTGGGTGAAATTCTTTGACTAGTCCAGCAAGGCAAAGAGTGGCTAGGTGAGGAGTAGCAAAGTTGAGGATTATGTTGGGCTGTGAAACTTGATCTTGAAGGAGCACATGTTCAATACTTATTTTACAGAGCTGCACCACCACCTAATGGAGAGTAAGCTTAGAGACCTCGGGGAGCTTGCTAAGAAGGTGGACCTCTGGGTCAGTACCAGAGTGTCCAAGAAGACATTTTGGGGAGGAAAAGACTCCCAAAACGGCGGCCAGAGATCCCACCAGTAGAAGGAGGGGGGAGGTAAAAATAGGAAGATGTTTTCACAAGATCTTTAAAATAATTCCCAGGGGAAAGGGACCAAGGTCCAATCTGACCAAAACACAAATGGGCTTAAAGATAAGTGCATAGGTGCTATGAGAATTACCAGTTTGGGCATACCAAGAGAGATGCCAAGTGCCCCAAGATGGCAAAGCCCCCCCCCCCACTGGTGAGAGTACCCCTGGGTTGGCCAGTCTAGCACCTGAGAAAGAGGTGGCCCCAGTTAATGTGGAGGAGACAGCTCAGGTTACCCTAGTGTCCATGGGTGGCAGAGAGATGGTGCCCAAAGCCCACACACCTTCTACTACTTCAAAGCATAAGCAGGGGCTCACCATCAGTGGGCAGAGGGTGAAAGATCTGAGAGACACAGAAGCCAGCATGACTATTGTGAGTTGTCATCTGGTGTCCTCAGAGCAGCTGATACCCAATATCAATCGATCAGGGGTTTGTAAAGCGCACTACTCACCCGTTAGGGTCTCTAGGTACTAGGGGAGGGGGGGGGTGTACAGATGTTATGTTATTTCAACTTGTTAAGCGCACGAATACCCTGAGGTGTCTTGGCAGTGTAGCTAAAAAAAAAACACATCTAGAACAGGGAACTAATTTCGGAAAAGACACGTTTTAAGCTCCTTCCTAAAGGAGATCAGTGAATGCCAGGATCTAATATGTAAGGGAAGAATGTTCCGTAGCGTCACTGTACCATAGCTCAGGCTTTGTCCACCCCAATTAGTTTTTTTAAATCTGGGGACAATCATATATTTGGCTTCAGTGGACCGAAGAGATTTTTAAGAAAGACGGGCCTTATTATTTAGAGCTTTGTAAGCCAGGCATGAAGCCTTAAACTTAATATGGCTTACTACTGGATGCAATTTTCGAATTTTTTTAGAGACCGACTGAAATTTGGGCAGACCCAGCAAGATTCTAGTTACTCCATTTTGTGTTATCTGCGACTTTTTCAGGTGTTGACTTAGAATACTGCAATGGTTTGGATCTGAATATTCAAATTTAGATATCACGAATGCAGTCATAATAGTCTTCCTGGTATTAGCTGGCAGATAGGGGAGAATTTCTTTAATTTCCTAATTATAAAGCAAGAAGAAGAGACCTTTGCATTTATTTGATTTACGTATGTCAGTTTGTTGTCCAACATCACCCCTAGATTTTTGCTGTTGGTTACTGGTTTAGGGAGATCGCCTAGCTCAACCGACCACCAGGTGGGGTCCCAATTTGGCGAGAGGCTGCAGAATATTATTACCTCTGTTTTATCTGAATTGAGCTTCAGGCAATGTTTACTCATCCAGGTGCCTATTTCCTGCATACAATCCTGAAAGCTTAGCGAGGTAGATGGTTCATTGTTGGACGCGGAGACCACAATTTGTGTGTCATTCGTGTACGATGTCAGATTAAAGCCACATTTTTTAATCAATGGACGAAGTTTAGACACATAGGGGCAGATTTATAAGCCCCTTGCACCACTTTTGCATCACTTTTCCCATGTTAAAAGTGACCCAAAAGTGGCGCAAGGGGCTTGTAAATCTGCCCCATATATGTTAAATAATGTCGAACCCCACAAGGTAATGCACAAGGTGCTGATTTAAAATGAACTAAAGCTACCGACTGTGTTCTGTCAACCAGAAAGGAGGAAAGCAGTGAATGGGCTGAATCATTAATATCCAACGTTTTTAAAAGGTGTCTCTGCAATCTGTGATCTACAGTGTCCAAGGCCACTGACAAATCAAGGAGCATTAGAGCAGCAGCCCCGCCCTTATCCATCACTGCCCTAATCTCCTTGCTTGCTTTGATCTGCACAGTTTCAGTGCTGTGTTATGAGTGGGAGCAAAATTGAGTGGGATTGAGCAAACAATTATTATGAATATATTGAGCCAGTTGTTGGTTCATTAATTTCTCCACTAATTTTGAAGGCAGAGGCAAGCAAGTTATTGGGTTGCATTTAGAGCAGGTTTTTTTAGGAGTGGTAAAATGGAGGCATTTATCCATAGGATGGGAAAAACTCCGGAAATTAACATGGCATTAAAAATGTTGGCAAGATTAGTGCCTATTCTCCTGGAAATAGTTTTAAGAGTAGAGGGAGGGCATGGGTCCAGCAGGGAACCCAATTTTACCGCTAGAATCAGTTTTTCTACCTGTTCACTGGTGACAGGAGAGAAAACGGAATACGAATTGTGTGCTAAATTGATTCCCGGACTTTTATTATTGGAAGCCTTAGAAGCTGCAGCCTCAAATTGTGAATAGATATTGTTGACTTCATCCCTAAATGTACTTGCAATACTGTCACAGAAAGATTGACTGCTCATTTTAATTTTTTTAATCGGTGAAGTGGTAAGATGTTTTACCCACTGAAATAATTCTTTAGAATAATGTTTGGCCCTTTCGATTTGTTTTATGAAAAAAAGCACCTTTTTCGTTAATAAGAGGGTTTTGCATTTAGACAATGCTGATTTGTAGTTTTCCTTTTCTAGATCATCATACTACGACCTCCATCGTCTTTCTAATCTCCTACAATGTTGTTTTTCTAGTCTCAGTGCATCCAAGAACCAGGGTGCAGAGGGAGTCTTCTTGATCCCTGTATAGTTGGTGCTGCCTCAATAAAGGCCGAGTTTAGCCAATCTGTATATTACTTGGTGGCTATCTCAGGATTAGAATTTAGAATAGGTTTGGAGTTGTTCAGCTGTTGCAATAAGCGGCCAGAGTCAATTCTATTCCATGCCCTGTAATCTACCGGGCGAGTATTAGCATGCTTATCTAATGTGATCTCAAGAGTCTCAATTTCGAACAAGATAGCTGAATGATCTGTCCAAGGTAGTGGTAGTGGTAGTCTTTCACAGTGATAGCCGAATCAGATGTGAAAAGTCCATCTAAGGTATGCCCTGCCCTATAAGTAGCATTGTTTATGCATTGTGATAGACCGACAGTCTCCATTATTTCAAGTAGGGCTACTGTCTCTTTATTAGTGCTATCTTCTAGATGAAAATTAAAATCACCCAAGATGGTGAGATTGTTTGAGCAAAGTTCTGATTCTAAAAGTGAGTATATGTTACTGGTAAACGTGCTCCTGGCCCTGGAAGGCGATAGAAGAGAAAGCCCTTAAAACATTTTTTCGGGTTGAGTTCTAATAAAACGTGGAGTGCTTCACATTGAGTAGAAACAGAAGAGAATTTGGTTGCATATTTTTCTCGATATATTATGGCCAACCCTGCACCTTGTTTAATGGGTCTGTCTAGCCTAGGTGACAAAAACCAGCCAGGACCGCAGTCACGAAGTCGGGGTCAGAGGCTGCGTCTGCCCAGGTCTCAATAAGAGACCCGGGCAATAGAGATTGTGCACACAAGAAGGACGAGCAGGGTTCTACCAACTATAGTTAGTGTGAGGAATGTTCAAATTTAAATCTACAAGTTCCTTACCTGAATAATGTCTGCGTTCACTACTCTCTGGACCCGGGGTCCTGGCGCTAGGCACGTTCCAGCTGTGGATGGGAGCAGACGGGCTTGCCTTTGGTGCTCCTTTTGCACGGCAGCGGCGTGGATGCAAGATTTGCTGCCTGAAATGACATTCCTTGAGAGGGGCCATATCCAAATTAGCGCTATGAGCGTGAAACTTAAAAACAGGGGGGGGGGGGGGGGGGGTAATAACGGTGCAAAACTGGGATCCAGCAACACCGCAGACATTCACTGGCTCCCCTGTGAAGGAATTGCTACTGGTAGAGCAATACTAACTAAACCAAAAGTGCAAAGGATACACATAAACTGATTAAAACAGAGAATCACTCCCTTCTAAGATGGCGCCCAACCTAGGGTAGCTAGGCATCTCCCGAAACTGGCAACACAGTTGCCTACAAGGTAATTAAGAGCGGGCGCTCCAGTCGTGCTCAGAGAGTGCTGCGTGAATGCTCGATTTGCTGCCTTAAATGACCCCCATAAGAGGGGGCGTGTCCAAATTAGAGCTCTGAGCGTGAAACTCAAAAACGGGGGGGCAAACTAATGGTGCAAAACTGGGCTTCAGCAACCCCGCCGACCCCGGGTTTTACGCGTGAGGGTGCCCCTGCATGAGCAGAGCCCCCTCTGCAGCCTTTGGAGTGTATTCTCCAGGGTTGTCGATGACACAGCCAGACATATAGGTAGACGTGCATTATAACCTCGCGGTAAATGCTATCTCAAAAATGGCTCAAACAAAACATGTTGTGTTTGGTATCAAACACCCTAGAATCAAATCTTCATACCGGTAATGGGATGTGGGAGATATGATTCCACCCTTCTGAAGCAAGGTTCTTGGGTCTCTGGTCTTCCCGGTACCAGCCTTCTCGACCCGGAAAGCACAAAATGGTTGCTTCCGACCAGAGACACATTTCTGTCCTCCTGCTGAGCCAAGCTCAAGCAGGGGAAGGCAGCACAATAGGCATCCTGTCACAGAGAGGTGTGACCACCTCCCAGACAGGATTTAGTGTATTGGAGTTGGGTGGGTGCACTTCCAAAGTGCCTGAAAGTCTGTACGAGGGGCACATTTGGTGTCCCTGTGCATAGTCCAGCTCAGACCAGTTCTGGGAGCCGTTGGCTCATGCTCTAGCATAAAACTGGACAAAGGACATGGGTGTAACCAACCCCCTGTCCTGAGCCTCCCTGGGAGGGTCCCCTGAATCTGTCGAACCCTCTCCCGTGGGTACAAAAGGGCTTACCTGACTGTAAAACCCTAGATATGACATGGACAAGATTCTGAACAAGAAACCACAGACCTCCGACCGTCTGGACATTCTCGACTTCGCTGGAGTTCAACGGGGCCCAACTTCGTCACCCTCTCCGTCCAAAGCATCGTCTGTGCCCGTGCACCATAAAGGCTCAGGGCCGATTGCACATGACCCCGGAAGAAATCCCTACAAGCAACCCGCCCAAGAAAGGGACCAAAAGGACTACGAGGAGCAAATCACTAACTGATCGCTTAATAGAAATGCCGCAAGAGGGAGATGAAAGGGGCTCGATTAGAAACTTTCTCATTAAGAAAAACGAACCCCCCAGCAGTGACAATAGTGACACAGTCGACGACTGCCCGATCCTATTTGCATACTGAAGGACAAGATCCCCCCCTGCATGGAACTTAGGACCAAGCAGGAAATGACCAGGATAGCACACATGTATACCCCTCCAAAGCAACTAAAAGGCTCATCCGGGGGCGGAACCCCCCCACTTCTCAAAGAAGATAAGGGGCAGGACACCACAATCAGCAAGATCCTTGGCACAGCTTCGCCTAAAGGCAGCTCCACAGCAATGACGACCACACAAATCCACCAGCCCAATGCCCTCGGTGTAGACCCTCAGACCACGGAGACCAGTGAGCCTCAATACGATCCTAAAGTGCAAAAACCAACAATCTCCCGGTCTCAATCAGTTCCCTCGGCCCCAGTGTCTCCAGTGGCGGGGGAGCTCACATCCTCGTTTCTTTCCAATCTTGAACAAAAGATCGAAAGAACTCTCGATCTAACTCCAAACCTGTTATGGCCCTCAGCATCCCCATGGGCCCCGAACTCAAAAATCGAATATCTTTCACACAACATCAGTGCTGAAGTGGATTTAGAGAAATCACTCTTGTTTGAGACAAACAGTGCCACAAATAAAGCTCTTTTGTGGCTGTAGGAAGGTGGATATCTGACTATGGTTACCCCCAAATTTTTGCCTAGTGTCTAGCTGGTTTTTCGACTTAGTTGGCCTGAGATCCTGCTATTCAGGATCTCAGCCTGGCTGTTCTCTCTTTAAAATGGACTCCATGTACCCTAGGTACATACCCAATTGGTTGGATCACCCTGTCAGCCCCTGTACCAGTGTACACTAGGTACCCAGGGCATTGGTGTACCCAAGGCCTACCAGGGGCTGAAGCATGTATTGTGCCACCCCTGGCCTGGCCTAGCAATTTGACACAACTGGCTGATCACTCAGCTGGGGTAAGTTGGTGTAACCACCTCTTACTTAGGTGTAGTATACCTATATCTAACCTTAAATGGGACACCTGGTAACCTATAAGTCACTCCTATGGCAGGCCTTAACAATCCTGAAGGCAGAGTGCGTGGTTCCATGTGAGATGGTGCTCTGGCATGAGCTGAGCCTGTCTGCAGTGGTCGGAACAACTTCCTTCTACTGTTTCCAGATATCGTCATACCATATACTCTTAAGTGCATTATGAACCTCGCGGTTAAATGCTATCTTTGGTTTGGCTTTATCAAAACATGTCGAGTAAGGTGTCATATGAATTGGAATACTAACCCCTCGCCAATTCTGGCGACGGGGTTAGCATTCCACCCTTCTAGAGGGACACGACATGTACAGTGCCTGAAACCCGGGTAAAATCAGACATAGCCTCAGCTCCACAAAATGGATGCTGCCACCACAGACACAAGTCTGCCCTCCTGCTGCTGGGAGTCCTTCCAGCTTGGGAGGTGTGGACAAAGGGTTTCCTGCCAGGGGAGGTGCGTGCACCACCCCAGACAGGATTTTGTGTATTGGTCAGGTAGGGCTTGAAAGAAACCAGACATGCCTGTGGCTCACAAGGAGCCTCGGTGCATATGCCAGTTCAAACCGGTCCTGGGGCACACCAGTCCCGGGCCTGGGGCGAGCTGGACAAAGGATTGGGGGTGTAACCACCCCCCTTCCTGGTCCCACCCATAGGGAGGGACCTAGCAGGTAGTCCGGCCCCTAGAATCCGCTTAAAGGTAGGAGCTGTGTCCTAAGACTTCAGACATCCTGGAATCAACTTAACACTAAGAAGAAGACGGGAACTTCGATGCTCTGCTGCACAGAGGACTGAAGCCAATCTCCCCTGTGGTCAGGGAGTGACCACCTTGCTAACGCAAGCACCACCCAGCGAATCAACGTCTGCTTTGCCGCCGCCTCCCGCCAGAGCCCGAGCCCAGAGACTGACAAGACCTGGACCTCCAGACCTCTCACCGCCCGATCCACAGTCCCTGAAAAGAGGAGACCCGTGGAGGCACCGAGACACGTGGAGCCGGCCATCTTGGAACGACTACGACAAGCTGACAAGTGCAACAACCGAGGCTTCCTCCAAGTTGTGCTTTGGGATCTGAGAAGCCCAACACCCGAGCAGCATCTGCACCAAAGGTGAGCCCTCCAGCATCTCCACGATCTGCGTGGGGCCCTTCTGCATTTTGCCACTCGACGCGCCTAACCGGTTGCTGGCCCGCTGGCTAGTAGCCATCTTGGCGACGAACTTCAAGAAATACACCGCTGGTCTGGTTGCTCCAGACTGGCCCTTGCTCCCCTCCAAAGGAGCAGTCCTTCTGACCTTGCTGGTCAGAACCATCAGCTTATTTCATCTCCTACAACAATTGCTTTTGCCAAGGCTTGTTTGCTTTGATCAAGTCGCCGACACCGCCGACAGCGAGAGCCTGCGTGGGACAGCTCGTGAACCGACTCCTGGACGTCGTCAACCTCCAGGGACCACGTGGCTGCAGAGACAAGCTACACCTTTCTTCCTGTTTGCACCCGACATTGCCTGGTACCCACCTGGTGCCACGCCGGTCACTGGCTAGTGACTGTGAACACTGTCCCCTCTGCTTACAGGTCTTCAACATCTCCGATCCACTCTTGGATCCACTGCATCTCTCCCGGACCGACCGCCTGCAGCATCTTTGTCTTCAGGCTCCACGGAACAGATAGAAGAAACCCGACACACTTCGAGGCCTATGCACCCGCTTCCTGTGGGTGAGGTAAAGCTGGCACACCTGTGCCCAAGTGTAGTATTACATCTCTAGTGCCTGTGTTCCAAATCTTGAGTTCCTAGTCCATCCGGAAGATCCTCTTTGCAGTAACTTTGTACTTTTTACGCACCCATTGAAACCTATGGGAGCACGCGTGTGACTATTTGCTCTGCACACGCCACCCGTGGACCTCCTGGTCACTAACTGAAGTTAGCTCCTTGTAGGCCCAGCGATTCTAGAGGCCCTAGGCCTTTTCCCTTTTCTGTTCGTGGTACTTATACCACTATTTTAGTATATGGTTTGAGTGGCCACCAGGGCCTATCCATATAAAGTGCAACTTCTGTGTATTCTACTGTAATCTTGTTTGACGATTTGTGCTCCTGTGCTCATAAAGAGACTAGGGGTTACTTTGAGAAATAAATACATATATATTTTGAATATATATCTGTGTGGTGTCCTTTCATTGGTATAAAAGGGGGTTGCATTTGGTAAAACAGCTGGCTTAACACGCTTCACGAGTTTAGCCTCAAAGACTGCTTAGCCTACGCTACCACTAGGGCAGCTAGTCCGAAAGGTTGACTTACAACCACACCATAAGGGTTGCTTGGCATGGTACAAGGTGATCACTTTAACTAGTGAGCATCATATACCAGGCCAACTTCTCACATTGGTGAGCAGCGGTTGGATTTGAGCTTGCTGTGTTTTACCATTGTAACCTCTTGGTTACCAATTGAAAGATCACATAGGTACCTGTAGGTACATATAAAACAAGATTAGATATACATAAGTTCTACTGAACTTAGTTGTTGTAGAGCAAAGGGAGTAGCACACCCTGACTACAACTACTAGATAGGTTTAGTAGGCAAACCCAAGTGTAGGTAGATTGCAACACATCCACCCACACTTAAGAGCAATGGCCGGGGCAGAGGGGTCCACTGTACCCATCTCTGTTGAGAGTGACCCCCAGAGGGCACCATCCAGCTTTGCTACCCTTAATCAGAATGAGCTCAGGCATTTGGCAACTCTTAGAGGCCTTAAACAGCCCAAGAACCCTACCTCTGCTGAGCTCAGAGAACTCTTACAGAATGATGAGAATCAGAGAGAACTCAAGAAAGCTTCCCAGTTAGCCCCCTTAGGGTCAGGAACAGGAGGCCCCCCTTCTGAAGATGCTACAGAGGTACCCAGTTCCAATAGCCATCCCTTAGATGAGAATCATACTACAGGGGAGGAAAGTGGTGAGGATACAGAAAGTAGTGATGATGAAGGGAGAACTAGCCCAGTGCCAAGTGTTATACTTGGCCCAGCTAAACTAAGGCTATTGGGGATTGACAGTGGGTTTACCCCATTGGATCTCCCCAGTGGACTTAACACAGGGCTTGGGAGGCAAAGGAATCGCTCAGGTGACTCCAATGCTTCTCATGGCTCTAGAGGCTCTCAAGGTCACTCCAGGAAAAGGATGACCACCCCTCAGAGGAGGGAACATGAGGCCAGAATGCAGGAAGCCCAGCTGATGATCAGGAAGCAGGAGCTAGAAGTAGCCCTGATGGAAGAAAAACTGAGGAAGGCTAGGCAACCTAGAGAGAGTGGGTCTATACCCACTGGTGGCAGCATTGTCCCTAAGGACAAAGATAGGCTCTTTGATAATAGGAACCTGTCTAAGGTTGTGCCCCCCTACAAAAGTGGGGATGACATCCACAAATGGATAACTGCTCTTGAGAGAGCCTGCAAAGTACAGCAGGTTCCTGAAGACCAGTGGGCAGCAATCCTCTGGCTCTCCTTTGAAGGAAGAGGCAGAGATAGACTCCTCACTGTTAGAGAAGAGGATGTCAGAAACTACAGAGTCCTGAAGAGTGTTCTGGTAGATGGGTTAGGCTTAACCACTGAACAGTACAGGTTAATGTTCAGAGACACCCAAAAGACACAGACTCAGGACTGGTCTGAATATGTTGAATGTGCCACTAAGGCTTTGGAGGGTTGGTTGCTGGGAAGTAAGGTATCTGATTATACAGGATTGTACAATTTGATGATGAGAGAACAGATTTTAAGTAACTGTCAAAACCAGCTCCTCCATCAACACCTGGTAGACTCAGATTTGACCTCTCCCCAAGAATTGGGAAAGAGGGCAGATAAATGGGTCAGGACCAGGATCAGGCCTAAGAATCAGGGTGGTGACCAAAAGAAAGATACCACCAAACCTCAAGAGAAGGGAGGGGATAAGGCAAAAGAGAAATCTTCCTCAGGGCCCCAAAACTCCACACAGGGTGGTGGGTCCCAAGCTCCCTCCTCTACCACAGGTAAAAAGCCTTACTGCCATGAGTGTAAAACTCCTGGGCATTGGAAAACTGACAGCAGTTGCCCAAGGGCTACAAACAAAACTGTTCCTCCAATTACTCCTGTCACACCACCTATTACTGTCAGCAGTAATTCCCCAGGTGGTGGGAGTGCCCCCAAAAATTTGGGTGGGTTTACTTGGGGAACACAGGGGGACCCTGGCTTAGCCAATTCCCCGGCAGCAGATACTCTTGTCTGTGATGGTGGCATGGGGTTTGCCAACTTCACTGCCTGTCCCAACACTTTGGGTAGGTACAGACAGGAGCCCTACATCAATGGTACAAAAGCTGAGGCCTACAGAGACACTGGAGCTAGCATCACAATGGTGGCCCATTGGCTAGTTCCCTCTGAGCAGCTTTTGCCTGGTTTCTCCTACCAGGTGACCAACATTGATGGCAAACAGAACAGTCATCCCATGGCAGAGGTATGTCTCAGCTGGGGAGGTGTTACTGGCCCTAAAAGGGTGGCAGTGTCCCCAACCTTGCCTGTAGACTGCTTACTGGGGAATGACTTAGAACTCTCAGCTTGGGCTGGAGTTGAACAAGACACCCATTCTAAAATGGTAGGCCTTTCACAAAAGGGTAGTGGGGTTGTGCCATTCACAACCCCTGTCCAAATAGATTTCCTCCCTGGAAAGGTTGGAAGGGCAGTGGTAGCCACAGCCCAGGCACAGACAGACTTCCCTGTAGAGACTGGCAGAGCTGTGACAGTCACAGCTCAAACACAAACTGAGTGCCCCCCTGAAAAGGTTGGCAAGGCTGTAATGGTCTCAGCCTATACTCAGACTGACATAGGTGTAGTGAAGCCTGAAACTATGGATCACTCCACACAAACAGAGAGTAGTGGGGAGGAAGAAAAGTCTCCCTCTCCCCAGACATTAGGAAAAAGTCAGCCTCCTCAGGGAGCTGACCTCACCCCTTGTGAAGGAACTGCCCCAGAAGTAGCCAGGCCTGGCCTGGCAGAGCCTCTGATGTCAGTGGCCCCTTCCAAGGTGGGACCCAGTCTGGTGCAGGTAGCCTGCCTCTCTCTACCCTGCCTCAGTCAGCCCAGGGCTGCAGAGGTCAGGGAGGCCAGTGGACCACAAGAGGGCCCCTGTCCACAAGAACCCCCCCATCAAAAGAATGAGGATTGCCTGGCTAGTAGCCCTAGTCAGGTGATGGGTAAAAACATTCCTGAGGGATCTCCTTTACAGGCAGTTAGGGACCTCCCCCAGAGGGATTCTGTTGGGTACAGGCAAACATGGGACCTTAGGGCCCCAGACCTGACCTGTCCCTCCAGTAAGCCCACAAAAGGGACCCAGCCTCCAGCTTTAGGTAGCCAGAGGCTGACCCTGAGAGCACAGTGCAACTCAGTTAAGGAAAGAAAGGCATCCATGGTGGAGGGGGATTGGAGGAAGGTGAGGCCTCACTTTGAGGACACTCACTTCAGTACTCCATCTCAACACCAGCCTTTTACTTTGCCAAGACACACCAAAGGTAGGGATTCCCTATGGTGGAGACCCTCTGATACCCTTAGGGTGAGGGATTGCTTAGTGGACCATGAGACAGGGGGTAACCATGCCAGTGCTGGTTCCTCCTTATATGGCCACTTGGGCAATATAGGCTTACCTGGTCAAGGTCAGCCTTATCTCCCTTCGTTTGGGGGGGGGTTGTGTAGGAAGGTGGATATCTGACTATGGTTACCCCCAAATGTTTGCCTAGTGTCTAGCTGGTTTTTCGACTTAGTTGGCCTGAGATCCTGCTATTCAGGATCTCAGCCTGGCTGTTCTCTCTTTAAAATGGACTCCATGTACCCTAGGTACATACCCAATTGGTTGGATCACCCTGTCAGCCCCTGTACCAGTGTACACTAGGTACCCAGGGCATTGGTGTACCCAAGGCCTGCCAGGGGCTGAAGCATGTATTATGCCACCCCAAGCTTGGCCTAACAATTTGACACAACTGGCTGATCACTCAGCTGGGGTAAGTTGGTGTAATCACCTCTTACTTAGGTGTAGTATACCTATACCTAACCTTAAATGGGACACCTGGTAACCTATAAGTCACTCCTATGGCAGGCCTTAACAATCCTGAAGGCAGAGTGCGTGGTTCCATGTGAGATGGTGCTCTGGCATGAGCTGAGCCTGTCTGCAGTGGTCGGAACAACTTCCTTCTACTGTTTCCAGATATCGTCATACCATATACTCTTAAGTGCATTATGAACCTCGCGGTTAAATGCTATCTTTGGTTTGGCTTTATCAAAACATGTCGAGTAAGGTGTCATATGAATTGGAATACTAACCCCTCGCCAATTCTGGCGACGGGGTTAGCATTCCACCCTTCTAGAGGGACACGACATGTACAGTGCCTGAAACCCGGGTAAAATCAGACATAGCCTCAGCTCCACAAAATGGATGCTGCCACCACAGACACAAGTCTGCCCTCCTGCTGCTGGGAGTCCTTCCAGCTTGGGAGGTGTGGACAAAGGGTTTCCTGCCAGGGGAGGTGCGTGCACCACCCCAGACAGGATTTTGTGTATTGGTCAGGTAGGGCTTGAAAGAAACCAGACATGCCTGTGGCTCACAAGGAGCCTCGGTGCATATGCCAGTTCAAACCGGTCCTGGGGCACACCAGTCCCGGGCCTGGGGCGAGCTGGACAAAGGATTGGGGGTGTAACCACCCCCCTTCCTGGTCCCACCCATAGGGAGGGACCTAGCAGGTAGTCCGGCCCCTAGAATCCGCTTAAAGGTAGGAGCTGTGTCCTAAGACTTCAGACATCCTGGAATCAACTTAACACTAAGAAGAAGACGGGAACTTCGACGCTCTGCTGCACAGAGGACTGAAGCCAATCTCCCCTGTGGTCAGGGAGTGACCACCTTGCTAACGCAAGCACCACCCAGCGAATCAACGTCTGCTTTGCCGCCGCCTCCCGCCGGAGCCCGAGCCCAGAGACTGACAAGACCTGGACCTCCAGACCTCTCACCGCCCGATCCACAGTCCCTGAAAAGAGGAGACCCGTGGAGGCACCGAGACACGTGGAGCCGGCCATCTTGGAACGACTACGACAAGCTGACAAGTGCAACAACCGAGGCTTCCTCCAAGTTGTGCTTTGGGATCTGAGAAGCCCAACACCCGAGCAGCATCTGCACCAAAGGTGAGCCCTCCAGCATCTCCACGATCTGCGTGGGGCCCTTCTGCATTTTGCCACTCGACGCGCCTAACCGGTTGCTGGCCCGCTGGCTAGTAGCCATCTTGGCGACGAACTTCAAGAAATACACCGCTGGTCTGGTTGCTCCAGACTGGCCCTTGCTCCCCTCCAAAGGAGCAGTCCTTCTGACCTTGCTGGTCAGAACCATCAGCTTATTTCATCTCCTACAACAATTGCTTTTGCCAAGGCTTGTTTGCTTCGATCAAGTCGCCGACACCGCCGACAGCGAGAACCTGCGTGGGACAGCTCGTGAACCGACTCCTGGACGTCGTCGACCTCCAGGGACCACGTGGCTGCAGAGACAAGCTACACCTTTCTTCCTGTTTGCACCCGACATTGCCTGGTACCCACCTGGTGCCACGCCGGTCACTGGCTAGTGACTGTGAACACTGTCCCCTCTGCTTACAGGTCTTCAACATCTCCGATCCACTCTTGGATCCACTGCATCTCTCCCGGACCGACCGCCTGCAGCATCTTTGTCTTCAGGCTCCACGGAACAGATAGAAGAAACCCGACGCACTTCGAGGCCTATGCACCCGCTTCCTGTGGGTGAGGTAAAGCTGGCACACCTGTGCCCAAGTGTAGTATTACATCTCTAGTGCCTGTGTTCCAAATCTTGAGTTCCTAGTCCATCCGGAAGATCCTCTTTGCAGTAACTTTGTACTTTTTACGCACCCATTGAAACCTATGGGAGCACGCGTGTGACTATTTGCTCTGCACACGCCACCCGTGGACCTCCTGGTCACTAACTGAAGTTAGCTCCTTGTAGGCCCAGCGATTCTAGAGGCCCTAGGCCTTTTCCCTTTTCTGTTCGTGGTACTTATACCACTATTTTAGTATATGGTTTGAGTGGCCACCAGGGCCTATCCATATAAAGTGCAACTTCTGTGTATTCTACTGTAATCTTGTTTGACGATTTGTGCTCCTGTGCTCATAAAGAGACTAGGGGTTACTTTGAGAAATAAATACATATATATTTTGAATATATATCTGTGTGGTGTCCTTTCATTGGTATAAAAGGGGGTTGCATTTGGTAAAACAGCTGGCTTAACACGCTTCACGAGTTTAGCCTCAAAGACTGCTTAGCCTACGCTACCACTAGGGCAGCTAGTCCGAAAAGGTTGACTTACAACCACACCATAAGGGTTGCTTGGCATGGTACAAGGTGATCACTTTAACTAGTGAGCATCATATACCAGGCCAACTTCTCACAGTGGCAATCAACCAAGATGGAAGTGCAAATAGACCTCCTACAAGCAATTGCAGGGCGCCTAGTTAACATAAGCTCTAAGGTGGAGGACCTAGAGAAAAGGATCTCCCAGTATGTGGCTTCCAACCGGGGCGAATGCTCCTGTAGCTGTTCAAATCTCATCGAGAAGTTGGCCTCCCTTCCAGAGGATCTAGCTGACATAGTCAAGATAGCAAAAGGGCGTATGGAGGCACCGACCTTAAATAACACAGACGATCGGGCGAAGCCCAACAGTCACACTCCATTGGCAACACAGCCAGTAGGGGTTTAAATAGAACAGAAGATCACAGGTGACAACGTTAAAAGTGCAGCGTGCACGACCACCATTCCTGCCAGCACCCCCGAAACACCTAAAGACACACAAAGCCCAAACTTCAGGGCCAGCGATGCTGTTGGAACAGACTTGCAGGAACATGCCTCACTCTCAACAGACACACACAAACCCCCCTTATCAAGGAGAGCAAAAAAGAAACTGAAGAAGCAACAGAAAAAGTAAAAGCTAAAAGTGAGACAATTGCAGTCATCCAAGATCATCCAACCGCCCTTACAAGGGGACACAAAAGTCACTCAGCTCTATCCAATCTTTACTGACAAAAACTGGGGCAAAAATGTCCCCCCAGCCTCCACGTCTTTGGAAATCCAGCACAAGTCAACCTTACCACCATGCACCTTCAGTGTGAAGGGCCAAATGTCATTAGAAAGGGTGAATCAGCCCACAGACAATGACTCAACAGCCGGAATAAGTCCATCTACTGCAGAACCCCTTATACAGACAGCAACGGCAACGCAGTCACCACAGTCGGCCACTTCAAATCTACCACAATTAAGTCTGGGGTTTCAGCCCGCCACTAGGAGTAATCAGGGCCACAACAAGTGGCCTCAAGCAGGACCTGCCCCAACTCACCAAGGAAGCACCAGCATACGACCAACACCAGCAGAGACAGCCACAGAAAGGGGAGAAAGGATCCTAACTGTGGATGCACCAGCAGTTGTACATGAGGTGGTCCTCACACCGAGATTCCTTAGCACGGGACAGCATGACATCCTGAATCGAAGCAACATTCTACGTCTCTTCAAAAATCTGGACACCCTAGACAAGATACAAACAGGAGACCCAGAATGGGTGAAATTCCTGAGCATGAAGGGAGACACACATGGCGATTCATCAGTGGTTTGTCTGAAGAATAAAGAAATACAGCAAGTTGTCATGAATAATTCCATCCAACTCGCTGAGTGGGGCATTGAAGTTCAGATGTTACCGCACCCAAAATACCCACACGCCAGGGGGCAGGTCCAAAAGCTCAGGAACGTTGGATAGAAGCCAGACGGGCCAAAGGGACCTAATGGGCATCAGGATCTCATGCCAAAACAATCATCGGGTTATACGTACCATCTCCCCTAATACGGATCAAAAGGGACTCGCAAGAAGGAGGCCACAGTATTCCTAACCACGACAAAAGCCAGCCGGTCAGAGGAGATGCTGGGCCAGGACTAAACCATAAGCAGCAATTAACCATAATCTCCTGGAACATAGCAGGGATTAGCAAAATCTGTAAAAACGAAAATCTGAACGGGGATATCTGCTTCCAGGAAACATGAGCCTTGTCCAGCACTCCCCTCGCAGGGTACTATGAACATCTAGTCCCAGCCATCAAATGGAACCTCTTTGGCCATCCAGCCGGTGGTTTATCAGTCTTCATAAAACATGAATGTGCCCTTGCAGCCACAGCAATCAACTCGAACTCTCCTGGACTACAAGCCCTACAGATCAGAGGCCTGAATCTTCATAAACATCCAATGCGCCTGTTATTAATTAACTATTATATCAACCCAGCACATACCCTCATGAAAGATCAGCTAGAGGCAATGGCACAGAACCTCGAAGACCTGCTAAAAAAATATAAATGACACCCGGTCATCTTAGCGGGGGACTTCAATCTGAAGGATCTTGATAAAATTGAATCCCTCCCTCGGGGTTTAGGCAGGGCAGCTCCTTTGTACGACCTCCTCAACAATTACAAGCTGACATCAACCCATGTACTGAAAAAAGCTCGCTCGGCCTCCTGGCATCCTCAGCTCACCTTCCGGGATGCATCAAGAATTGACTACATCATGGCCAGTGAAGAGATGGCGGCTAAAATGGAAGACTTTGAAGTCGCAGACCGGAAGGAAAGCGACCACAGGCCATTAAGAGCAGCATTTCAGCTAGAAGTTCCGCCCGCCACCATCTACCAACCTATTGGGGAAACCAGTGGGGAGGAAATACATAGCGTCTTGAGGAGGATCGAATGGTCAAACAAGACCCCGAATATACTTCAAGCTTGGTTGGCCCAGAAACAGGAAGGGAGTCTGCTCGATGACCCTTCACCCATAAAAGGATGGGAGAACATTATCGAGGATCTACAAATCAAGTGCGGGAACCTCAAGACCCAAAACCCGAGACAGAATGGGCAATGGAGACCAGGAAGTACTTGCCCAAACAATGATATACGAGAATGCAAAAGTTTCTGCGCAAGGCCCTCGCAGAAAAGAAAAGAGGGGGTAGTCAAACAGAGGGACCATCAATCACATCGCTGAGGTCATCTTTTAGGAATAAACTATGGGAATATAAAAAAGCCAACATAGAAAGCGAATGGCTTAAAGTCTTTTCCTTGCTCAAACAAAGGAACCCAGCACAACTCTGGAGATACATAAACCAGCGGAACAACCGAGGACCCTCAAGAGAAAACGGAGTGTCTGAAAAAGATTGGTTGCTACATGTGAAACAGCTATATGTAACAGCGCCTTCCAATAGAGATCTAACAAGTGGTAGGGTGGACCCAGCCGGGCATGCCGATCCAGCTAATATAAAGCCAGGAGTCATGATCCTAAGCCCAGGCAAGGTCTCCATGGACAATAGGTCCCCGGCCAATGCCCATGGCCCTTTACCAGCTCAGACAAATGTCCAACAGGTCATCAAAACCATCAAGAGCATGAAAAACGATGGGGCCCCAGGGCCCAACAGGATTCCTGCACCGGTTTTCAAACTGGCACCAGAATTCTGTGCGTCACTCCTAACCCCGCTCTTCAATCATATCTACTTGACCCTCTCAAACCCGGAGTCCTGGAGGGGTTCCATACTGGTACCCATTTTCAAAAAAGGAGACCGCCTAAAGCCGTCTATTTATAGGCTCATTGCCCTGCTCGACTTGGAAGCTAAGGCATACGCCTGTCTACTACTGACAGACTGGGAGAAGTGGGTTAAAGAGAGAAACATAATACCTTTGCACCAGACTGGCTTCAGGCCACAGGCATCAACCATGGACAACGTTCTGGCGATAGTGTATCTTTCAGCCCAGGCAAGCCTGAAGAATCACCCCCCACTCTTCTGCTGCTTTGTGGATTACAGTACAGCTTTCGACAAAGTAGTTAGAAAAAGACTGTGGTGGAAACTAGAAAACTGAGGTATTCCACCAAATCTTCTGAGGGCAATAAGATCATTATATGAGGACACCTGGGTGCTGGTTAAAACAAGTGCCAGCACAGTATCTCCCAAAATAAGCACGGAAAATGGTCTGAAGCAAGGATGCGTGCTGGCCCCCATCCTCTTCAACCTATATATGGCGGATTTGGGAGAGGCCCTATAAGGAGCCAGTCTAGTAGCCCCAAGACTAGGAAGAGTGAGGCTGCCAGTGTTACAGTATGCTGATGACACAGTCATAAGGGACCATACGAAGGTGGGCCTACAAGCAGCCCTAAATGCATTAAACAATTTTAACATCACTAATAACTTGACAGTTAACCAAGATCATAATTTTTGGATCTTACCATCTGAAAAAGAATGCACTGTGGCAACTGGGAAACGTGCAAATCAACTCGGCGGCCTCATACAACTACCTAGGTGTCTGGCTGACGGAACGGGCTAAGGCGAGCGTACACCTAAAACAGCAGAGCTCCAAGGCCAGCAAGGTTATACATCTATTAAAACAACTAAGCCAGCATTTGATCAGCCCGTCCGCCGGCCCAATTCTTACAGTCTTAAGAGCGAAGCTCCTTCCAGCAATTAATTATGATCATCTTGCTTTTCCCGGGAAATTGGACGCCCTCCTTAACACAGCCCAAGCCAAGGCGCATATGGCAGTGCTTTCGATTCAGAGGACAGCCAGAAAAACAAGGCTAAGACTGGAGTTAGGTCTGGCAAGCCCAGATCTGATGTGCCAGGGGGAGATCATAAAGTTATATCTAAGGATATTAAGGGCACCGGCTAACTCCCTAAAAAATCAGCTGAAATCAATCTTTGAGGGGCCAGGCTTGGCCTGGCACTCTAGCCTTGGAAACGCAATTAAAGCATTGAAGATCGAGGACGAAAGTATCAAGCGGCCGGACATCCCCCTGAATGCCTGGAAGAGAGCAGTTAACAAACAAGTGCATGAAATTTCCTTCAAACGAGATTTTAAATCTCTCCGCCGAAGCGCTCACTTAGATCCGTTGAATAATTCCTACACGACAGGTAAAGCACAACCTTACCTAAGCGAGGCCCTCACCACACAGGCCAGAAGAAAAATCTTATTCATGAGGCTGACCATGCTAGGGATTGCGGAATTCAACCCTGCATGGGCCCGAAGAGAGGAACTCACAACTTGCAGACTGTGCCACTATAAGAGGGAATCTTGGCTGCATCTCCTATGCTGCTGCCCCAATTTTAACAACAAACGTCAGCGACTCCTGCGCCCGAGCTGCATCAAAAATGGCATAAAGTCGTGCAGCGAAGTATCAGTCTCATGTTTTTCAACCACAACACTATGGCACTAGCGAGACTGGCGAAATTCATCCACCAAATCAGGACAGCCTTAAAAGCCGCTAATGAAAGTAGAGAAATCCTGGGGAAGAGCATGGTAATCTCCGTGGAGGAAAGCTAATGGGTTTTCTCAACGACGCACCAACGATGCACCAACAGTGCCCTCCTCGCATGCTCTCCAAGAGAACATCGCCCTTTGAGAGACACCTAGTGCACCACAAAGGGCAGTTCAAGAGCTCCGCAAACTAGATCATCTTCAGGGCATAAATGGGGGCTCCAAGAACACGTCCTCACACGCTGGGGAAAGACTATATGGGTCTCGGGAGGGGTGTCAAATTTTAACCAGCACTAAGGTTTGAAATCACAGTTTTTAGCCTTTTTATACTGATCGTTTTTACTGTAAAATGTTTTATTAATTCTACAGTTAATAAAAAACTTCAAACTTCAAACCATACAGGCTCTGTACAGGACCTGTGGAGCATCAAGGACAATGATATCCCGGGTGAGGGGTGAGATGGATCTCCAACCTTATATGTTCCAAAGGGTTTTCTCGTAACCCACTGGGAAGGGTCCTTTGACTTTAAAATTGTAACCGCGACTCTCCCATTGAATTGTGCGTAGCACGCGGTCGTGTTCTCACACTGCCCCGTCCTCCGTGGGGTCCCTATTCACTCACCTTAGGTGGTTCCTTGGGGTCCCAGCGATTCTGCACATTCTAGACACTGTCTTGACTCGAGTCATGGTTCTTATACCACTTTTTTAGTATATGGTTTGGTCTCCCCCTGGAGCCCACTGTGTATTAGCGCTACTTACGATTGTTTCTGTGCTAAAGTATTGTATGCTTTGTGTTTATCTGCATGTAGCAGATACTGTGAGGTATTTAAGGTGATATAATAATAAATATATATTCTTATAACTATTGTGTGATTCTCCTTTTATTTAACCAATGCAATAATATTGCATTCTGGTAAAACAATCTGCTTAACATTCCTTCAAGACTCACCCTGAAGGCTGCTTCCCACAGCTACCACTTTGATAGCTTTCATAAGGTTATCTTTGACCTCTTAAATCACCATAAGGGTTGTTTGGACTGGTGCAAGGTGCCGACATTAATTAGTGGACATCATATACCAGGCCAACTTCTCACACGCTCGATTTGCTGCCTTAAATGACCCTTCATGAGAGGGGGCGTGTCCGTATTAGCGCTATGAGCATGAAACTTAAAAACGGGGGGGGGAACTAACGGTGCAAAACTGGGGTCCCGCAACCCCGCAGACACTCACAGGCTCCCCTGTGAAGGAACTGCTCCTGGTAAAGCAATACTAACTAAATCAAAAGTGCAAAGGAAACAGGTAAACTGATTAAAACAGTGAATCACTCCCTTCTAAGATGGCGCCCAACCTACGGGAGACAGGCACCTCCTGAAACTGGCAACACAGTTGCCTACAAGGAAATCAAGAGTGGGGCGTTCCAGTCATGCTCAGAGAGAGCCAGTTGGGGTCATCTGAAGAGCCAGGTCTTCAGGTCTTTCCTGAACTTGAGCAGTGTGGGGCTTTGCCAGAGGTGGAGGTCGCTCCAGGTCTTGGCTGCGAGGTAGGAGAAGGATTTCCACCTGCTCTGTTCCTGTATATGCGTGAGATGGTGGCAAGGGAGAGGTTGGCAAACAGAGGTTTCTCTTGGGGGCATGGAAGGAGAGACGATTCTTGAGGTATTGCTTGATCAGCTTGAAAAATATCCTTCTTGCGACAGGGAGCCAGTGGAGATCGCAGAGGTGTTGGGTGTAGTGGTTGTGCCTGGGGATGTCAAGGATTCATCTGGCTGTGGTGTTGTGGACGGTCTGGAGCTTGCAGAGGAGTTTTGTGTCGATTCGGGCATAGAGAGCATTGCCGTAGTCTAGATTGCTGGTGATGATGGCGTGTGTGATCGTTTTTCTGGACTCAGTGGGGATCCATTTGAATGTTTTACGGAGTATGTGGAGGGTGTTGAAGCAGAATGAGGAGAACTTTTGATCCATCAGGTTGTAGTAGTAGACAACGGTGAGAGCCACCACCAAGTGGCTGTGGTTTTCTTTGAATGGGGGGGTTCATTTTCTCTTAGGGTAGCAGTGAGCCCTGTCATGATTGTGGATTGTTTGGTAGGAAATTATCTAGAGCACACTGCCGGGAAGAAAGTGGATCTCAGGTCACAGTAGGAAAAATTGGGTTTACCTGAGAGGGTCTGCATGACCACATGGCCGGTGGCTGCCCTGGGAGGGGGGGGAGGTCAAGGAAGCCTGGAAGAATGGCCCAGGTAGCTGCCACGAAAGGGAGGGGCAGGGGGCATGGGAAGTCAGTCCCTGAAAATTCCACAGTCTAGGTGGATGGGGCCCCTAATGCTCCCTTCATCTCCCAGTCTCCTGTAGTTTGGGGCCGATTTGACCATTTTCGGGCTGATTTTAGTTTCCAGTGTGGTGCTAAAGGCAGTGAAGGTGATGGCCAAGCTGCTGTTACTAATGGAATGTCAGCAAAGGATCCCACAGGCTGCAGATTATACAGGGTGGGTAGGCAGTTCCCTCAGCCGCCCTCTTTCTTGGGTGGTTCCCCTAGAAAGTTATCAGAAAGCATCCCCAAACACACACAGGGCAATGTCTAATAACATGTATAAGAGCTGGAAAATGGGAAAATACTCCTTTTTGGTTGGCAGAATAACTCATTTTCTTTTGCCTGAGTGTTTCGCTATCACTCTTTCTCATGGCACTAGTCTTTGTGTATGTATGTATGTAGTTATGTATGTATGCATGCGGTATTTCTTTTGAAAGAACCCAGCCAAAAGGAAGTGACGCACTGTACAGGTTCAAAGACAAGCTCAATGTCATGGTGGTAGAGATAACTGGTTTCTGGGCTAGTAATGGTTTTTGAAGTAGTGTTTTTGAAGCTGTGTTTATTCAATATGTAAAATTTCCAACTGCAGGGATTCCACTTTTCGTACAAAAAATAAACATAGTATTTGCACTATTTTGCATTTGATGTTTAGGTTTGGGAACTGCCATTAACTGCCTATTTGGAACTCAACTCCCCTATATATTTAGAGAGCCAGGCTGTTAGAAATGGGGGTCTCTAGTTGGCAAAGGTAGGTACCTTTGTCCAAATAAGGGACAATTGTTTCTAGTCAGGGTGAGTGGGATGCACACTTTAGATAACCCCTGCTCACCCCCTGGGTAGCTTGGCGCGAGCAGACAGACTTATCCCAAAGGCAATGTGTAAAGTATTTGTACTCAAAACACATAGAAATACAGTGCTAACACCACAAATGGGCACCACACCAGTTTAGGATAAATAATGTATCTTTATCTAAACTCAACAAGACCAAAACGTCAAAAATCCAGCTTACTTGTAATAAGAACATGACTTTAGAAAGATTTCAAATAACTTGGTCCACAGAAATCTATGAATGCATGATTTCTCACAAAGTACCTGTAGCTGCATCAAAATTCACAAGGCCAAACAGCCGCAGAGATGGGAAGCGTTGAGAAACAAAGAGATGCATCAGTTCCTGAGACCTTGGGGAGGCGATGCGACAGTTCTGCTGCACGCAGTAGAAGTGATGTGTCGTGTCCGGTCTGTAGGGGAAAGTGATGCTTTGACTCCAAGACACTTCTGGTCCGCGGGTGATGCGTTGGGAAAACTTGCCGCACAAGTGCGATGTGTGGAGATCCGGGATGCATCGGCGATCCATGCGGCAGTGTCGAGTGGCGCTGTGTCAGTTTCTTCAGCCGTGATCCCTCGATGCGTCGGTTCTTGCAGTGGTGACAGGCGCTGTGTCGGTTTCGACAGCAGTGTTGTGATGGGTGGAGATTCTTCTCACACAGCGGTGCTGCGTCGGAAAAACAGCCGCAAGAAGAGCGATGCATCAATTTTCTTAGTTCTTTGGGTTTCTTCCAGCTCCCAGCAGCAAGCAAAACTCCCAGATGCCCAGAAATGGAACAAAGCAAAACCAAAGGAAATGATGGACGGAGTGTTGAACATTGCAAGCACTCACCCCCAGTCAACTGATCTGGGTTTAATCCATCACCGTTCTTTAGCCCACTCTGCCACCCCAGGTCAGACATGGCCATATGCAAATCAGTCTGACCATGTGCCTCATGGGAACAGTCCAGCCCGAACTGCCAAGCAATGTCTTCCCTGGACCGGAAACAAGCTTCCTAGGACTGGTTTCTGGCATTTCAGCCGTCTTCAGCCAGGCTTGCTTGAATCCAGGGGCAAAGTGAGCAAGGGACTCACGTCTGAGCATACCCTGCCAACTTATGGCGAACAAAGACAAACCAAAGGAAATGATGGACGGAGAGTTGAACATTGCAAGCACTCATCCCCAGTCAACTGATCTGGGTTTAATCCAGCACCGTTCTTTAGCCCACTCTGCCACCCCAGTTCAGACATGGCCATATGCAAATCAGTCTGACCCTGTGCCTCATGGGAACAGTCCAGCCCGAACTGCCAAGCAATGTCTTCCCTGGACCGGAAACAAGAATCCTAGGACCGGTTTCTGGCATTTCAGCCGTCTTCAGCCAGGCTTGCTTGAATCCAGTGGCAAAGTGAGCAAGGGACTCACGTCGGAGCATACCCTGCCAACTTATGGCGAACAAAGCAAAACCAAAGGAAATGATGGACGGAGTGTTGAACATTGCAAGCACTCACCCCCAGTCAACTGATCTGGGTTTAATTCATCACCGTTCTTTAGCCCACTCTGCCACCCCAGTTCAGACATGGCAATATGCAAATCAGTCTGACCCTGTGCCTCATGGGAACAGTCCAGCCCGAACTGCCAAGCAATGTCTTCCCTGGACCGGAAACAAGCTTCCTAGGACCGGTTTTTGGCATTTCAGCCGTCTTCAGCCAGGCTTGCTTGAATCCAGTGGCAAAGTGAGCAAGGGACTCACGTCTGAGCATACCCTGCCAACTTATGGCGAACAAAGCAAAACCAAAGGAAATGATGGGCGGAGTGTTGAACATTGCAAGCACTCACCCCCAGTCAACTGATCTGGGTTTAATCCATCACCGTTCTTTAGCCCACTCTGCCACCCCAGTTCAGACATGGCCATATGCAAATCAGTCTGACCCTGTGCCTCATGGGAACAGTCCAGCCCAAACTGCCAAGCAATGTCTTCCCTGGACCGGAAACAAGCTTCCTAGGACCGGTTTCTGACATTTCAGCCGTCTTCAGCCAGGCTTGCTTGAATCCAGTGGCAAAGTGAGCAAGGGACTCACGTCTGAGCATACTCTGCCAACTTATGGCGAACAAAGCAAAACCAAAGGAAATGATGGACGGAGTGTTGAACATTGCAAGCACTCACCCCCAGTCAACTGATCTGGGTTTAATCCATTACCGTTCTTTAGCCCACTCTGCCACCCCAGTTCAGACATGGCCATTTGCAAATCAGTCTGACCCTGTGCCTCATGGGAACAGTCCAGCCCGAACTGCCAAGCAATGTCTTCCCTGGACCGGAAACAAGCTTCCTAGGACCGGTTTTTGGCATTTCAGCCGTCTTCAGCCAGGCTTGCTTGAATCCAATGGCAAAGTGAGCAAGGGACTCAAGTCTGAGCATACCCTGCCAACTTATGGCGAACAAAGCAAAACCAAAGGAAATGATGGACGGAGTGTTGAACATTGCAAGCACTCACCCCCAGTCAACTGATCTGGGTTTAATCCATCACCGTTCTTTAGCCCACTCTGCCACCCCAGTTCAGACATGGCCATATGCAAATCAGTCTGACCCTGTGCCTCATGGGAACAGTCCAGCCCAAACTGCCAAGCAATGTCTTCCCTGGACCGGAAACAAGCTTCCTAGGACTGGTTTCTGGCATTTCAGCCGTCTTCAGCCAGGCTTGCTTGAATCCAGTGGCAAAGTGAGCAAGGGACTCACGTCTGAGCATACCCTGCCAACTTATGGCGAACAAAGCAAAACCAAAGGAAATGATGGACGGAGTGTTGAACATTGCAAGCACTCACCCCCAGTCAACTGATCTGGGTTTAATCCATCACCGTTCTTTAGCCCACTCTGCCACCCCAGTTCAGACATGGCCATATGCAAATCAGTCTGACCCTGTGCCTCATGGGAACAGTCCAGCCCGAACTGCCAAGCAATGTCTTCCCTGGACCGGAAACAAGCTTCCTAGGACCGGTTCCTGGCATTTCAGCCGTCTTCAGCCAGGCTTGCTTGAATCATGTGGCAAAGTGAGCACGGGACTCACGTCTGAGCATACCCTGCCAACTTATGGCGAACAAAGCAAAACCAAAGGAAATGATGGATGGAGTGTTGAACATTGCAAGCACTCACCCCCAGTCAACTGATCTGGGTTTAATCCATCACCGTTCTTTAGCCCACTCTGCCACCCCAGTTCAGACATGGCCATATGCAAATCAGTCTGACTCTGTGCCTCATGGGAACAGTCCAGCCCAAACTGCCAAGCAATGTCTTCCCTGGACCGGAAACAAGCTTCCTAGGACCGGTTTCTGGCATTTCAGCCGTCTTCAGCCAGGGTTGCTTGAATCCAGTGGCAAAGTGAGCAAGGGACTCACGTCTGAGCATACCTTGCCAACTTATGGCGAACAAAGCAAAACCAAAGGAAATGATGGACGGAGTGTTGAACATTGCAAGCACTCACCCCCAGTCAACTGATCTGGGTTTAATCCATCACCGTTCTTTAGCCCACTCTGCCACCCCAGTTCAGACATGGCCATATGCAAATCAGTCTGACCCTGTGCCTTATGGGAACAGTCCAGCCCGAACTGCCAAGCAATGTCTTCCCTGGACCGGAAACAAGCTTCCTAGGACCGGTTTCTGGCATTTCAGCCGTCTTCAGCCAGGCTTGCTTGAATCCAGTGGCAAAGTGAGCAAGGGACTCACGTCTGAGCATACCCTGCCAACTTATGGCGAACAAAGCAAAACCAAAGGAAATGATGGACGGAGTGTTGAACATTGCAAGTACTCACCCCCAGTCAACTGATCTGGGTTTAATCCATCACCGTTCTTTAGCACACTCTGCCACCGCAGTTCAGACATGGCCATATGCAAATCAGTCTGACCCTGTGCCTCATGGGAACAGTCCAGCCCGAACTGCCAAGCAATGTCTTCCCTGGACCGGAAACAAGCTTCCTAGGACCGGTTTCTGGCATTTCAACCGTCTTCAACCAGGCTTGCTTGAATCCAGTGGCTAAGTGAGCAAGGGACTCGCGTCTGAGCATACCCTGCCAACTTATGGCGAACAAAGCAAAACCAAAGGAAATGATGGACGGAGTGTTGAACATTGCAAGCACTCACCCCCAGTCAACTGATCTGGGTTTAATCCATCACCGTTCTTTAGCCCACTCTGCCACCCCAGTTCAGACATGGCCATATGCAAATCAGTCTGACCCTGTGCCTCATGGGAACAGTCCAGCCCAAACTGCCAAGCAATGTCTTCCCTGGACCGGAAACAAGCTTTCTAGGACCGGTTTCTGGCATTTCAGCCGTCTTCAGCCAGGCTTGCTTGAATCCAGTGGCAAAGTGAGCAAGGGACTCACGTCTGAGCATACCCTGCCAACTTATGGCGAACAAAGCAAAACCAAAGGAAATGATGGACGGAGTGTTGAACATTGCAAGCACTCACCCCCAGTCAACTGATCTGGGTTTAATCCATCACCGTTCTTTAGCCCACTCTGCCACCCCAGTTCAGACATGGCCATATGCAAATCAGTCTGACCCTGTGCCTCATGGGAACAGTCCAGCCCGAACTGCCAAGCAATGTCTTCCCTGGACCGGAAACAAGCTTCCTAGGACCGGTTCCTGGCATTTCAGCCGTCTTCAGCCAGGGTTGCTTGAATCCAGTGGCAAAGTGAGCAAGGGACTCACGTCTGAGCATACCTTGCCAACTTATGGCGAACAAAGCAAAACCAAAGGAAATGATGGACGGAGTGTTGAACATTGCAAGCACTCACCCCCAGTCAACTGATCTGGGTTTAATCCATCACCGTTCTTTAGCCCACTCTGCCACCCCAGTTCAGACATGGCCATATGCAAATCAGTCTGAACCTGTGCCTCATGGGAACAGTTCAGCCAGAACTGCCAAGCAATGTCTTCCCTGGACCGGAAACAAGCTTCCTAGGACCGGTTTCTGGCATTTCAACCGTCTTCAACCAGGCTTGCTTGAATCCAGTGGCAAAGTGAGCAAGGGACTCGCGTCTGAGCATACCCTGCCAACTTATGGCGAACAAAGCAAAACCAAAGGAAATGATGGACGGAGTGTTGAACATTGCAAGCACTCACCCCCAGTCAACTGATCTGGGTTTAATCCATCACCGTTCTTTAGCCCACTCTGCCACCCCAGTTCAGACATCGTCATATGCAAATCAGTCTGACCCTGTGCCTCATGGGAACAGTCCAGCCAAAACTGCCAAGCAATGTCTTCCCTGGACTGGAAACAAGCTTCCTAGGACCGGTTTCTGGCATTTCAGCCGTCTTCAGCCAGGCTTGCTTGAATCCAGTGGCAAAGTGAGCAAGGGACTCACGTCTGAGCATACCCTGCCAACTTATGGCAAACAAAGCAAACCCAAAGGAAATGATGGACGGAGTGTTGAACATTGCAAGCACTCACCCCCAGTCAACTGATCTGGGTTTAATCCATTACCGTTCTTTAGCCCACTCTGCCACCCCAGTTCAGACATGGCCATTTGCAAATCAGTCTGACCCTGTGCCTCATGGGAACAGTCCAGCCCGAACTGCCAAGCAATGTCTTCCCTGGACCGGAAACAAGCTTCCTAGGACCGGTTTTTGGCATTTCAGCCGTCTTCAGCCAGGCTTGCTTGAATCCAATGGCAAAGTGAGCAAGGGACTCAAGTCTGAGCATACCCTGCCAACTTATGGCGAACAAAGCAAAACCAAAGGAAATGATGGACGGAGTGTTGAACATTGCAAGCACTCACCCCCAGTCAACTGATCTGGGTTTAATCCATCACCGTTCTTTAGCCCACTCTGCCACCCCAGTTCAGACATGGCCATATGCAAATCAGTCTGACCCTGTGCCTCATGGGAACAGTCCAGCCCAAACTGCCAAGCAATGTCTTCCCTGGACCGGAAACAAGCTTCCTAGGACTGGTTTCTGGCATTTCAGCCGTCTTCAGCCAGGCTTGCTTGAATCCAGTGGCAAAGTGAGCAAGGGACTCACGTCTGAGCATACCCTGCCAACTTATGGCGAACAAAGCAAAACCAAAGGAAATGATGGACGGAGTGTTGAACATTGCAAGCACTCACCCCCAGTCAACTGATCTGGGTTTAATCCATCACCGTTCTTTAGCCCACTCTGCCACCCCAGTTCAGACATGGCCATATGCAAATCAGTCTGACCCTGTGCCTCATGGGAACAGTCCAGCCCAAACTGCCAAGCAATGTCTTCCCTGGACCGGAAACAAGCTTCCTAGGACCGGTTCCTGGCATTTCAGCCGTCTTCAGCCAGGCTTGCTTGAATCCTGTGGCAAAGTGAGCACGGGACTCACGTCTGAGCATACCCTGCCAACTTATGGCGAACAAAGCAAAACCAAAGGAAATGATGGATGGAGTGTTGAACATTGCAAGCACTCACCCCCAGTCAACTGATCTGGGTTTAATCCATCACCGTTCTTTAGCCCACTCTGCCACCCCAGTTCAGACATGGCCATATGCAAATCAGTCTGACTCTGTGCCTCATGGGAACAGTCCAGCCCAAACTGCCAAGCAATGTCTTCCCTGGACCGGAAACAAGCTTCCTAGGACCGGTTTCTGGCATTTCAGCCGTCTTCAGCCAGGGTTGCTTGAATCCAGTGGCAAAGTGAGCAAGGGACTCACGTCTGAGCATACCTTGCCAACTTATGGCGAACAAAGCAAAACCAAAGGAAATGATGGACGGAGTGTTGAACATTGCAAGCACTCACCCCCAGTCAACTGATCTGGGTTTAATCCATCACCGTTCTTTAGCCCACTCTGCCACCCCAGTTCAGACATGGCCATATGCAAATCAGTCTGACCCTGTGCCTTATGGGAACAGTCCAGCCCGAACTGCCAAGCAATGTCTTCCCTGGACCGGAAACAAGCTTCCTAGGACCGGTTTCTGGCATTTCAGCCGTCTTCAGCCAGGCTTGCTTGAATCCAGTGGCAAAGTGAGCAAGGGACTCACGTCTGAGCATACCCTGCCAACTTATGGCGAACAAAGCAAAACCAAAGGAAATGATGGACGGAGTGTTGAACATTGCAAGTACTCACCCCCAGTCAACTGATCTGGGTTTAATCCATCACCGTTCTTTAGCCCACTCTGCCACCCCAGTTCAGACATGGCCATATGCAAATCAGTCTGACCCTGTGCCTCATGGGAACAGTCCAGCCCGAACTGCCAAGCAATGTCTTCCCTGGACCGGAAACAAGCTTCCTAGGACCGGTTTCTGGCATTTCAACCGTCTTCAACCAGGCTTGCTTGAATCCAGTGGCTAAGTGAGCAAGGGACTCGCGTCTGAGCATACCCTGCCAACTTATGGCGAACAAAGCAAAACCAAAGGAAATGATGGACGGAGTGTTGAACATTGCAAGCACTCACCCCCAGTCAACTGATCTGGGTTTAATCCATCACCGTTCTTTAGCCCACTCTGCCACCCCAGTTCAGACATGGCCATATGCAAATCAGTCTGACCCTGTGCCTCATGGGAACAGTCCAGCCCAAACTGCCAAGCAATGTCTTCCCTGGACCGGAAACAAGCTTTCTAGGACCGGTTTCTGGCATTTCAGCCGTCTTCAGCCAGGCTTGCTTGAATCCAGTGGCAAAGTGAGCAAGGGACTCACGTCTGAGCATACCCTGCCAACTTATGGCGAACAAAGCAAAACCAAAGGAAATGATGGACGGAGTGTTGAACATTGCAAGCACTCACCCCCAGTCAACTGATCTGGGTTTAATCCATCACCGTTCTTTAGCCCACTCTGCCACCCCAGTTCAGACATGGCCATATGCAAATCAGTCTGACCCTGTGCCTCATGGGAACAGTCCAGCCCAAACTGCCAAGCAATGTCTTCCCTGGACCGGAAACAAGCTTCCTAGGACCGGTTCCTGGCATTTCAGCCGTCTTCAGCCAGGCTTGCTTGAATCCTGTGGCAAAGTGAGCACGGGACTCACGTCTGAGCATACCCTGCCAACTTATGGCGAACAAAGCAAAACCAAAGGAAATGATGGATGGAGTGTTGAACATTGCAAGCACTCACCCCCAGTCAACTGATCTGGGTTTAATCCATCACCGTTCTTTAGCCCACTCTGCCACCCCAGTTCAGACATGGCCATATGCAAATCAGTCTGACTCTGTGCCTCATGGGAACAGTCCAGCCCAAACTGCCAAGCAATGTCTTCCCTGGACCGGAAACAAGCTTCCTAGGACCGGTTTCTGGCATTTCAGCCGTCTTCAGCCAGGGTTGCTTGAATCCAGTGGCAAAGTGAGCAAGGGACTCACGTCTGAGCATACCTTGCCAACTTATGGCGAACAAAGCAAAACCAAAGGAAATGATGGACGGAGTGTTGAACATTGCAAGCACTCACCCCCAGTCAACTGATCTGGGTTTAATCCATCACCGTTCTTTAGCCCACTCTGCCACCCCAGTTCAGACATGGCAATATGCAAATCAGTCTGACCCTGTGCCTTATGGGAACAGTCCAGCCCGAACTGCCAAGCAATGTCTTCCCTGGACCGGAAACAAGCTTCCTAGGACCGGTTTCTGGCATTTCAGCCGTCTTCAGCCAGGCTTGCTTGAATCCAGTGGCAAAGTGAGCAAGGGACTCACGTCTGAGCATACCCTGCCAACTTATGGCGAACAAAGCAAAACCAAAGGAAATGATGGACGGAGTGTTGAACATTGCAAGTACTCACCCCCAGTCAACTGATCTGGGTTTAATCCATCACCGTTCTTTAGCCCACTCTGCCACCCCAGTTCAGACATGGCCATATGCAAATCAGTCTGACCCTGTGCCTCATGGGAACAGTCCAGCCCGAACTGCCAAGCAATGTCTTCCCTGGACCGGAAACAAGCTTCCTAGGACCGGTTTCTGGCATTTCAACCGTCTTCAACCAGGCTTGCTTGAATCCAGTGGCTAAGTGAGCAAGGGACTCGCGTCTGAGCATACCCTGCCAACTTATGGCGAACAAAGCAAAACCAAAGGAAATGATGGACGGAGTGTTGAACATTGCAAGCACTCACCCCCAGTCAACTGATCTGGGTTTAATCCATCACCGTTCTTTAGCCCACTCTGCCACCCCAGTTCAGACATGGCCATATGCAAATCAGTCTGACCCTGTGCCTCATGGGAACAGTCCAGCCCAAACTGCCAAGCAATGTCTTCCCTGGACCGGAAACAAGCTTTCTAGGACCGGTTTCTGGCATTTCAGCCGTCTTCAGCCAGGCTTGCTTGAATCCAGTGGCAAAGTGAGCAAGGGACTCACGTCTGAGCATACCCTGCCAACTTATGGCGAACAAAGCAAAACCAAAGGAAATGATGGACGGAGTGTTGAACATTGCAAGCACTCACCCCCAGTCAACTGATCTGGGTTTAATCCATCACCGTTCTTTAGCCCACTCTGCCACCCCAGTTCAGACATGGCCATATGCAAATCAGTCTGACCCTGTGCCTCATGGGAACAGTCCAGCCCGAACTGCCAAGCAATGTCTTCCCTGGACCGGAAACAAGCTTCCTAGGACCGGTTCCTGGCATTTCAGCCGTCTTCAGCCAGGGTTGCTTGAATCCAGTGGCAAAGTGAGCAAGGGACTCACGTCTGAGCATACCTTGCCAACTTATGGCGAACAAAGCAAAACCAAAGGAAATGATGGACGGAGTGTTGAACATTGCAAGCACTCACCCCCAGTCAACTGATCTGGGTTTAATCCATCACCGTTCTTTAGCCCACTCTGCCACCCCAGTTCAGACATGGCCATATGCAAATCAGTCTGAACCTGTGCCTCATGGGAACAGTCTAGCCAGAACTGCCAAGCAATGTCTTCCCTGGACCGGAAACAAGCTTCCTAGGACCGGTTTCTGGCATTTCAACCGTCTTCAACCAGGCTTGCTTGAATCCAGTGGCAAAGTGAGCAAGGGACTCGCGTCTGAGCATACCCTGCCAACTTATGGCGAACAAAGCAAAACCAAAGGAAATGATGGACGGAGTGTTGAACATTGCAAGCACTCACCCCCAGTCAACTGATCTGGGTTTAATCCATCACCGTTCTTTAGCCCACTCTGCCACCCCAGTTCAGACATCGTCATATGCAAATCAGTCTGACCCTGTGCCTCATGGGAACAGTCCAGCCAAAACTGCCAAGCAATGTCTTCCCTGGACTGGAAACAAGCTTCCTAGGACCGGTTTCTGGCATTTCAGCCGTCTTCAGCCAGGCTTGCTTGAATCCAGTGGCAAAGTGAGCAAGGGACTCACGTCTGAGCATACCCTGCCAACTTATGGCGAACAAAGCAAAACCAAAGGAAATGATGGACGGAGTGTTGAACATTGCAAGCACTCAACCCCAGTCAACTGATCTGGGTTTAATCCATCACCGTTCTTTAGCCCACTCTGCCACCCCAGTTCAGACATGGCCATATGCAAATCAGTCTGACCCTGTGCCTCATGGGAACAGTCCAGCCCAAACTGCCAAGCAATGTCTTCCCTGGACCAGAAACAAGCTTCCTAGGACCGGTTTCTGGCAATTCAGCCGTCTTCAGCCAGGCTTGCTTGAATCCAGTGGCAAAGTGAGCAAGGGACTCACGTCTGAGCATACCCTGCCAACTTATGGCGAACAAAGCAAAACCAAAGGAAATGATGGACGGAGTGTTGAACATTGCAAGCAGTCACCCCCAGTCAACTGATCTGGGTTTAATCCGTCACCGTTCTTTAGCCCACTCTGCCACCCCAGGTCAGACATGGCCATATGCAAATCAGTCTGACCCTGTGCCTCATGGGAACAGTCCAGCCCAAACTGCCAAGCAATGTCTTCCCTGGACCGGAAACAAGCTTCCTAGGACCGGTTTCTGGCATTTCAGCCGTCTTCAGCCAGGCTTGCTTGAATCCAGCGACAAAGTGAGCAAGGGACTCACGTCTGAGCATACCCTGCCAACTTATGGCGAACAAAGCAAAACCAAAGGAAATGATGGACAGAGTGCTGAACATTGCAAGCACTCACCCCCAGTCAACTGATCTGGGTTTAATCCATCACCGTTCTTTAGCCCACTCTGCCACCCCAGTTCAGACATGGCCATATGCAAATCAGTCTGACTCTGTGCCTCATGGGAACAGTCCAGCCCGAACTGCCAAGCAATGTCTTCCCTGGACCGGAAACAAGCTTCCTAGGACCGGTTTCTGGCATTTCAGCTGTCTTCTGCCAGGCTTGCTTGAATCTAGTGGCAAACTGAGCAAGAGACTCACGTCTGAGCATACCCTGCCAACTTATGGCAAACAAAGCAAAACCAAAGGAAATGATGGACGGAGTGTTGAACATTGCAAGCACTCACCCCCAGTCAATTTATCTGGGTTTAATCAATCACCGTTCTTTAGCCCACTCTGCCACCCCAGTTCAGACATGGCCATATGCAAATCAGTCTCACCCTGTGCCAAATGGGAACAGTCCAGCCCGAACTGCCAAGCAATGTCTTCCCTGGACCGGAAACAAGCTTCCTAGGACCGGTTTCTGGCATTTCAGACGTCTTCAGCCAGGCTTGCTTGAATCCAGTGGCAAAGTGAGCAAGGGACTCACGTCTGAGCATACCCTGCCAACTTATGGCGAACAAAGCAAAACCAAAGGAAATGATGGACGGAGTGTTGAACATTGCAAGCACTCACCCTCAGTCAACTGATCTGGGTTTAATCCATGACCGTTCTTTAGCCCACTCTGCCACCCCAGTTCAGACATGGCCATATGCAAATCAGTCTGACCCTGTGCCTCATGGGAACAGTCCAGCCCAAACTGCCAAGCAATGTCTTCCCTGGACCAGAAACAAGCTTCCTAGGACCGGTTTCTGGCATTTCAGCCGTCTTCAGCCAGGCTTGCTTGAATCCAGTGGCAAAGTGAGCAAGGGATTCACGTCTGAGCATACCCTGCCAACTTATGGCGAACAAAGCAAAACCAAAGGAAATGATGGACGGGGTGTTGAACATTGCAAGCAGTCACCCCCAGTCAACTGATCTGGGTTTAATCCATCACTGTTCTTAAGCCCACTCTGCCACCCCAGGTCAGACATGGCCATATGCAAATCAGTCTGACTCTGTGCCTCATGGGAACAGTCCAGCCCAAACTGCCAAGCAATGTCTTCCCTGGACCGGAAACAAGCTTCCTAGGACCGGTTTCTGGCATTTCAGCCGTCTTCAGCCAGGGTTGCTTGAATCCAGTGGCAAAGTGAGCAAGGGACTCACGTCTGAGCATACCTTGCCAACTTATGGCGAACAAAGCAAAACCAAAGGAAATGATGGACGGAGTGTTGAACATTGCAAGCACTCACCCCCAGTCAACTGATCTGGGTTTAATCCATCACCGTTCTTTAGCCCACTCTGCCACCCCAGTTCAGACATGGCAATATGCAAATCAGTCTGACCCTGTGCCTTATGGGAACAGTCCAGCCCGAACTGCCAAGCAATGTCTTCCCTGGACCGGAAACAAGCTTCCTAGGACCGGTTTCTGGCATTTCAGCCGTCTTCAGCCAGGCTTGCTTGAATCCAGTGGCAAAGTGAGCAAGGGACTCACGTCTGAGCATACCCTGCCAACTTATGGCGAACAAAGCAAAACCAAAGGAAATGATGGACGGAGTGTTGAACATTGCAAGTACTCACCCCCAGTCAACTGATCTGGGTTTAATCCATCACCGTTCTTTAGCCCACTCTGCCACCCCAGTTCAGACATGGCCATATGCAAATCAGTCTGACCCTGTGCCTCATGGGAACAGTCCAGCCCGAACTGCCAAGCAATGTCTTCCCTGGACCGGAAACAAGCTTCCTAGGACCGGTTTCTGGCATTTCAACCGTCTTCAACCAGGCTTGCTTGAATCCAGTGGCTAAGTGAGCAAGGGACTCGCGTCTGAGCATACCCTGCCAACTTATGGCGAACAAAGCAAAACCAAAGGAAATGATGGACGGAGTGTTGAACATTGCAAGCACTCACCCCCAGTCAACTGATCTGGGTTTAATCCATCACCGTTCTTTAGCCCACTCTGCCACCCCAGTTCAGACATGGCCATATGCAAATCAGTCTGACCCTGTGCCTCATGGGAACAGTCCAGCCCAAACTGCCAAGCAATGTCTTCCCTGGACCGGAAACAAGCTTTCTAGGACCGGTTTCTGGCATTTCAGCCGTCTTCAGCCAGGCTTGCTTGAATCCAGTGGCAAAGTGAGCAAGGGACTCACGTCTGAGCATACCCTGCCAACTTATGGCGAACAAAGCAAAACCAAAGGAAATGATGGACGGAGTGTTGAACATTGCAAGCACTCACCCCCAGTCAACTGATCTGGGTTTAATCCATCACCGTTCTTTAGCCCACTCTGCCACCCCAGTTCAGACATGGCCATATGCAAATCAGTCTGACCCTGTGCCTCATGGGAACAGTCCAGCCCGAACTGCCAAGCAATGTCTTCCCTGGACCGGAAACAAGCTTCCTAGGACCGGTTCCTGGCATTTCAGCCGTCTTCAGCCAGGGTTGCTTGAATCCAGTGGCAAAGTGAGCAAGGGACTCACGTCTGAGCATACCTTGCCAACTTATGGCGAACAAAGCAAAACCAAAGGAAATGATGGACGGAGTGTTGAACATTGCAAGCACTCACCCCCAGTCAACTGATCTGGGTTTAATCCATCACCGTTCTTTAGCCCACTCTGCCACCCCAGTTCAGACATGGCCATATGCAAATCAGTCTGAACCTGTGCCTCATGGGAACAGTCTAGCCAGAACTGCCAAGCAATGTCTTCCCTGGACCGGAAACAAGCTTCCTAGGACCGGTTTCTGGCATTTCAACCGTCTTCAACCAGGCTTGCTTGAATCCAGTGGCAAAGTGAGCAAGGGACTCGCGTCTGAGCATACCCTGCCAACTTATGGCGAACAAAGCAAAACCAAAGGAAATGATGGACGGAGTGTTGAACATTGCAAGCACTCACCCCCAGTCAACTGATCTGGGTTTAATCCATCACCGTTCTTTAGCCCACTCTGCCACCCCAGTTCAGACATCGTCATATGCAAATCAGTCTGACCCTGTGCCTCATGGGAACAGTCCAGCCAAAACTGCCAAGCAATGTCTTCCCTGGACTGGAAACAAGCTTCCTAGGACCGGTTTCTGGCATTTCAGCCGTCTTCAGCCAGGCTTGCTTGAATCCAGTGGCAAAGTGAGCAAGGGACTCACGTCTGAGCATACCCTGCCAACTTATGGCGAACAAAGCAAAACCAAAGGAAATGATGGACGGAGTGTTGAACATTGCAAGCACTCAACCCCAGTCAACTGATCTGGGTTTAATCCATCACCGTTCTTTAGCCCACTCTGCCACCCCAGTTCAGACATGGCCATATGCAAATCAGTCTGACCCTGTGCCTCATGGGAACAGTCCAGCCCAAACTGCCAAGCAATGTCTTCCCTGGACCAGAAACAAGCTTCCTAGGACCGGTTTCTGGCAATTCAGCCGTCTTCAGCCAGGCTTGCTTGAATCCAGTGGCAAAGTGAGCAAGGGACTCACGTCTGAGCATACCCTGCCAACTTATGGCGAACAAAGCAAAACCAAAGGAAATGATGGACGGAGTGTTGAACATTGCAAGCAGTCACCCCCAGTCAACTGATCTGGGTTTAATCCGTCACCGTTCTTTAGCCCACTCTGCCACCCCAGGTCAGACATGGCCATATGCAAATCAGTCTGACCCTGTGCCTCATGGGAACAGTCCAGCCCAAACTGCCAAGCAATGTCTTCCCTGGACCGGAAACAAGCTTCCTAGGACCGGTTTCTGGCATTTCAGCCGTCTTCAGCCAGGCTTGCTTGAATCCAGCGACAAAGTGAGCAAGGGACTCACGTCTGAGCATACCCTGCCAACTTATGGCGAACAAAGCAAAACCAAAGGAAATGATGGACAGAGTGCTGAACATTGCAAGCACTCACCCCCAGTCAACTGATCTGGGTTTAATCCATCACCGTTCTTTAGCCCACTCTGCCACCCCAGTTCAGACATGGCCATATGCAAATCAGTCTGACTCTGTGCCTCATGGGAACAGTCCAGCCCGAACTGCCAAGCAATGTCTTCCCTGGACCGGAAACAAGCTTCCTAGGACCGGTTTCTGGCATTTCAGCTGTCTTCTGCCAGGCTTGCTTGAATCCAGTGGCAAACTGAGCAAGAGACTCACGTCTGAGCATACCCTGCCAACTTATGGCAAACAAAGCAAAACCAAAGGAAATGATGGACGGAGTGTTGAACATTGCAAGCACTCACCCCCAGTCAATTTATCTGGGTTTAATCAATCACCGTTCTTTAGCCCACTCTGCCACCCCAGTTCAGACATGGCCATATGCAAATCAGTCTGACCCTGTGCCAAATGGGAACAGTCCAGCCCGAACTGCCAAGCAATGTCTTCCCTGGACCGGAAACAAGCTTCCTAGGACCGGTTTCTGGCATTTCAGACGTCTTCAGCCAGGCTTGCTTGAATCCAGTGGCAAAGTGAGCAAGGGACTCACGTCTGAGCATACCCTGCCAACTTATGGCGAACAAAGCAAAACCAAAGGAAATGATGGACGGGGTGTTGAACATTGCAAGCAGTCACCCCCAGTCAACTGATCTGGGTTTAATCCATCACTGTTCTTAAGCCCACTCTGCCACCCCAGGTCAGACATGGCCATATGCAAATCAGTCTGACTCTGTGCCTCATGGGAACAGTCCAGCCCGAACTGCCAAGCAATGTCTTCCCTGGACCGGAAACAAGCTTCCTAGGACCGGTTTCTGGCATTTCAGCTGTCTTCTGCCAGGCTTGCTTGAATCCAGTGGCAAACTGAGCAAGAGACTCACGTCTGAGCATACCCTGCCAACTTATGGCAAACAAAGCAAAACCAAAGGAAATGATGGACGGAGTGTTGAACATTGCAAGCACTCACCCCCAGTCAATTTATCTGGGTTTAATCAATCACCGTTCTTTAGCCCACTCTGCCACCCCAGTTCAGACATGGCCATATGCAAATCAGTCTGACCCTGTGCCAAATGGGAACAGTCCAGCCCGAACTGCCAAGCAATGTCTTCCCTGGACCAGAAACAAGCTTCCTAGGACCGGTTTCTGGCATTTCAGACGTCTTCAGCCAGGCTTGCTTGAATCCAGTGGCAAAGTGAGCAAGGGACTCACGTCTGAGCATACCCTGCTAACTTATGGCGAACAAAGCAAAACCAAAGGAAATGATGGACGGAATGTTGAACATTGCAAGCACTCACCCCCAGTCAACTGATCTGGGTTTAATCCATCACCGTTCTTTAGCCCACTCTGCCACCCCAGTTCAAACATGGCCATATGCAAATCAGTCAGACCCTGTGCCTCATGGGAACAGTCCAGCCCGAACTGCCAAGCAATGTCTTCCCTGGACCGAAACAAGCTTCCTAGGACCGGTTTCTGGCATTTCAGACGTCTTCAGCCAGGCTTGCTTGAATCCAGTGGCAAAGTGAGCAAGGGACTCACGTCTGAGCATACCCTGCCAACTTATGGCGAACAAAGCAAAACCAAAGGAAATGATGGACGGAGTGTTGAACATTGCAAGCACTCACCCTCAGTCAACTGATCTGGGTTTAATCCATGACAGTTCTTTAGCCCACTCTGCCACCCCAGTTCAGACATGGCCATATGCAAATCAGTCTGACCCTGTGCCTCATGGGAACAGTCCAGCCCGAACTGCCAAGCAATGTCTTCCCTGGACCGGAAACAAACTTCCTAGGACCGGTTTCTGGTATTTCAGCCGTCTTCAGCCAGGCTTGCTTGAATCCAGTGGCAAAGTGAGCAAGGGACTCACGTCTGAGCATACCCTGCCAACTTATGGCGAACAAAGCAAAACCAAAGGAAATGATGCACGGAATGTTGAACATTGCAAGCACTCACCCCCAGTCAACTGATCTGGGTTTAATCCATCACCGTTCTTTAGCCCACTCTGCCACCCCAGGTCAGACATGGCCATATGCAAATCAGTCTGACCCTGTGCCTCATGGGAACAGTCCAGCCCAAACTGCCAAGCAATGTCTTCCCTGGACCGGAAACAAGCTTCCTAGGACCGGTTTCTGGCATTTCAGCCGTCTTCAGCCAGACTTGCTTGAATCCAGCGACAAAGTGAGCAAGGGACTCACGTCTGAGCATACCCTGCCAACTTATGGCGAACAAAGCATAACCAAAGGAAATGATGGACAGAGTGCTGAACATTGCAAGCACTCACCCCCAGTCAACTGATCTGGGTTTAATCCATCACCGTTCTTTAGCCCACTCTGCCACCCCAGTTCAGACATGGCCATATGCAAATCAGTCTGACTCTGTGCCTCATGGGAACAGTCCAGCCCGAACTGCCAAGCAATGTCTTCCCTGGACCGGAAACAAGCTTCCTAGGACCGGTTTCTGGCATTTCAGCTGTCTTCTGCCAGGCTTGCTTGAATCCAGTGGCAAACTGAGCAAGAGACTCACGTCTGAGCATACCCTGCCAACTTATGGCAAACAAAGCAAAACCAAAGGAAATGATGGACGGAGTGTTGAACATTGCAAGCACTCACCCCCAGTCAATTTATCTGGGTTTAATCAATCACCGTTCTTTAGCCCACTCTGCCACCCCAGTTCAGACATGGCCATATGCAAATCAGTCTGACCCTGTGCCAAATGGGAACAGTCCAGCCCGAACTGCCAAGCAATGTCTTCCCTGGACCGGAAACAAGCTTCCTAGGACCGGTTTCTGGCATTTCAGACGTCTTCAGCCAGGCTTGCTTGAATCCAGTGGCAAAGTGAGCAAGGGACTCACGTCTGAGCATACCCTGCCAACTTATGGCGAACAAAGCAAAACCAAAGGAAATGATGGACGGAGTGTTGAACATTGCAAGCACTCACCCTCAGTCAACTGATCTGGGTTTAATCCATGACCGTTCTTTAGCCCACTCTGCCACCCCAGTTCAGACATGGCCATATGCAAATCAGTCTGACCCTGTGCCTCATGGGAACAGTCCAGCCCAAACTGCCAAGCAATGTCTTCCCTGGACCAGAAACAAGCTTCCTAGGACCGGTTTCTGGCATTTCAGCCGTCTTCAGCCAGGCTTGCTTGAATCCAGTGGCAAAGTGAGCAAGGGATTCACGTCTGAGCATACCCTGCCAACTTATGGCGAACAAAGCAAAACCAAAGGAAATGATGGACGGGGTGTTGAACATTGCAAGCAGTCACCCCCAGTCAACTGATCTGGGTTTAATCCATCACTGTTCTTAAGCCCACTCTGCCACCCCAGGTCAGACATGGCCATATGCAAATCAGTCTGACTCTGTGCCTCATGGGAACAGTCCAGCCCGAACTGCCAAGCAATGTCTTCCCTGGACCGGAAACAAGCTTCCTAGGACCGGTTTCTGGCATTTCAGCTGTCTTCTGCCAGGCTTGCTTGAATCCAGTGGCAAACTGAGCAAGAGACTCACGTCTGAGCATACCCTGCCAACTTATGGCAAACAAAGCAAAACCAAAGGAAATGATGGACGGAGTGTTGAACATTGCAAGCACTCACCCCCAGTCAATTTATCTGGGTTTAATCAATCACCGTTCTTTAGCCCACTCTGCCACCCCAGTTCAGACATGGCCATATGCAAATCAGTCTGACCCTGTGCCAAATGGGAACAGTCCAGCCCGAACTGCCAAGCAATGTCTTCCCTGGACCGGAAACAAGCTTCCTAGGACCGGTTTCTGGCATTTCAGACGTCTTCAGCCAGGCTTGCTTGAATCCAGTGGCAAAGTGAGCAAGGGACTCACGTCTGAGCATACCCTGCTAACTTATGGCGAACAAAGCAAAACCAAAGGAAATGCTGGACGGAGTGTTGAACATTGCAAGCACTCACCCCCAGTCAACTGATCTGGGTTTAATCCATCACCGTTCTTTAGCCCACTCTGCCACCCCAGTTCAGACATGGCCATATGCAAATCAGTCTGACTCTGTGCCTCATGGGAACAGTCCAGCCCGAACTGCCAAGCAATGTCTTCCCTGGACCGGAAACAAGCTTCCTAGGACCGGTTTCTGGCATTTCAGCTGTCTTCTGCCAGGCTTGCTTGAATCCAGTGGCAAACTGAGCAAGAGACTCACGTCTGAGCATACCCTGCCAACTTATGGCAAACAAAGCAAAACCAAAGGAAATGATGGACGGAGTGTTGAACATTGCAAGCACTCACCCCCAGTCAATTTATCTGGGTTTAATCAATCACCGTTCTTTAGCCCACTCTGCCACCCCAGTTCAGACATGGCCATATGCAAATCAGTCTGACCCTGTGCCAAATGGGAACAGTCCAGCCCGAACTGCCAAGCAATGTCTTCCCTGGACCGGAAACAAGCTTCCTAGGACCGGTTTCTGGCATTTCAGACGTCTTCAGCCAGGCTTGCTTGAATCCAGTGGCAAAGTGAGCAAGGGACTCACGTCTGAGCATACCCTGCCAACTTATGGCGAACAAAGCAAAACCAAAGGAAATGATGGACGGAGTGTTGAACATTGCAAGCACTCACCCTCAGTCAACTGATCTGGGTTTAATCCATGACCGTTCTTTAGCCCACTCTGCCACCCCAGTTCAGACATGGCCATATGCAAATCAGTCTGACCCTGTGCCTCATGGGAACAGTCCAGCCCAAACTGCCAAGCAATGTCTTCCCTGGACCAGAAACAAGCTTCCTAGGACCGGTTTCTGGCATTTCAGCCGTCTTCAGCCAGGCTTGCTTGAATCCAGTGGCAAAGTGAGCAAGGGATTCACGTCTGAGCATACCCTGCCAACTTATGGCGAACAAAGCAAAACCAAAGGAAATGATGGACGGGGTGTTGAACATTGCAAGCAGTCACCCCCAGTCAACTGATCTGGGTTTAATCCATCACTGTTCTTAAGCCCACTCTGCCACCCCAGGTCAGACATGGCCATATGCAAATCAGTCTGACTCTGTGCCTCATGGGAACAGTCCAGCCCGAACTGCCAAGCAATGTCTTCCCTGGACCGGAAACAAGCTTCCTAGGACCGGTTTCTGGCATTTCAGCTGTCTTCTGCCAGGCTTGCTTGAATCCAGTGGCAAACTGAGCAAGAGACTCACGTCTGAGCATACCCTGCCAACTTATGGCAAACAAAGCAAAACCAAAGGAAATGATGGACGGAGTGTTGAACATTGCAAGCACTCACCCCCAGTCAATTTATCTGGGTTTAATCAATCACCGTTCTTTAGCCCACTCTGCCACCCCAGTTCAGACATGGCCATATGCAAATCAGTCTGACCCTGTGCCAAATGGGAACAGTCCAGCCCGAACTGCCAAGCAATGTCTTCCCTGGACCGGAAACAAGCTTCCTAGGACCGGTTTCTGGCATTTCAGACGTCTTCAGCCAGGCTTGCTTGAATCCAGTGGCAAAGTGAGCAAGGGACTCACGTCTGAGCATACCCTGCCAACTTATGGCGAACAAAGCAAAACCAAAGGAAATGATGGACGGGGTGTTGAACATTGCAAGCAGTCACCCCCAGTCAACTGATCTGGGTTTAATCCATCACTGTTCTTAAGCCCACTCTGCCACCCCAGGTCAGACATGGCCATATGCAAATCAGTCTGACTCTGTGCCTCATGGGAACAGTCCAGCCCGAACTGCCAAGCAATGTCTTCCCTGGACCGGAAACAAGCTTCCTAGGACCGGTTTCTGGCATTTCAGCTGTCTTCTGCCAGGCTTGCTTGAATCCAGTGGCAAACTGAGCAAGAGACTCACGTCTGAGCATACCCTGCCAACTTATGGCAAACAAAGCAAAACCAAAGGAAATGATGGACGGAGTGTTGAACATTGCAAGCACTCACCCCCAGTCAATTTATCTGGGTTTAATCAATCACCGTTCTTTAGCCCACTCTGCCACCCCAGTTCAGACATGGCCATATGCAAATCAGTCTGACCCTGTGCCAAATGGGAACAGTCCAGCCCGAACTGCCAAGCAATGTCTTCCCTGGACCAGAAACAAGCTTCCTAGGACCGGTTTCTGGCATTTCAGACGTCTTCAGCCAGGCTTGCTTGAATCCAGTGGCAAAGTGAGCAAGGGACTCACGTCTGAGCATACCCTGCTAACTTATGGCGAACAAAGCAAAACCAAAGGAAATGATGGACGGAATGTTGAACATTGCAAGCACTCACCCCCAGTCAACTGATCTGGGTTTAATCCATCACCGTTCTTTAGCCCACTCTGCCACCCCAGTTCAAACATGGCCATATGCAAATCAGTCTGACCCTGTGCCTCATGGGAACAGTCCAGCCCGAACTGCCAAGCAATGTCTTCCCTGGACCGAAACAAGCTTCCTAGGACCGGTTTCTGGCATTTCAGACGTCTTCAGCCAGGCTTGCTTGAATCCAGTGGCAAAGTGAGCAAGGGACTCACGTCTGAGCATACCCTGCCAACTTATGGCGAACAAAGCAAAACCAAAGGAAATGATGGACGGAGTGTTGAACATTGCAAGCACTCACCCTCAGTCAACTGATCTGGGTTTAATCCATGACAGTTCTTTAGCCCACTCTGCCACCCCAGTTCAGACATGGCCATATGCAAATCAGTCTGACCCTGTGCCTCATGGGAACAGTCCAGCCCAAACTGCCAAGCAATGTCTTCCCTGGACCAGAAACAAGCTTCCTAGGACCGGTTTCTGGCATTTTAGCCGTCTTCAGCCAGGCTTGCTTGAATCCAGTGGCAAAGTGAGCAAGGGATTCACGTCTGAGCATACCCTGCCAACTTATGGCGAACAAAGCAAAACCAAAGGAAATGATGGACGGGGTGTTGAACATTGCAAGCAGTCACCCCCAGTCAACTGATCTGGGTTTAATCCATCACTGTTCTTAAGCCCACTCTGCCACCCCAGGTCAGACATGGCCATATGCAAATCAGTCTGACCCTGTGCCTCATGGGAACAGTCCAGCCCAAACTGCCAAGCAATGTCTTCCCTGGACCGGAAACAAACTTCCTAGGACCGGTTTCTGGTATTTCAGCCGTCTTCAGCCAGGCTTGCTTGAATCCAGTGGCAAAGTGAGCAAGGGACTCACGTCTGAGCATACCCTGCCAACTTATGGCGAACAAAGCAAAACCAAAGGAAATGATGGACGGAGTGTTGAACATTGCAAGCACTCACCCTCAGTCAACTGATCTGGGTTTAATCCATGACAGTTCTTTAGCCCACTCTGCCACCCCAGTTCAGACATGGCCATATGCAAATCAGTCTGACCCTGTGCCTCATGGGAACAGTCCAGCCCGAACTGCCAAGCAATGTCTTCCCTGGACCGGAAACAAACTTCCTAGGACCGGTTTCTGGTATTTCAGCCGTCTTCAGCCAGGCTTGCTTGAATCCAGTGGCAAAGTGAGCAAGGGACTCACGTCTGAGCATACCCTGCCAACTTATGGCGAACAAAGCAAAACCAAAGGAAATGATGCACGGAATGTTGAACATTGCAAGCACTCACCCCCAGTCAACTGATCTGGGTTTAATCCATCACCGTTCTTTAGCCCACTCTGCCACCCCAGGTCAGACATGGCCATATGCAAATCAGTCTGACCCTGTGCCTCATGGGAACAGTCCAGCCCAAACTGCCAAGCAATGTCTTCCCTGGACCGGAAACAAGCTTCCTAGGACCGGTTTCTGGCATTTCAGCCGTCTTCAGCCAGACTTGCTTGAATCCAGCGACAAAGTGAGCAAGGGACTCACGTCTGAGCATACCCTGCCAACTTATGGCGAACAAAGCAAAACCAAAGGAAATGATGGACAGAGTGCTGAACATTGCAAGCACTCACCCCCAGTCAACTGATCTGGGTTTAATCCATCACCGTTCTTTAGCCCACTCTGCCACCCCAGTTCAGACATGGCCATATGCAAATCAGTCTGACTCTGTGCCTCATGGGAACAGTCCAGCCCGAACTGCCAAGCAATGTCTTCCCTGGACCGGAAACAAGCTTCCTAGGACCGGTTTCTGGCATTTCAGCTGTCTTCTGCCAGGCTTGCTTGAATCCAGTGGCAAACTGAGCAAGAGACTCACGTCTGAGCATACCCTGCCAACTTATGGCAAACAAAGCAAAACCAAAGGAAATGATGGACGGAGTGTTGAACATTGCAAGCACTCACCCCCAGTCAATTTATCTGGGTTTAATCAATCACCGTTCTTTAGCCCACTCTGCCACCCCAGTTCAGACATGGCCATATGCAAATCAGTCTGACCCTGTGCCAAATGGGAACAGTCCAGCCCGAACTGCCAAGCAATGTCTTCCCTGGACCGGAAACAAGCTTCCTAGGACCGGTTTCTGGCATTTCAGACGTCTTCAGCCAGGCTTGCTTGAATCCAGTGGCAAAGTGAGCAAGGGACTCACGTCTGAGCATACCCTGCCAACTTATGGCGAACAAAGCAAAACCAAAGGAAATGATGGACGGAGTGTTGAACATTGCAAGCACTCACCCTCAGTCAACTGATCTGGGTTTAATCCATGACCGTTCTTTAGCCCACTCTGCCACCCCAGTTCAGACATGGCCATATGCAAATCAGTCTGACCCTGTGCCTCATGGGAACAGTCCAGCCCAAACTGCCAAGCAATGTCTTCCCTGGACCAGAAACAAGCTTCCTAGGACCGGTTTCTGGCATTTCAGCCGTCTTCAGCCAGGCTTGCTTGAATCCAGTGGCAAAGTGAGCAAGGGATTCACGTCTGAGCATACCCTGCCAACTTATGGCGAACAAAGCAAAACCAAAGGAAATGATGGACGGGGTGTTGAACATTGCAAGCAGTCACCCCCAGTCAACTGATCTGGGTTTAATCCATCACTGTTCTTAAGCCCACTCTGCCACCCCAGGTCAGACATGGCCATATGCAAATCAGTCTGACTCTGTGCCTCATGGGAACAGTCCAGCCCGAACTGCCAAGCAATGTCTTCCCTGGACCGGAAACAAGCTTCCTAGGACCGGTTTCTGGCATTTCAGCTGTCTTCTGCCAGGCTTGCTTGAATCCAGTGGCAAACTGAGCAAGAGACTCACGTCTGAGCATACCCTGCCAACTTATGGCAAACAAAGCAAAACCAAAGGAAATGATGGACGGAGTGTTGAACATTGCAAGCACTCACCCCCAGTCAATTTATCTGGGTTTAATCAATCACCGTTCTTTAGCCCACTCTGCCACCCCAGTTCAGACATGGCCATATGCAAATCAGTCTGACCCTGTGCCAAATGGGAACAGTCCAGCCCGAACTGCCAAGCAATGTCTTCCCTGGACCGGAAACAAGCTTCCTAGGACCGGTTTCTGGCATTTCAGACGTCTTCAGCCAGGCTTGCTTGAATCCAGTGGCAAAGTGAGCAAGGGACTCACGTCTGAGCATACCCTGCCAACTTATGGCGAACAAAGCAAAACCAAAGGAAATGATGGACGGGGTGTTGAACATTGCAAGCAGTCACCCCCAGTCAACTGATCTGGGTTTAATCCATCACCGTTCTTTAGCCCACTCTGCCACCCCAGTTCAAACATGGCCATATGCAAATCAGTCTGACCCTGTGCCTCATGGGAACAGTCCAGCCCGAACTGCCAAGCAATGTCTTCCCTGGACCGAAACAAGCTTCCTAGGACCGGTTTCTGGCATTTCAGACGTCTTCAGCCAGGCTTGCTTGAATCCAGTGGCAAAGTGAGCAAGGGACTCACGTCTGAGCATACCCTGCCAACTTATGGCGAACAAAGCAAAACCAAAGGAAATGATGGACGGAGTGTTGAACATTGCAAGCACTCACCCTCAGTCAACTGATCTGGGTTTAATCCATGACAGTTCTTTAGCCCACTCTGCCACCCCAGTTCAGACATGGCCATATGCAAATCAGTCTGACCCTGTGCCTCATGGGAACAGTCCAGCCCAAACTGCCAAGCAATGTCTTCCCTGGACCAGAAACAAGCTTCCTAGGACCGGTTTCTGGCATTTTAGCCGTCTTCAGCCAGGCTTGCTTGAATCCAGTGGCAAAGTGAGCAAGGGATTCACGTCTGAGCATACCCTGCCAACTTATGGCGAACAAAGCAAAACCAAAGGAAATGATGGACGGGGTGTTGAACATTGCAAGCAGTCACCCCCAGTCAACTGATCTGGGTTTAATCCATCACTGTTCTTAAGCCCACTCTGCCACCCCAGGTCAGACATGGCCATATGCAAATCAGTCTGACCCTGTGCCTCATGGGAACAGTCCAGCCCAAACTGCCAAGCAATGTCTTCCCTGGACCGGAAACAAGCTTCCTAGGACCGGTTTCTGGCATTTCAGCCGTCTTCAGCCAGGCTTGCTTGAATCCAGTGGCAAAGTGAGCAAGGGACTCACGTCTGAGCATACCCTGCCAACTTATGGCGAACAAAGCAAAACCAAAGGAAATGATGGACAGAGTGCTGAACATTGCAAGCACTCATCCCCAGTCAACTGATCTGGGTTTAATCCATCACCGTTCTTTAGCCCACTCTGCCAACCCAGTTCAGACATGGCCATATGCAAATCAGTCTGACTCTGTGCCTCATGGGAACAGTCCAGCCCGAACTGCCAAGCAATGTCTTCCCTGGACCGGAAACAAGCTTCCTAGGACCGGTTTCTGGCATTTCAGCTGTCTTCTGCCAGGCTTGCTTGAATCCAGTGGCAAACTGAGCAAGAGACTCACGTCTGAGCATACCCTGCCAACTTATGGCAAAGAAAGCAAAACCAAAGGAAATGATGGACGGAGTGTTGAACATTGCAAGCACTCACCCCCAGTCAATTTATCTGGGTTTAATCAATCACCGTTCTTTAGCCCACTCTGCCACCCCAGTTCAGACATGGCCATATGCAAATCAGTCTGACCCTGTGCCAAATGGGAACAGTCCATCCCGAACTGCCAAGCAATGTCTTCCCTGGACCGGAAACAAGCTTCCTAGGACCGGTTTCTGGCATTTCAGACGTCTTCAGCCAGGCTTGCTTGAATCCAGTGGCAAAGTGAGCAAGGGACTCACGTCTGAGCATACCCTGCTAACTTATGGCGAACAAAGCAAAACCAAAGGAAATGATGGACGGAATGTTGAACATTGCAAGCACTCACCCCCAGTCAACTGATCTGGGTTTAATCCATCACCGTTCTTTAGCCCACTCTGCCACCCCAGTTCAAACATGGCCATATGCAAATCAGTCTGACCCTGTGCCTCATGGGAACAGTCCAGCCCGAACTGCCAAGCAATGTCTTCCCTGGACCGAAACAAGCTTCCTAGGACCGGTTTCTGGCATTTCAGACGTCTTCAGCCAGGCTTGCTTGAATCCAGTGGCAAAGTGAGCAAGGGACTCAAGTCTGAACATACCCTGCCAACTTATGGCAAACAAAGCAAAACCAAAGGAAATGATGGACGGAGTGTTGAACATTGCAAGCACTCACCCCCAGTCAACTGATCTGGGTTTAATCCATCACCGTTCTTTAGCCCACTCTGCCACCCCAGTTCAGACATGGCCATATGCAAATCAGTCTGACCCTGTGCCTCATGGGAACAGTCCAGCCCGAACTGCCAAGCAATGTCTTCCCTGGACCGGAAACAAGCTTCCTAGGACCGGTTTCTGGCATTTCAGCCGTCTTCAGCCAGGCTTGCTTGAATCCAGTGGCAAAGTGAGAAAGGGACTCACGTCTGAGCATACCCTGCCAACTTATGGCAAAGAAAGCAAAACCAAAGGAAATGATGGACGGAGTGTTGAACATTGCAAGCACTCACCCACAGTCAACTGATCTGGGTTTAATCCATCACCGTTCTTTAGCCCAATCTGCCACCCCAGTTCAGACATGGCCATATGCAAATCAGTCTGACCCTGTGCCTCATGGGAACAGTCCAGCCCAAACTGCCAAGCAATGTCTTCCCTGGACCGGAAACAAGCTTCCTAGGACCGGTTTCTGGCATTTCAGCCATCTTCAGCCAGGCTTGCTTGAATCCAGTGGCAAAGTGAGCAAGGGACTCACGTCTGAGCATACCCTGCCAACTTATGGCGAACAAAGCAAAACCAAAGGAAATGATGGACAGAGTGCTGAACATTGCAAGCACTCACCCCCAGTCAACTGATCTGGGTTTAATCCATCACCGTTCTTTATCCCACTCTGCCACCCCAGTTCAGACATGCCCATATGCAAATCAGTCTGACTCTGTGCCTCATGGGAACAGTCCAGCCCGAACTGCCAAGCAATGTCTTCCCTGGACCGAAAACAAGCTTCCTAGGACCGGTTTCTGGCATTTCAGCCGTCTTCAACCAGGCTTGCTTGAATCCAGTGGCAAAGTTAGCAAGGGACTCACGTCTGAGCATACCCTGCCAACTTATGGCGAACAAAGCGAAACCAAAGGAAATGATGGACGGAGTGTTGAACATTGCAAGCACTCACCCCCAGTCAACTGATCTGGGTTTAATCCGTCACCGTTCTTTAGCCCACTCTGCCACCCCAGTTCAGACATGGCCATATGCAAATCAGTCTGACCCTGTGCCTCATGGGAACAGTCCAGCCCAAACTGCCAAGCAATGTCTTCCCTGGACTGGAAACAAGCTTCCTAGGACCGGTTTCTGGCATTTCAGCCGTCTTCAGCCAGGCTTGCTTGAATCCAGTGGCAAAGTGAGCAAGGGACTCACGTCTGAGCATACCCTGCCAACTTATGGCGAACAAAGCAAACCCAAAGGAAATGATGGACGGAGTGTTGAACATTGCAAGCACTCACCCTCAGTCAACTGATCTGGGTTTAATCCATCACCGTTCTTTAGCCCACTCTGCCACCCCAGTTCAGACATGGCCATATGCAAATCAGTCTGACCCTGTGCCTCATGGGAACAGTCCAGCCCGAACTGCCAAGCAATGTCTTCCCTGGACCGGAAACAAGCTTCCTAGGACCGGTTTCTGGCATTTCAGACGTCTTCAGCCAGGCTTGCTTGAATCCAGTGGCAAAGTGAGCAAGGGACTCACGTCTGAGCATACCCTGCTAACTTATGGCGAACAAAGCAAAACCAAAGGAAATGATGGACGGAATGTTGAACATTGCAAGCACTCACCCCCAGTCAACTGATCTGGGTTTAATCCATCACCGTTCTTTAGCCCACTCTGCCACCCCAGTTCAGACATGGCCATGTGCAAATCAGTCTGACCCTGTGCCTCATGGGAACAGTCCAGCCCAAACTGCCAAGCAATGTCTTCCCTGGACCGTAAACAAGCTTCCTAGGACCGGTTTCTGGCATTTCAGCCGTCTACAGCCAGGCTTGCTTGAATCCAGTGGCAAAGTGAGCAAGGGACTCACGTCTGAGCATACTCTGCCAACTTATGGCGAACAAAGCAAAACCAAAGGAAATGATGGACGGAGTGTTGAACATTGCAAGTACTCACCCCCAGTCAACTGATCTGGGTTTAATCCATCACCGTTCTTTAGCCCACTTTGCCACCCCAGTTCAGACATGGCCATATGCAAATCAGTCTGACCCTGTGCCTCATGGGAACAGTCCAGCCCAAACTGCCAAGCAATGTCTTCCCTGGACCGGAAACAAGCTTCCTAGGACCGGTTTCTGGCTTTTCAGCCGTCTTCAACCAGGCTTGCTTGAATCCAGTGGCAAAGTGAGCAAGGGACTCACGTCTGAGCATTCCCTGCCAACTTATGGCGAACAAAGCAAAACCAAAGGAAATGATGGACGGAGTGTTGAACATTGCAAGCACTCACCCCCAGTCAACTGATCTGGGTTTAATCCATCACCGTTCTTTAGCCCACTCTGCCACCCCAGTTCAGACATGGCCATATGCAAATCAGTCTGACCCTGTGCCTCATGGGAACAGTCCAGCCCGAACTGCCAAGCAATGTCTTCCCTGGACCAGAAACAAGCTTCTTAGGACCGGTTTCTGGCATTTCAGCCGTCTTCAGCCAGGCTTACTTGAATCCAGTGGCAAAGTGAGCAAGGGACTCACGTCTGAGCATACCCTGCCAACTTATGGCAAACAAAGCAAAACCAAAGGAAATGATGGACGGACTGTTGAACATTGCAAGCAGTCACCCCCAGTCAACTGATCTGGGTTTAATCCGTCACCGTTCTTTAGCCCACTCTGCCACCCCAGTTCAGACATGGCCATATGCAAATCAGTCTGACCCTGTGCCTCATGGGAACAGTGCAGCTCAAACTGCCAAGCAATGTCTTCCCTGGACCGGAAACAAGCTTCCTAGGACCGGTTTCTGGCATTTCAGCCGTCTTCAGCCAGGCTTGCTTGAATCCAGTGGCAAAGTGAGCAAGGGACTCACGTCTGAGCATACCCTGCCAACTTATGGCGAACAAAGCAAAACCAAAGGAAATGATGGACGGAGTGCTGAACTTTGCAAGCACTCACCCCCAGTCAACTGATCTGGGTTTAATCCATCACCGTTCTTTAGCCCACTCTGCCACCCCAGTTCAGACATGGCCATATGCAAATCAGTCTGACTCTGTGCCTCATGGGAACAGTCCATCCCGAACTGCCAAGCAATGTCATCCCTGGATCGGAAACAAGCTTCCTAGGACTGGTTTCTGGCATTTCAGCCGTCTTCAGCCAGGCTTGCTTGAATCCAGTGGCAAACTGAGCAAGGGACTCACGTCTGAGCATACCCTGCCAACTTATGGCAAACAAAGCAAAACCAAAGGAAATGATGGACGGAGTGTTGAACATTGCAAGCACTCACCCCCAGTCAATTTATCTGGGTTTAATCCATCACCGTTCTTTAGCCCACTCTGCCACCCCAGTTCAGACATGGCCATATGCAAATCAGTCTGACCCTGTGCCTCATGGGAACAGTCCAGCCCAAACTGCCAAGCAATGTCTTCCCTGGACCGGAAACAAGCTTCCTAGGACCGGTTTCTGGCATTTCAGCCGTCTTCAGCCAGGCTTGCTTGAATCAAGTGGCAAAGTGAGAAAGGGACTCACGTCTGAGCATACCCTGCCAACTTATGGCGAAGAAAGCAAAACCAAAGAAAATGATGGACGGGGTGTTGAACATTGCAAGCAGTCACCCCCAGTCAACTGATCTGGGTTTAATCCATCACTGTTCTTAAGCCCACTCTGCCACCCCAGGTCAGACATGGCCATATGCAAATCAGTCTGACCCTGTGCCTCATGGGAACAGTCCAGCCCAAACTGCCAAGCAATGTCTTCCCTGGACCGGAAACAAGCTTCCTAGGACCGGTTTCTGGCATTTCAGCCGTCTTCAGCCAGGCTTGCTCGAATCCAGTGGCAAAGTGAGCAAGGGACTCACGTCTGAGCATACCCTGCCAACTTATGGCGAACAAAGCAAAACCAAAGGAAATGATGGACAGAGTGCTGAACATTGCAAGCACTCATCCCCAGTCAACTGATCTGGGTTTAATCCATCACCGTTCTTTAGCCCACTCTGCCAACCCAGTTCAGACATGGCCATATGCAAATCAGTCTGACTCTGTGCCTCATGGGAACAGTCCAGCCCGAACTGCCAAGCAATGTCTTCCCTGGACCGGAAACAAGCTTCCTAGGACCGGTTTCTGGCATTTCAGCTGTCTTCTGCCAGGCTTGCTTGAATCCAGTGGCAAACTGAGCAAGAGACTCACGTCTGAGCATACCCTGCCAACTTATGGCAAACAAAGCAAAACCAAAGGAAATGATGGACGGAGTGTTGAACATTGCAAGCACTCACCCCCAGTCAATTTATCTGGGTTTAATCAATCACCGTTCTTTAGCCCACTCTGCCACCCCAGTTCAGACATGGCCATATGCAAATCAGTCTGACCCTGTGCCAAATGGGAACAGTCCAGCCCGAACTGCCAAGCAATGTCTTCCCTGGACCGGAAACAAGCTTCCTAGGACCGGTTTCTGGCATTTCAGACGTCTTCAGCCAGGCTTGATTGAATCCAGTGGCAAAGTGAGCAAGGGACTCACGTCTGAGCATACCCTGCTAACTTATGGCGAACAAAGCAAAACCAAAGGAAATGATGGACGGAATGTTGAACATTGCAAGCACTCACCCCCAGTCAACTGATCTGGGTTTAATCCATCACCGTTCTTTAGCCCACTCTGCCACCCCAGTTCAAACATGGCCATATGCAAATCAGTCTGACCCTGTGCCTCATGGGAACAGTCCAGCCCGAACTGCCAAGCAATGTCTTCCCTGGACCGAAACAAGCTTCCTAGGACCGGTTTCTGGCATTTCAGACGTCTTCAGCCAGGCTTGCTTGAATCCAGTGGCAAAGTGAGCAAGGGACTCAAGTCTGAACATACCCTGCCAACTTATGGCAAACAAAGCAAAACCAAAGGAAATGATGGACGGAGTGTTGAACATTGCAAGCACTCACCCCCAGTCAACTGATCTGGGTTTAATCCATCACCGTTCTTTAGCCCACTCTGCCACCCCAGTTCAGACACGGCCATATGCAAATCAGTCTGACCCTGTGCCTCATGGGAACAGTCCAGCCCGAACTGCCAAGCAATGTCTTCCCTGGACCGGAAACAAGCTTCCTAGGACCGGTTTCTGGCATTTCAGCCGTCTTCAACCAGGCTTGCTTGAATCCAGTGGCAAAGTTAGCAAGGGACTCACGTCTGAGCATACCCTGCCAACTTATGGCGAACAAAGCGAAACCAAAGGAAATGATGGACGGAGTGTTGAACATTGCAAGCACTCACCCCCAGTCAACTGATCTGGGTTTAATCCGTCACCGTTCTTTAGCCCACTCTGCCACCCCAGTTCAGACATGGCCATATGCAAATCAGTCTGACCCTGTGCCTCATGGGAACAGTCCAGCCCAAACTGCCAAGCAATGTCTTCCCTGGACTGGAAACAAGCTTCCTAGGACCGGTTTCTGGCATTTCAGCCGTCTTCAGCCAGGCTTGCTTGAATCCAGTGGCAAAGTGAGCAAGGGACTCACGTCTGAGCATACCCTGCCAACTTATGGCGAACAAAGCAAACCCAAAGGAAATGATGGACGGAGTGTTGAACATTGCAAGCACTCACCCTCAGTCAACTGATCTGGGTTTAATCCATCACCGTTCTTTAGCCCACTCTGCCACCCCAGTTCAGACATGGCCATATGCAAATCAGTCTGACCCTGTGCCTCATGGGAACAGTCCAGCCCGAACTGCCAAGCAATGTCTTTCCTGGACCAGAAACAAGCTTCCTAGGACCTGTTTCTGGCATTTCAGCCGTCTTCAGCCAGGCTTGCTTGAATCCAGTGGCAAAGTGAGCAAGGGACTCACGTCTGAGCATACCCTGCCAACTTATGGCGAACAAAGCAAAACCAAAGGAAATGATGGACGGGGTGTTGAACATTGCAAGCAGTCACCCCCAGTCAACTGATCTGGGTTTAATCCATCACCGTTCTTAAGCCCACTCTGCCACCCCAGGTCAGACATGGCCATATGCAAATCAGTCTGACCCTGTGCCTCATGGGAACAGTCCAGCCCAAACTGCCAAGCAATGTCTTCCCTGGACCGGAAACAAGCTTCCTAGGACCGGTTTCTGGCATTTCAGCCGTCTTCAGCCAGGCTTGCTTGAATCCAGTGGCAAACTGAGCAAGAGACTCACGTCTGAGCATACCCTGCCAACTTATGGCGAACAAAGCAAAACCAAAGGAAATGATGGACGGAGTGTTGAACATTGCAAGCACTCACCCCTAGTCAATTTATCTGGGTTTAATCCATCACCGTTCTTTAGCCCACTCTGCCACCCCAGTTCAGACATGGCCATATGCATATCAGTCTGACCCTGTGCCAAATGGGAACAGTCCAGCCCGAACTGCCAAGCAATGTCTTCCCTGGACCGGAAACAAGCTTCCTAGGACCGGTTTTTGGCATTTCAGACGTCTTCAGCCAGGCTTGCTTGAATCCAGTGGCAAAGTGAGCAAGGGACTCACGTCTGAGCATACCCTGCTAACTTATGGCGAACAAAGCAAAACCAAAGGAAATGATGGACGGAATGTTGAACATTGCAAGCACTCACCCCCAGTCAACTGATCTGGGTTTAATCCATCACCGTTCTTTAGCCCACTCTGCCAACCCAGTTCAGACATGGCCATATGCAAATCAGTCTGACCCTGTGCCTCATGGGAACAGTCCAGCCCGAACTGCCAAGCAATGTCTTCCCTGGACCGAAACAAGCTTCCTAGGACCGGTTTCTGGCATTTCAGACGTCTTCAGCCAGGCTTGCTTGAATCCAGTGGCAAAGTGAGCAAGGGACTCAAGTCTGAACATACCCTTCCAACTTATGGCAAACAAAGCAAAACCAAAGGAAATGATGGACGGAGTGTTGAACATTGCAAGCACTCACCCCCAGTCAACTGATCTGGGTTTAATCCATCACCGTTCTTTAGCCCACTCTGCCACCCCAGTTCAGACATGGCCATATGCAAATCAGTCTGACCCTGTGCCTCATGGGAACAGTCCAGCCCGAACTGCCAAGCAATGTCTTCCCTGGACCGGAAACAAGCTTCCTAGGACCGGTTTCTGGCATTTCAGCCGTCTTCAGCCAGGCTTGCTTGAATCCAGTGGCAAAGTGAGAAAGGGACTCACGTCTGAGCATACCCTGCCAACTTATGGCGAACAAAGCAAAACCAAAGGAAATGATGGACGGAGTGTTGAACATTGCAAGCACTCACCCCCAGTCAACTGATCTGGGTTTAATCCATCACCGTTCTTTAGCCCACTCTGCCACCCCAGTTCAGACATGGCCATGTGCAAATCAGTCTGACCCTGTGCCTCATGGGAACAGTCCAGCCCAAACTGCCAAGCAATGTCTTCCCTGGACCGGAAACAAGCTTCCTAGGACCGGTTTCTGGCATTTCAGCCGTCTACAGCCAGGCTTGCTTGAATCCAGTGGCAAAGTGAGCAAGGGACTCACGTCTGAGCATACTCTGCCAACTTATGGCGAACAAAGCAAAACCAAAGGAAATGATGGACGGAGTGTTGAACATTGCAAGCACTCACCCCCAGTCAACTGATCTGGGTTTAATCCATCACCGTTCTTTAGCCCCCTCTGCCACCCCAGTTCAGACATGGCCATATGCAAATCAGTCTGACTCTGTGCCTCATGGGAACAGTCCAGCCCAAACTGCCAAGCAATGTCTTCCCTGGACCGGAAACAAGCTTCCTAGGACCGGTTTCTGGCATTTCAGCCGTCTTCAGCCAGGCTTGCTTGAATCCAGTGGCAAAGTGAGCAAGGGACTCACGTCTGAGCATACCCTGCCAACTTAGGGCGAACAAAGCAAAACCAAAGGAAATGATGGACGGAGTGTTGAACATTGCAAGTACTCACCCCCAGTCAACTGATCTGGGTTTAATCCATCACCGTTCTTTAGCCCACTTTGCCACCCCAGTTCAGACATGGCCATATGCAAATCAGTCTGACCCTGTGCCTCATGGGAACAGTCCAGCCCAAACTGCCAAGCAATGTCTTCCCTGGACCGGAAACAAGCTTCCTAGGACCGGTTTCTGGCTTTTCAGCCGTCTTCAACCAGGCTTGCTTGAATCCAGTGGCAAAGTGAGCAAGGGACTCACGTCTGAGCATTCCCTGCTAACTTATGGCGAACAAAGCAAAACCAAAGGAAATGATGGACGGAGTGTTGAACATTGCAAGCACTCACCCCCAGTCAACTGATCTGGGTTTAATCCATCACCGTTCTTTAGCCCACTCTGCCACCCCAGTTCAGACATGGCCATATGCAAATCAGTCTGACCCTGTGCCTCATGGGAACAGTCCAGCCCGAACTGCCAAGCAATGTCTTCCCTGGACCAGAAACAAGCTTCTTAGGACCGGTTTCTGGCATTTCAGCCGTCTTCAGCCAGGCTTACTTGAATCCAGTGGCAAAGTGAGCAAGGGACTCACGTCTGAGCATACCCTGCCAACTTATGGCAAACAAAGCAAAACCAAAGGAAATGATGGACGGACTGTTGAACATTGCAAGCAGTCACCCCCAGTCAACTGATCTGGGTTTAATCCGTCACCGTTCTTTAGCCCACTCTGCCACCCCAGTTCAGACATGGCCATATGCAAATCAGTCTGACCCTGTGCCTCATGGGAACAGTCCAGCTCAAACTGCCAAGCAATGTCTTCCCTGGACCGGAAACAAGCTTCCTAGGACCGGTTTCTGGCATTTCAGCCGTCTTCAGCCAGGCTTGCTTGAATCCAGTGGCAAAGTGAGCAAGGGACTCACGTCTGAGCATACCCTGCCAACTTATGGCGAACAAAGCAAAACCAAAGGAAATGATGGACGGAGTGCTGAACTTTGCAAGCACTCACCCCCAGTCAACTGATCTGGGTTTAATCCATCACCGTTCTTTAGCCCACTCTGCCACCCCAGTTCAGACATGGCCATATGCAAATCAGTCTGACTCTGTGCCTCATGGGAACAGTCCATCCCGAACTGCCAAGCAATGTCATCCCTGGACCGGAAACAAGCTTCCTAGGACCGGTTTCTGGCATTTCAGCCGTCTTCAGCCAGGCTTGCTTGAATCCAGTGGCAAACTGAGCAAGGGACTCACGTCTGAGCATACCCTGCCAACTTATGGCGAACAAAGCAAAACCAAAGGAAATGATGGACGGAGTGTTGAACATTGCAAGCACTCACCCCCAGTCAATTTATCTGGGTTTAATCCATCACCGTTCTTTAGCCCACTCTGCCACCCCAGTTCAGACATGGCCATATGCAAATCAGTCTGACCCTGTGCCTCATGGGAACAGTCCAGCCCAAACTGCCAAGCAATGTCTTCCCTGGACCGGAAACAAGCTTCCTAGGACCGGTTTCTGGCATTTCAGCCGTCTTCAGCAAGGCTTGCTTGAATCAAGTGGCAAAGTGAGAAAGGGACTCACGTCTGAGCATACCCTGCCAACTTATGGCGAAGAAAGCAAAACCAAAGAAAATGATGGACGGGGTGTTGAACATTGCAAGCAGTCACCCCCAGTCAACTGATCTGGGTTTAATCCATCACTGTTCTTAAGCCCACTCTGCCACCCCAGGTCAGACATGGCCATATGCAAATCAGTCTGACCCTGTGCCTCATGGGAACAGTCCAGCCCAAACTGCCAAGCAATGTCTTCCCTGGACCGGAAACAAGCTTCCTAGGACCGGTTTCTGGCATTTCAGCCGTCTTCAGCCAGGCTTGCTCGAATCCAGTGGCAAAGTGAGCAAGGGACTCACGTCTGAGCATACCCTGCCAACTTATGGCGAACAAAGCAAAACCAAAGGAAATGATGGACAGAGTGCTGAACATTGCAAGCACTCATCCCCAGTCAACTGATCTGGGTTTAATCCATCACCGTTCTTTAGCCCACTCTGCCAACCCAGTTCAGACATGGCCATATGCAAATCAGTCTGACTCTGTGCCTCATGGGAACAGTCCAGCCCGAACTGCCAAGCAATGTCTTCCCTGGACCGGAAACAAGCTTCCTAGGACCGGTTTCTGGCATTTCAGCTGTCTTCTGCCAGGCTTGCTTGAATCCAGTGGCAAACTGAGCAAGAGACTCACGTCTGAGCATACCCTGCCAACTTATGGCAAACAAAGCAAAACCAAAGGAAATGATGGACGGAGTGTTGAACATTGCAAGCACTCACCCCCAGTCAATTTATCTGGGTTTAATCAATCACCGTTCTTTAGCCCACTCTGCCACCCCAGTTCAGACATGGCCATATGCAAATCAGTCTGACCCTGTGCCAAATGGGAACAGTCCAGCCCGAACTGCCAAGCAATGTCTTCCCTGGACAGGAAACAAGCTTCCTAGGACCGGTTTCTGGCATTTCAGACGTCTTCAGCCAGGCTTGCTTGAATCCAGTGGCAAAGTGAGCAAGGGACTCACGTCTGAGCATACCCTGCTAACTTATGGCGAACAAAGCAAAACCAAAGGAAATGATGGACGGAATGTTGAACATTGCAAGCACTCACCCCCAGTCAACTGATCTGGGTTTAATCCATCACCGTTCTTTAGCCCACTCTGCCACCCCAGTTCAAACATGGCCATATGCAAATCAGTCTGACCCTGTGCCTCATGGGAACAGTCCAGCCCGAACTGCCAAGCAATGTCTTCCCTGGACCGAAACAAGCTTCCTAGGACCGGTTTCTGGCATTTCAGACGTCTTCAGCCAGGCTTGCTTGAATCCAGTGGCAAAGTGAGCAAGGGACTCAAGTCTGAACATACCCTGCCAACTGATGGCAAACAAAGCAAAACCAAAGGAAATGATGGACGGAGTGTTGAACATTGCAAGCACTCACCCCCAGTCAACTGATCTGGGTTTAATCCATCACCGTTCTTTAGCCCACTCTGCCACCCCAGTTCAGACATTGCCATATGCAAATCAGTCTGACCCTGTGCCTCATGGGAACAGTCCAGCCCGAACTGCCAAGCAATGTCTTCCCTGGACCGGAAACAAGCTTCCTAGGACCGGTTTCTGGCATTTCAGCCGTCTTCAGCCAGGCTTGCTTGAATCCAGTGGCAAAGTGAGAAAGGGACTCACGTCTGAGCATACCCTGCCAACTTATGGCGAACAAAGCAAAACCAAAGGAAATGATGGACAGAGTGCTGAACATTGCAAGCACTCACCCCCAGTCAACTGATCTGGGTTTAATCCATCACCGTTCTTTAGCCCACTCTGCCACCCCAGTTCAGACATGGCCATATGCAAATCAGTCTGACTCTGTGCCTCATGGGAACAGTCCAGCCCGAACTGCCAAGCAATGTCTTCCCTGGACCGGAAACAAGCTTCCTAGGACCGGTTTCTGGCATTTCAGCCGTCTTCAACCAGGCTTGCTTGAATCCAGTGGCAAAGTTAGCAAGGGACTCACGTCTGAGCATACCCTGCCAACTTATGGCGAACAAAGCGAAACCAAAGGAAATGATGGACGGAGTGTTGAACATTGCAAGCACTCACCCCCAGTCAACTGATCTGGGTTTAATCCGTCACCGTTCTTTAGCCCACTCTGCCAACCCAGTTCAGACATGGCCATATGCAAATCAGTCTGACCCTGTGCCTCATGGGAACAGTCCAGCCCGAACTGCCAAGCAATGTCTTCCCTGGACCGAAACAAGCTTCCTAGGACCGGTTTCTGGCATTTCAGACGTCTTCAGCCAGGCTTGCTTGAATCCAGTGGCAAAGTGAGCAAGGGACTCAAGTCTGAACATACCCTTCCAACTTATGGCAAACAAAGCAAAACCAAAGGAAATGATGGACGGAGTGTTGAACATTGCAAGCACTCACCCCCAGTCAACTGATCTGGGTTTAATCCATCACCGTTCTTTAGCCCACTCTGCCACCCCAGTTCAGACATGGCCATATGCAAATCAGTCTGACCCTGTGCCTCATGGGAACAGTCCAGCCCGAACTGCCAAGCAATGTCTTCCCTGGGCCGGAAACAAGCTTCCTAGGACCGGTTTCTGGCATTTCAGCCGTCTTCAGCCAGGCTTGCTTGAATCCAGTGGCAAAGTGAGAAAGGGACTCACGTCTGAGCATACCCTGCCAACTTATGGCGAACAAAGCAAAACCAAAGGAAATGATGGACGGAGTGTTGAACATTGCAAGCACTCACCCCCAGTCAACTGATCTGGGTTTAATCCATCACCGTTCTTTAGCCCACTCTGCCACCCCAGTTCAGACATGGCCATGTGCAAATCAGTCTGACCCTGTGCCTCATGGGAACAGTCCAGCCCAAACTGCCAAGCAATGTCTTCCCTGGACCGGAAACAAGCTTCCTAGGACCGGTTTCTGGCATTTCAGCCGTCTACAGCCAGGCTTGCTTGAATCCAGTGGCAAAGTGAGCAAGGGACTCACGTCTGAGCATACTCTGCCAACTTATGGCGAACAAAGCAAAACCAAAGGAAATGATGGACGGAGTGTTGAACATTGCAAGCACTCACCCCCAGTCAACTGATCTTGGTTTAATCCATCACCGTTCTTTAGCCCCCTCTGCCACCCCAGTTCAGACATGGCCATATGCAAATCAGTCTGACTCTGTGCCTCATGGGAACAGTCCAGCCCAAACTGCCAAGCAATGTCTTCCCTGGACCGGAAACAAGCTTCCTAGGACCGGTTTCTGGCATTTCAGCCGTCTTCAGCCAGGCTTGCTTGAATCCAGTGGCAAAGTGAGCAAGGGACTCACGTCTGAGCATACCCTGCCAACTTAGGGCGAACAAAGCAAAACCAAAGGAAATGATGGACGGAGTGTTGAACATTGCAAGTACTCACCCCCAGTCAACTGATCTGGGTTTAATCCATCACCGTTCTTTAGCCCACTTTGCCACCCCAGTTCAGACATGGCCATATGCAAATCAGTCTGACCCTGTGCCTCATGGGAACAGTCCAGCCCAAACTGCCAAGCAACGTCTTCCCTGGACCGGAAACAAGCTTCCTAGGACCGGTTTCTGGCTTTTCAGCCGTCTTCAACCAGGCTTGCTTGAATCCAGTGGCAAAGTGAGCAAGGGACTCACGTCTGAGCATTCCCTGCCAACTTATGGCGAACAAAGCAAAACCAAAGGAAATGATGGACGGAGTGTTGAACATTGCAAGCACTCACCCCCAGTCAACTGATCTGGGTTTAATCCATCACCGTTCTTTAGCCCACTCTGCCACCCCAGTTCAGACATGGCCATATGCAAATCAGTCTGACCCTGTGCCTCATGGGAACAGTCCAGCCCGAACTGCCAAGCAATGTCTTCCCTGGACCAGAAACAAGCTTCTTAGGACCGGTTTCTGGCATTTCAGCCGTCTTCAGCCAGGCTTGCTTGAATCCAGTGGCAAAGTGAGCAAGGGACTCACGTCTGAGCATACCCTGCCAACTTATGGCAAACAAAGCAAAACCAAAGGAAATGATGGACGGAGTGTTGAACATTGCAAGCAGTCACCCCCAGTCAACTGATCTGGGTTTAATCCGTCACCGTTCTTTAGCCCACTCTGCCACCCCAGTTCAGACATGGCCATATGCAAATCAGTCTGACCCTGTGCCTCATGGGAACAGTCCAGCCCAAACTGCCAAGCAATGTCTTCCCTGGACCGGAAACAAGCTTCCTAGGACCGGTTTCTGGCATTTCAGCCGTCTTCAGCCAGGCTTGCTTGAATCCAGTGGCAAAGTGAGCAAGGGACTCACGTCTGAGCATACCCTGCCAACTTATGGCGAACAAAGCAAAACCAAAGGAAATGATGGACGGAGTGCTGAACTTTGCAAGCACTCACCCCCAGTCAACTGATCTGGGTTTAATCCATCACCGTTCTTTAGCCCACTCTGCCACCCCAGTTCAGACATGGCCATATGCAAATCAGTCTGACTCTGTGCCTCATGGGAACAGTCCAGCCCGAACTGCCAAGCAATGTCATCCCTGGACCGGAAACAAGCTTCCTAGCACCGGTTTCTGGCATTTCAGCTGTCTTCAGCCAGGCTTGCTTGAATCCAGTGGCAAACTGAGCAAGGGACTCACGTCTGAGCATACCCTGCCAACTTATGGCGAACAAAGCAAAACCAAAGGAAATGATGGACGGAGTGTTGAACATTGCAAGCACTCACCCCCAGTCAATTTATCTGGGTTTAATCCATCACCGTTCTTTAGCCCACTCTGCCACCCCAGTTCAGACATGGCCATATGCAAATCAGTCTGACCCTGTGCCTCATGGGAACAGTCCAGCCCAAACTGCCAAGCAATGTCTTCCCTGGACCGGAAACAAGCTTCCTAGGACCGGTTTCTGGCATTTCAGCCGTCTTCAGCCAGGCTTGCTTGAATCAAGTGGCAAAGTGAGAAAGGGACTCACGTCTGAGCATACCCTGCCAACTTATGGCGAAGAAAGCAAAACCAAAGGAAATGATGGACGGGGTGTTGAACATTGCAAGCAGTCACCCCCAGTCAACTGATCTGGGTTTAATCCATCACTGTTCTTAAGCCCACTCTGCCACCCCAGGTCAGACATGGCCATATGCAAATCAGTCTGACCCTCTGCCTCATGGGAACAGTCCAGCCCAAACTGCCAAGCAATGTCTTCCCTGGACCGGAAACAAGCTTCCTAGGACCGGTTTCTGGCATTTCAGCCGTCTTCAGCCAGGCTTGCTCGAATCCAGTGGCAAAGTGAGCAAGGGACTCACGTCTGAGCATACCCTGCCAACTTATGGCGAACAAAGCAAAACCAAAGGAAATGATGGACAGAGTGCTGAACATTGCAAGCACTCATCCCCAGTCAACTGATCTGGGTTTAATCCATCACCGTTCTTTAGCCCACTCTGCCAACCCAGTTCAGACATGGCCATATGCAAATCAGTCTGACTCTGTGCCTCATGGGAACAGTCCAGCCCGAACTGCCAAGCAATGTCTTCCCTGGACCGGAAACAAGCTTCCTAGGACCGGTTTCTGGCATTTCAGCTGTCTTCTGCCAGGCTTGCTTGAATCCAGTGGCAAACTGAGCAAGAGACTCACGTCTGAGCATACCCTGCCAACTTATGGCAAACAAAGCAAAACCAAAGGAAATGATGGACGGAGTGTTGAACATTGCAAGCACTCACCCCCAGTCAATTTATCTGGGTTTAATCAATCACCGTTCTTTAGCCCACTCTGCCACCCCAGTTCAGACATGGCCATATGCAAATCAGTCTGACCCTGTGCCAAATGGGAACAGTCCAGCCCGAACTGCCAAGCAATGTCTTCCCTGGACCGGAAACAAGCTTCCTAGGACCGGTTTCTGGCATTTCAGACGTCTTCAGCCAGGCTTGCTTGAATCCAGTGGCAAAGTGAGCAAGGGACTCACGTCTGAGCATACCCTGCCAACTTATGGCGAACAAAGCAAAACCAAAGGAAATGATGGACGGAGTGTTGAACATTGCAAGCACTCACCCTCAGTCAACTGATCTGGGTTTAATCCATGACCGTTCTTTAGCCCACTCTGCCACCCCAGTTCAGACATGGCCATATGCAAATCAGTCTGACCCTGTGCCTCATGGGAACAGTCCAGCCCAAACTGCCAAGCAATGTCTTCCCTGGACCAGAAACAAGCTTCCTAGGACCGGTTTCTGGCATTTCAGCCGTCTTCAGCCAGGCTTGCTTGAATCCAGTGGCAAAGTGAGCAAGGGATTCACGTCTGAGCATACCCTGCCAACTTATGGCGAACAAAGCAAAACCAAAGGAAATGATGGACGGGGTGTTGAACATTGCAAGCAGTCACCCCCAGTCAACTGATCTGGGTTTAATCCATCACTGTTCTTAAGCCCACTCTGCCACCCCAGGTCAGACATGGCCATATGCAAATCAGTCTGACTCTGTGCCTCATGGGAACAGTCCAGCCCGAACTGCCAAGCAATGTCTTCCCTGGACCGGAAACAAGCTTCCTAGGACCGGTTTCTGGCATTTCAGCTGTCTTCTGCCAGGCTTGCTTGAATCCAGTGGCAAACTGAGCAAGAGACTCACGTCTGAGCATACCCTGCCAACTTATGGCAAACAAAGCAAAACCAAAGGAAATGATGGACGGAGTGTTGAACATTGCAAGCACTCACCCCCAGTCAATTTATCTGGATTTAATCAATCACCGTTCTTTAGCCCACTCTGCCACCCCAGTTCAGACATGGCCATATGCAAATCAGTCTGACCCTGTGCCAAATGGGAACAGTCCAGCCCGAACTGCCAAGCAATGTCTTCCCTGGACCGGAAACAAGCTTCCTAGGACCGGTTTCTGGCATTTCAGACGTCTTCAGCCAGGCTTGCTTGAATCCAGTGGCAAAGTGAGCAAGGGACTCACGTCTGAGCATACCCTGCCAACTTATGGCGAACAAAGCAAAACCAAAGGAAATGATGGACGGGGTGTTGAACATTGCAAGCAGTCACCCCCAGTCAACTGATCTGGGTTTAATCCATCACTGTTCTTAAGCCCACTCTGCCACCCCAGGTCAGACATGGCCATATGCAAATCAGTCTGACTCTGTGCCTCATGGGAACAGTCCAGCCCGAACTGCCAAGCAATGTCTTCCCTGGACCGGAAACAAGCTTCCTAGGACCGGTTTCTGGCATTTCAGCTGTCTTCTGCCAGGCTTGCTTGAATCCAGTGGCAAACTGAGCAAGAGACTCACGTCTGAGCATACCCTGCCAACTTATGGCAAACAAAGCAAAACCAAAGGAAATGATGGACGGAGTGTTGAACATTGCAAGCACTCACCCCCAGTCAATTTATCTGGGTTTAATCAATCACCGTTCTTTAGCCCACTCTGCCACCCCAGTTCAGACATGGCCATATGCAAATCAGTCTGACCCTGTGCCAAATGGGAACAGTCCAGCCCGAACTGCCAAGCAATGTCTTCCCTGGACCAGAAACAAGCTTCCTAGGACCGGTTTCTGGCATTTCAGACGTCTTCAGCCAGGCTTGCTTGAATCCAGTGGCAAAGTGAGCAAGGGACTCACGTCTGAGCATACCCTGCTAACTTATGGCGAACAAAGCAAAACCAAAGGAAATGATGGACGGAATGTTGAACATTGCAAGCACTCACCCCCAGTCAACTGATCTGGGTTTAATCCATCACCGTTCTTTAGCCCACTCTGCCACCCCAGTTCAAACATGGCCATATGCAAATCAGTCTGACCCTGTGCCTCATGGGAACAGTCCAGCCCGAACTGCCAAGCAATGTCTTCCCTGGACCGAAACAAGCTTCCTAGGACCGGTTTCTGGCATTTCAGACGTCTTCAGCCAGGCTTGCTTGAATCCAGTGGCAAAGTGAGCAAGGGACTCACGTCTGAGCATACCCTGCCAACTTATGGCGAACAAAGCAAAACCAAAGGAAATGATGGACGGAGTGTTGAACATTGCAAGCACTCACCCTCAGTCAACTGATCTGGGTTTAATCCATGACAGTTCTTTAGCCCACTCTGCCACCCCAGTTCAGACATGGCCATATGCAAATCAGTCTGACCCTGTGCCTCATGGGAACAGTCCAGCCCAAACTGCCAAGCAATGTCTTCCCTGGACCAGAAACAAGCTTCCTAGGACCGGTTTCTGGCATTTCAGCCGTCTTCAGCCAGGCTTGCTTGAATCCAGTGGCAAAGTGAGCAAGGGATTCACGTCTGAGCATACCCTGCCAACTTATGGCGAACAAAGCAAAACCAAAGGAAATGATGGACGGGGTGTTGAACATTGCAAGCAGTCACCCCCAGTCAACTGATCTGGGTTTAATCCATCACTGTTCTTAAGCCCACTTTGCCACCCCAGGTCAGACATGGCCATATGCAAATCAGTCTGACCCTGTGCCTCATGGGAACAGTCCAGCCCAAACTGCCAAGCAATGTCTTCCCTGGACCGGAAACAAGCTTCCTAGGACCGGTTTCTGGCATTTCAGCCGTCTTCAGCCAGGCTTGCTTGAATCCAGTGGCAAAGTGAGCAAGGGACTCACGTCTGAGCATACCCTGCCAACTTATGGCGAACAAAGCAAAACCAAAGGAAATGATGGACAGAGTGCTGAACATTGCAAGCACTCATCCCCAGTCAACTGATCTGGGTTTAATCCATCACCGTTCTTTAGCCCACTCTGCCAACCCAGTTCAGACATGGCCATATGCAAATCAGTCTGACTCTGTGCCTCATGGGAACAGTCCAGCCCGAACTGCCAAGCAATGTCTTCCCTGGACCGGAAACAAGCTTCCTAGGACCGGTTTCTGGCATTTCAGCTGTCTTCTGCCAGGCTTGCTTGAATCCAGTGGCAAACTGAGCAAGAGACTCACGTCTGAGCATACCCTGCCAACTTATGGCAAACAAAGCAAAACCAAAGGAAATGATGGACGGAGTGTTGAACATTGCAAGCACTCACCCCCAGTCAATTTATCTGGGTTTAATCAATCACCGTTCTTTAGCCCACTCTGCCACCCCAGTTCAGACATGGCCATATGCAAATCAGTCTGACCCTGTGCCAAATGGGAACAGTCCAGCCCGAACTGCCAAGCAATGTCTTCCCTGGACCGGAAACAAGCTTCCTAGGACCGGTTTCTGGCATTTCAGACGTCTTCAGCCAGGCTTGCTTGAATCCAGTGGCAAAGTGAGCAAGGGACTCACGTCTGAGCATACCCTGCCAACTTATGGCGAACAAAGCAAAACCAAAGGAAATGATGGACGGAGTGTTGAACATTGCAAGCACTCACCCTCAGTCAACTGATCTGGGTTTAATCCATGACCGTTCTTTAGCCCACTCTGCCACCCCAGTTCAGACATGGCCATATGCAAATCAGTCTGACCCTGTGCCTCATGGGAACAGTCCAGCCCAAACTGCCAAGCAATGTCTTCCCTGGACCAGAAACAAGCTTCCTAGGACCGGTTTCTGGCATTTCAGCCGTCTTCAGCCAGGCTTGCTTGAATCCAGTGGCAAAGTGAGCAAGGGATTCACGTCTGAGCATACCCTGCCAACTTATGGCGAACAAAGCAAAACCAAAGGAAATGATGGACGGGGTGTTGAACATTGCAAGCAGTCACCCCCAGTCAACTGATCTGGGTTTAATCCATCACTGTTCTTAAGCCCACTCTGCCACCCCAGGTCAGACATGGCCATATGCAAATCAGTCTGACTCTGTGCCTCATGGGAACAGTCCAGCCCGAACTGCCAAGCAATGTCTTCCCTGGACCGGAAACAAGCTTCCTAGGACCGGTTTCTGGCATTTCAGCTGTCTTCTGCCAGGCTTGCTTGAATCCAGTGGCAAACTGAGCAAGAGACTCACGTCTGAGCATACCCTGCCAACTTATGGCAAACAAAGCAAAACCAAAGGAAATGATGGACGGAGTGTTGAACATTGCAAGCACTCACCCCCAGTCAATTTATCTGGGTTTAATCAATCACCGTTCTTTAGCCCACTCTGCCACCCCAGTTCAGACATGGCCATATGCAAATCAGTCTGACCCTGTGCCAAATGGGAACAGTCCATCCCGAACTGCCAAGCAATGTCTTCCCTGGACCGGAAACAAGCTTCCTAGGACCGGTTTCTGGCATTTCAGACGTCTTCAGCCAGGCTTGCTTGAATCCAGTGGCAAAGTGAGCAAGGGACTCACGTCTGAGCATACCCTGCTAACTTATGGCGAACAAAGCAAAACCAAAGGAAATGATGCACGGAATGTTGAACATTGCAAGCACTCACCCCCAGTCAACTGATCTGGGTTTAATCCATCACCGTTCTTTAGCCCACTCTGCCACCCCAGTTCAAACATGGCCATATGCAAATCAGTCTGACCCTGTGCCTCATGGGAACAGTCCAGCCCGAACTGCCAAGCAATGTCTTCCCTGGACCGAAACAAGCTTCCTAGGACCGGTTTCTGGCATTTCAGACGTCTTCAGCCAGGCTTGCTTGAATCCAGTGGCAAAGTGAGCAAGGGACTCAAGTCTGAACATACCCTGCCAACTTATGGCAAACAAAGCAAAACCAAAGGAAATGATGGACGGAGTGTTGAACATTGCAAGCACTCACCCCCAGTCAACTGATCTGGGTTTAATCCATCACCGTTCTTTAGCCCACTCTGCCACCCCAGTTCAGACATGGCCATATGCAAATCAGTCTGACCCTGTGCCTCATGGGAACAGTCCAGCCCGAACTGCCAAGCAATGTCTTCCCTGGACCGGAAACAAGCTTCCTAGGACCGGTTTCTGGCATTTCAGCCGTCTTCAGCCAGGCTTGCTTGAATCCAGTGGCAAAGTGAGAAAGGGACTCACGTCTGAGCATACCCTGCCAACTTATGGCAAAGAAAGCAAAACCAAAGGAAATGATGGACGGAGTGTTGAACATTGCAAGCACTCACCCACAGTCAACTGATCTGGGTTTAATCCATCACCGTTCTTTAGCCCAATCTGCCACCCCAGTTCAGACATGGCCATATGCAAATCAGTCTGACCCTGTGCCTCATGGGAACAGTCCAGCCCAAACTGCCAAGCAATGTCTTCCCTGGACCGGAAACAAGCTTCCTAGGACCGGTTTCTGGCATTTCAGCCATCTTCAGCCAGGCTTGCTTGAATCCAGTGGCAAAGTGAGCAAGGGACTCACGTCTGAGCATACCCTGCCAACTTATGGCGAACAAAGCAAAACCAAAGGAAATGATGGACAGAGTGCTGAACATTGCAAGCACTCACCCCCAGTCAACTGATCTGGGTTTAATCCATCACCGTTCTTTATCCCACTCTGCCACCCCAGTTCAGACATGGCCATATGCAAATCAGTCTGACTCTGTGCCTCATGGGAACAGTCCAGCCCGAACTGCCAAGCAATGTCTTCCCTGGACCGGAAACAAGCTTCCTAGGACCGGTTTCTGGCATTTCAGCCGTCTTCAACCAGGCTTGCTTGAATCCAGTGGCAAAGTTAGCAAGGGACTCACGTCTGAGCATACCCTGCCAACTTATGGCGAACAAAGCGAAACCAAAGGAAATGATGGACGGAGTGTTGAACATTGCAAGCACTCACCCCCAGTCAACTGATCTGGGTTTAATCCGTCACCGTTCTTTAGCCCACTCTGCCACCCCAGTTCAGACATGGCCATATGCAAATCAGTCTGACCCTGTGCCTCATGGGAACAGTCCAGCCCAAACTGCCAAGCAATGTCTTCCCTGGACTGGAAACAAGCTTCCTAGGACCGGTTTCTGGCATTTCAGCCGTCTTCAGCCAGGCTTGCTTGAATCCAGTGGCAAAGTGAGCAAGGGACTCACATCTGAGCATACCCTGCCAACTTATGGCGAACAAAGCAAACCCAAAGGAAATGATGGACGGAGTGTTGAACATTGCAAGCACTCACCCTCAGTCAACTGATCTGGGTTTAATCCATCACCGTTCTTTAGCCCACTCTGCCACCCCAGTTCAGACATGGCCATATGCAAATCAGTCTGACCCTGTGCCTCATGGGAACAGTCCAGCCCGAACTGCCAAGCAATGTCTTTCCTGGACCAGAAACAAGCTTCCTAGGACCGGTTTCTGGCATTTCAGCCGTCTTCAGCCAGGCTTGCTTGAATACAGTGGCAAAGTGAGCAAGGGACTCACGTCTGAGCATACCCTGCCAACTTATGGCGAACAAAGCAAAACCAAAGGAAATGATGGACGGGGTGTTGAACATTGCAAGCAGTCACCCCCAGTCAACTGATCTGGGTTTAATCCATCACCGTTCTTAAGCCCACTCTGCCACCCCAGGTCAGACATGGCCATATGCAAATCAGTCTGACCCTGTGCCTCATGGGAACAGTCCAGCCCAAACTGCCAAGCAATGTCTTCCCTGGACCGGAAACAAGCTTCCTAGGACCGGTTTCTGGCATTTCAGCCGTCTTCAGCCAGGCTTGCTTGAATCCAGTGGCAAACTGAGCAAGAGACTCACGTCTGAGCATACCCTGCCAACTTATGGCGAACAAAGCAAAACCAAAGGAAATGATGGACGGAGTGTTGAACATTGCAAGCACTCACCCCTAGTCAATTTATCTGGGTTTAATCCATCACCGTTCTTTAGCCCACTCTGCCACCCCAGTTCAGACATGGCCATATGCATATCAGTCTGACCCTGTGCCAAATGGGAACAGTCCAGCCCGAACTGCCAAGCAATGTCTTCCCTGGACCGGAAACAAGCTTCCTAGGACCGGTTTCTGGCATTTCAGACGTCTTCAGCCAGGCTTGCTTGAATCCAGTGGCAAAGTGAGCAAGGGACTCACGTCTGAGCATACCCTGCTAACTTATGGCGAACAAAGCAAAACCAAAGGAAATGATGGACGGAATGTTGAACATTGCAAGCACTCACCCCCAGTCAACTGATCTGGGTTTAATCCATCACCGTTCTTTAGCCCACTCTGCCAACCCAGTTCAGACATGGCCATATGCAAATCAGTCTGACCCTGTGCCTCATGGGAACAGTCCAGCCCGAACTGCCAAGCAATGCCTTCCCTGGACTGAAACAAGCTTCCTAGGACCGGTTTCTGGCATTTCAGACGTCTTCAGCCAGGCTTGCTTGAATCCAGTGGCAAAGTGAGCAAGGGACTCAAGTCTGAACATACCCTTCCAACTTATGGCAAACAAAGCAAAACCAAAGGAAATGATGGACGGAGTGTTGAACATTGCAAGCACTCACCCCCAGTCAACTGATCTGGGTTTAATCCATCACCGTTCTTTAGCCCACTCTGCCACCCCAGTTCAGACATGGCCATATGCAAATCAGTCTGACCCTGTGCCTCATGGGAACAGTCCAGCCCGAACTGCCAAGCAATGTCTTCCCTGGACCGGAAACAAGCTTCCTAGGACCGGTTTCTGGCATTTCAGCCGTCTTCAGCCAGGCTTGCTTGAATCCAGTGGCAAAGTGAGAAAGGGACTCACGTCTGAGCATACCCTGCCAACTTATGGCGAACAAAGCAAAACCAAAGGAAATGATGGACGGAGTGTTGAACATTGCAAGCACTCACCCCCAGTCAACTGATCTGGGTTTAATCCATCACCGTTCTTTAGCCCACTCTGCCACCCCAGTTCAGACATGGCCATGTGCAAATCAGTCTGACCCTGTGCCTCATGGGAACAGTCCAGCCCAAACTGCCAAGCAATGTCTTCCCTGGACCGGAAACAAGCTTCCTAGGACCGGTTTCTGGCATTTCAGCCGTCTACAGCCAGGCTTGCTTGAATCCAGTGGCAAAGTGAGCAAGGGACTCACGTCTGAGCATACTCTGCCAACTTATGGCGAACAAAGCAAAACCAAAGGAAATGATGGACGGAGTGTTGAACATTGCAAGCACTCACCCCCAGTCAACTGATCTGGGTTTAATCCATCACCGTTCTTTAGCCCACTCTGCCACCCCAGTTCAGACATGGCCATATGCAAATCAGTCTGACCCTGTGCCTCATGGGAACAGTCCAGCTCAAACTGCCAAGCAATGTCTTCCCTGGACCGGAAACAAGCTTCCTAGGACCGGTTTCTGGCATTTCAGCCGTCTTCAGCCAGGCTTGCTTGAATCCAGTGGCAAAGTGAGCAAGGGACTCACGTCTGAGCATACCCTGCCAACTTATGGCGAACAAAGCAAAACCAAAGGAAATGATGGACGGAGTGCTGAACTTTGCAAGCACTCACCCCCAGTCAACTGATCGGGGTTTAATCCATCACCGTTCTTTAGCCCACTCTGCCACCCCAGTTCAGACATGGCCATATGCAAATCAGTCTGACTCTGTGCCTCATGGGAACAGTCCATCCCGAACTGCCAAGCAATGTCATCCCTGGACCGGAAACAAGCTTCCTAGGACCGGTTTCTGGCATTTCAGCCGTCTTCAGCCAGGCTTGCTTGAATCCAGTGGCAAACTGAGCAAGGGACTCACGTCTGAGCATACCCTGCCAACTTATGGCAAACAAAGCAAAACCAAAGGAAATGATGGACGGAGTGTTGAACATTGCAAGCACTCACCCCCAGTCAATTTATCTGGGTTTAATCCATCACCGTTCTTTAGCCCACTCTGCCACCCCAGTTCAGACATGGCCATATGCAAATCAGTCTGACCCTGTGCCTCATGGGAACAGTCCAGCCCAAACTGCCAAGCAATGTCTTCCCTGGACCGGAAACAAGCTTCCTAGGACCGGTTTCTGGCATTTCAGCCGTCTTCAGCCAGGCTTGCTTGAATCAAGTGGCAAAGTGAGAAAGGGACTCACGTCTGAGCATACCCTGCCAACTTATGGCGAAGAAAGCAAAACCAAAGAAAATGATGGACGGGGTGTTGAACATTGCAAGCAGTCACCCCCAGTCAACTGATCTGGGTTTAATCCATCACTGTTCTTAAGCCCACTCTGCCACCCCAGGTCAGACATGGCCATATGCAAATCAGTCTGACCCTGTGCCTCATGGGAACAGTCCAGCCCAAACTGCCAAGCAATGTCTTCCCTGGACCGGAAACAAGCTTCCTAGGACCGGTTTCTGGCATTTCAGCCGTCTTCAGCCAGGCTTGCTCGAATCCAGTGGCAAAGTGAGCAAGGGACTCACGTCTGAGCATACCCTGCCAACTTATGGCGAACAAAGCAAAACCAAAGGAAATGATGGACAGAGTGCTGAACATTGCAAGCACTCATCCCCAGTCAACTGATCTGGGTTTAATCCATCACCGTTCTTTAGCCCACTCTGCCAACCCAGTTCAGACATGGCCATATGCAAATCAGTCTGACTCTGTGCCTCATGGGAACAGTCCAGCCCGAACTGCCAAGCAATGTCTTCCCTGGACCGGAAACAAGCTTCCTAGGACCGGTTTCTGGCATTTCAGCTGTCTTCTGCCAGGCTTGCTTGAATCCAGTGGCAAACTGAGCAAGAGACTCACGTCTGAGCATACCCTGCCAACTTATGGCAAACAAAGCAAAACCAAAGGAAATGATGGACGGAGTGTTGAACATTGCAAGCACTCACCCCCAGTCAATTTATCTGGGTTTAATCAATCACCGTTCTTTAGCCCACTCTGCCACCCCAGTTCAGACATGGCCATATGCAAATCAGTCTGACCCTGTGCCAAATGGGAACAGTCCAGCCCGAACTGCCAAGCAATGTCTTCCCTGGACCGGAAACAAGCTTCCTAGGACCGGTTTCTGGCATTTCAGACGTCTTAAGCCAGGCTTGCTTGAATCCAGTGGCAAAGTGAGCAAGGGACTCACGTCTGAGCATACCCTGCTAACTTATGGCGAACAAAGCAAAACCAAAGGAAATGATGGACGGAATGTTGAACATTGCAAGCACTCACCCCCAGTCAACTGATCTGGGTTTAATCCATCACCGTTCTTTAGCCCACTCTGCCACCCCAGTTCAAACATGGCCATATGCAAATCAGTCTGACCCTGTGCCTCATGGGAACAGTCCAGCCCGAACTGCCAAGCAATGTCTTCCCTGGACCGAAACAAGCTTCCTAGGACCGGTTTCTGGCATTTCAGACGTCTTCAGCCAGGCTTGCTTGAATCCAGTGGCAAAGTGAGCAAGGGACTCAAGTCTGAACATACCCTGCCAACTTATGGCAAACAAAGCAAAACCAAAGGAAATGATGGACGGAGTGTTGAACATTGCAAGCACTCACCCCCAGTCAACTGATCTGGGTTTAATCCATCACCGTTCTTTAGCCCACTCTGCCACCCCAGTTCAGACATGGCCATATGCAAATCAGTCTGACCCTGTGCCTCATGGGAACAGTCCAGCCCGAACTGCCAAGCAATGTCTTCCCTGGACCGGAAACAAGCTTCCTAGGACCGGTTTCTGGCATTTCAGCCGTCTTCAACCAGGCTTGCTTGAATCCAGTGGCAAAGTTAGCAAGGGACTCACGTCTGAGCATACCCTGCCAACTTATGGCGAACAAAGCGAAACCAAAGGAAATGATGGACGGAGTGTTGAACATTGCAAGCACTCACCCCCAGTCAACTGATCTGGGTTTAATCCGTCACCGTTCTTTAGCCCACTCTGCCACCCCAGTTCAGACATGGCCATATGCAAATCAGTCTGACCCTGTGCCTCATGGGAACAGTCCAGCCCAAACTGCCAAGCAATGTCTTCCCTGGACTGGAAACAAGCTTCCTAGGACCGGTTTCTGGCATTTCAGCCGTCTTCAGCCAGGCTTGCTTGAATCCAGTGGCAAAGTGAGCAAGGGACTCACGTCTGAGCATACCCTGCCAACTTATGGCGAACAAAGCAAACCCAAAGGAAATGATGGACGGAGTGTTGAACATTGCAAGCACTCACCCTCAGTCAACTGATCTGGGTTTAATCCATCACCGTTCTTTAGCCCACTCTGCCACCCCAGTTCAGACATGGCCATATGCAAATCAGTCTGACCCTGTGCCTCATGGGAACAGTCCAGCCCGAACTGCCAAGCAATGTCTTTCCTGGACCAGAAACAAGCTTCCTAGGACCGGTTTCTGGCATTTCAGCCGTCTTCAGCCAGGCTTGCTTGAATCCAGTGGCAAAGTGAGCAAGGGACTCACGTCTGAGCATACCCTGCCAACTTATGGCGAACAAAGCAAAACCAAAGGAAATGATGGACGGGGTGTTGAACATTGCAAGCAGTCACCCCCAGTCAACTGATCTGGGTTTAATCCATCACCGTTCTTAAGCCCACTCTGCCACCCCAGGTCAGACATGGCCATATGCAAATCAGTCTGACCCTGTGCCTCATGGGAACAGTCCAGCCCGAACTGCCAAGCAAGGTCTTCCCTGGACCGGAAACAAGCTTCCTAGGACCGGTTACTGGAATTTCAGCCGTCTTCAACCAGGCTTGCTTGAATCCAGTGGCAAAGTGAGCAAGGGACTCACGTCTGAGCATACCCTGCCAACTTACGGCGAACAAAGCAAAACGAAAAGGAAATGATGGACGGAGTGTTGAACATTGCAAGCACTCACCCCCAGTCAACTGATCTGGGTTTAATCCATCACCGTTCTTTAGCCCACTCTGCCACCCCAGTTCAGACATGGCCATGTGCAAATCAGTCTGACCCTGTGCCTCATGGGAACAGTCCAGCCCGAACTGCCAAGCAATGTCTTCCCTGGACCGGAAACAAGCCTCCTAGGTCCGGTTTTTGGCATTTCAGCCGTCTTCAGCCAGGCTTGCTTGAATCCAGTGGCAAAGTGAGCAAGAGACTCACGTCTGAGCATACCCTGCCAACTTATGGCGAACAAAGCAAAACCAAAGGAAATGATGGACGGAGTGTTGAACATTGCAAGCACTCACCCCCAGTCAACTGATCTGGGTTTAATCCATCACCGTTCTTTAGCCCACTCTGCCACCCCAGTTCAGACATGGCCATATGCAAATCAGTCTGACCCTGTGCCTCATGGGAACAGTCCAGCCCGAACTTCCAAGCAATGTCTTCCCTGGACCGGAAACAAGCTTCCTAGGACCGGTTTCTGGCATTTCAGCCGTCTACAGCCAGGCTTGCTTGAATCCAGTGGCAAAGTGAGCAAGGGACTCACGTCTGAGCATACTCTGCCAACTTATGGCGAACAAAGCAAAACCAAAGGAAATGATGGACGGAGTGTTGAACATTGCAAGCACTCACCCCCAGTCAACTGATCTGGGTTTAATCCATCACCGTTCTTTAGCCCACTCTGCCACCCCAGTTCAGACATGGCCATATGCAAATCAGTCTGACCCTGTGCCTCATGGGAACAGTCCAGCCCAAACTGCCAAGCAATGTCTTCCCTGGACTGGAAACAAGCTTCCTAGGACCGGTTTCTGGCATTTCAGCCGTCTTCAGCCAGGCTTGCTTGAATCCAGTGGCAAAGTGAGCAAGGGACTCACGTCTGAGCATACCCTGCCAACTTATGGCGAACAAAGCAAAACCAAAGGAAATGATGGACGGAGTGTTGAACATTGCAAGCACTCACCCCCAGTCAACTGATCTGGGTTTAATCCATCACCGTTCTTTAGCCCACTCTGCCACCCCAGTTCAGACATGGCCATATGCAAATCAGTCTGACCCTGTGCCTCATGGGAACAGTCCAGCCCGAACTGCCAAGCAATGTCTTCCCTGGACCAGAAACAAGCTTCCTAGGACCGGTTTCTGGCATTTCAGCCGTCTTCAGCCAGGCTTGCTTGAATCCAGTGGCAAACTGAGCAAGGGACTCACGTCCGAGCATACCCTGCCAACTTATGGCGAACAAAGCAAAACCAAAGGCAATGATGGACGGAGTGTTGAACATTGCAAGCACTCACCCCCAGTCAATTTATCTGGGTTTAATCCATCACCGCTCTTTAACCCACTCTGCCACCCCAGTTCAGACATGGCCATATGCAAATCAGTCTGAACCTGTGCCAAATGGGAACAGTCCAGCCCGAACTGCCAAGCAATGTCTTCCCTGGACCGGAAACAAGCTTCCTAGGACCGGTTTCTGGCATTTCAGCCATCTTCAGCCAGGCTTGCTTGAATCCAGTGGCAAAGTGAGCAAGGGACTCACGTCTGAGCATACCCTGCTAACTTATGGCGAACAAAGCAAAACCAAAGGAAATGATGGACGGAGTGTTGAACATTGCAAGCACTCACCCCCAGTCAACTGATCTGGGTTTAAT